>NC_140987.1:12215066-12606371 GCF_052327205.1 Somniosus microcephalus | reverse complement strand
AACATGAATGTTTTTCGATGCTTTGGCAACATAAGATGTAACTTGTTATGCCAATAAAGCGATTTGAATTGAATTGAATTGAAAGAGTGAGGGGGTGGGACAGGGAGGGAAAGAGTGAGGGGGTGGACAGGGAGGGAGAGCTTACCTTCTTCCTTCCTTCGCAGGGGTCCATCGGGCCACCTTCCCCCCCAGTCGCACTCTCTCTTCCCCCCCCCAGTCGCGCTCTCTCTTCCCCCCCCAGTCGCACTCTCTCTTCCCCCCCAGTCGCTCTCTCTCTTCCCCCCGTCGCTCTCTCTCTTCCCCCCCAGTCGCTCTCTCTTCCCCCCAGTCGCTCTCTCTTCCCCCCCAGTCGCTCTCTCTCTTCCCCCCCAGTCGCTCTCTCTCTTCCCCCCCAGTCGCTCTCTCTCTTCCCCCCCAGTCGCTCTCTCTCTTCCCCCCCCAGTCGCTCTCTCTCTTCCCCCCCCGTCGCTCTCTCTCTTCCCCCCCGTCGCTCTCTCCCCCCCAGTCGCTCTCTCTCTTCCCCCCCAGTCGCTCTCTCTCTTCCCCCCCAGTCGCTCTCTCTCTTCCCCCCCCAGTCGCTCTCTCTTTCCCCCCCAGTCGCTCTCTCTCTTCCCCCCCCAGTCGCTCTCTCTCTTCCCCCCCCAGTCGCTCTCTCTCTTCCCCCCCCCCAGTCGCTCTCTCTCTTCCCCCCCAGTCGCTCTCTCTCTTCCCCCCCCAGTCGCTCTCTCTCTTCCCCCCCCAGTCGCTCTCTCTCTTCCCCCCCCAGTCGCTCTCTCTTTCCCCCCCAGTCGCTCTCTCTCTTCCCCCCCCAGTCACTCTCTCTCTTCCCCCCCCCAGTCGCTCTCTCTCTTCCCCCCCCCAGTCGCTCTCTCTCTTCCCCCCCAGTCGCTCTCTCTCTTCCCCCCAGTCGCTCTCTCTCTTCCCCCCCAGTCGCTCTCTCTCTTCCCCCCCAGTCGTGCTCTCTCTCCCCCCCCAGTCGCTCTCTCTTCCCCCCCCCAGTCGCTCTCTCTTCCCCCCCCAGTCGCTCGCTCTCTTTCCCCCCCCAAGTCGCTCTCCCTCTCCCCCCCCCCCCCCAGTTGCTCTCTCTCTCTCTTCCCGCCCTCCCCCCCAGTCGTTCTCTCTCTCTCTTCCAACAACATGCCCTCGAAAAAGCCTCGGCACTGCCGGGCACTCCAGCTAGTCTATATATATATAATAAAAGGATCGATCTGTCTGTCTGTCTGTCCTTCGGTGTGCGTCTGTCCGGCTATGCACTCGAAAGTTATAGAGCGTACCTACGCGTGCGTTACCTCCAAAGAAAGCTTACGGTTCCAGGACGGTCGTAAGCGTATTTACTTTTCGGTCGGACGAAAATTGTTCGCGCCTTATGCAAAAAACCTTCAAAATTAAACTCATTATCTGCTAATTAGCATTGATTGACTGACGTCAAGGTTCGACCAATCCTGTGCCGTCACGATTGACCAATCCTACAGTTCAGTCGCCTGATGGTTGGCCAATCGCTGCGTCTGTGGGCGGGACTAATCGTTTTCATCTCGGGGATCTGGCAGCCATTGCCTCAAGCTAAAAACCCCATTTACTTCCAGCTCAAAATCTGCTAATCCAGCTTTGAAAAAGTTAGTATCTCTTTTAAAAATAACATAAGATTTACCAAAAACGTTTTATAAGTACTTTCACTTTCATCTTTCAAGGTATTAAAAGGTAGAAATGTTGCCCGGCAGCAGATTGAGAGAGGGACACAGAGACAGGGCCCAAAAGCCTGGGACTCGATTTAAAATGTTGCCCGGCAGCAGATTCACAGAGGGACACAGAGAGGCCCCAAAGCCTGGGACTCGATTTAAACCGCCCGGCCCAAAACAGCCCTGGTAAAGCCGGGCTCCCCCAGCTAGTAGAATATAAGAGCAGGGAGGTTATGATGGAGCTGTACAAAACGCTGGTTAGGCCACAGCTGGAATACGGTGTGCAGTTCTGGTCGCCACACTATAGGAAGGATGTGATTGCTTTGGAGAGGGTGCAGAGGAGATTCACCAGGATGTTACCTGGGCTGGAGCGCTTCAGCTATGAAGACTGGACAGGCTGGGGTTGTTTTCCTTGGCGCAGAGAAGGCTGAGGGGGGACCTGATTAAGGTGTACAAAATTATATGGGGCATAGATAGGGTAGATAGAAAGGAACTTTTTCCCCTTAGTAGAGGGGTCAATAACAAGGGGGTATAGATTCAAGGTAAGGGGCAGGAGGTTTAGAGGGGATTTGAGGAAGAACTTTTTCACCCAGAGGGTGGTTGGAATCTGGAACTCACTGCCTGAAAGGGTGGTAGAGGCAGGAACCCTCACAACATTCAAGAAGCATTTGGATGAGCACTTGAAATGCCATAGCATACAAGGCTACGGACCAAATGCTGGAAAATGGGATTAGATTAGACAGGACTTGATGGCCGGCGGGCCTCTTTCTGTGCTGTATAAGTCTATGACTCTCGGAGCAGGAAACAGCTCCTCTCATTGTTGAAGTACACGGAGATAAACTGCAACTCCCCTAGTTGTCCCAGCTGTGATCAATCTAATTCAGCACAGGCTGGAAGTGAACACTTGTATGACGCTGAGTCCTGTGTACCTGCAACGTCACAACCTTTTCATGTATGCAATCAACATGTAGGTTCCCAGAACCTCGGAAGCAGGGCTATACAGGAAACTCTCAATTTACCGGCACCTAAATAACCGGAAATCTCTGTCAACCGGCAAAATTCAGGAGTAGGTTCAGGTAAGTTTTACTTCATATTAGTGGTAGTTCCTGGATCTGTGGCTGTGTAACTGGGGTTCCTGCACTTGTTGCTAAGCAACAGGGACGCTTGGTCTGTGGCCAGAGTTCTTGCACATGTTGCTAAGCAACAGGGAAGCCTGGATTTGTTGCTGTGTACGGAGCTCTTGTACCTTTTAACTATGCCTCTCTGTAATCCGGACTTTTTGATAAACCGGCACCACGCCGGTCCTGTCGGTGCCGGATAATAGTTTCCTGTACTTGTTCAGAGAGGAGGTTGTGGAATGAAGATGTGATTTCCCCCCAACCCCTTCCTTTCTGGAGGTGTAGGCTTGTGGCAATGTTTAACGAAGGGATACACATAATTACCTTCTTGGTGTCAGCCTCGAATCCAGGCTGCCTGTCTTCATGGTAATTGTGTCTGTAAACAGCACGTCCTTTGCTGGGGATGCCAGGGCCTCAGAGTGCGACAGCGACGAGTGCATCCTCTGCTGCTGCAGTCGCTTCAACGTGGCGTAGCCGAAAGCATCACGCGGGCTCGTGTAGCTGAAGTTGTAGTCGGTCAGGCTCTTTATGGTAGTGACTGAAGGTGCTTTGAGTGACTGCGCCCTTCGGGGGAGCGTGTGCGAAGATCCCGGGGGGACCAGTGACACAGAGTTCGACTTGGACAGGGGTAGGTGGTTGGACTGGGGTGTCAGGGACACGTTGGTCTTCACCGTCCGCGCGCTGACGATGGTGTTCAGGCTGCCGCAGTCTGTGTCGGCATTAGCTGGGTCCAGGCGGACTGTTTCACCAGACGGGCTCGAGCTGACGGAACTCATAGAGCTAATGCCGCTCGTTGTGGTGTCTGTGTTAAAGCTCTGGCTACGGCTTTTGAACTGCGTGCCAGTCGTGCCGTCCCCCATCGACTTGTCCTTGGTGATCTGCTCCCGGTGATTATCCCCCAACAGCGTCTTTGGGCGCTTCAGTTCAGACTCCGAGATACTTTGCGAGCTTCCTCCATTGCCGTGATCCCTGCTCCCGACAAACGAGGTCTCCAAGCTCAGCGTGTGGCTCTTGTGCATTCGGCTGCCGTTGAAGATACTGGTGAACACCTCACTGTGCAGATACTCAGTGCTGTTGGCCGGCTCGGTGACTGCCCGGATGCGCCGCTGGATCTGCTTCCTGTCTGCTGCTGCCTTGGCGGTCTTGGACTCGCTGCTGCTGCGCAGTTTCTTGCTGGGGAGCGAGGTCAGATTGTTGAAGAAACGCCGGGTGACGAATCTGGAAGAGCTGAGGATGCTCAGGGGGCTGCGTTCCTTCTCCTTGGCTGACTTGGGCCTCACTAGCAAAGACTGGTCACCCTCCTCAGTGATATCCAGGAAGAAGGTGCTGGTTGTGCTGCTCCCGTATCGATCGTCTTCCATAATAAACATGCCTGTAACACAAAGCAGCCCACAGTTAGCAGGTCCATTAACTTGTGTTGGTCATGTGAGGAGCTCTATGGACTCTTGTCCAATTGACAGGAGTGTGTCAAAACAGGCCAAATTGCTGACCTGCTACCTCTTGGGAGAATTGACTGGTGCAGCCACCGAGATGACTTGACGAAAACTTGGGCTGCAAAGTAATTTTGTCGTAACGACTGGAAGAAGAGTTGCCTCTCTACCATTTGCAATGGGCCCTCTGACAGTTTGAGCTATCTGAATCACGTCAATGTTAGCACCATTCCATGGCACAAAACTGCATATAATTTGACACCAAATTGTTCACCTTGCTAACAGAGACCACAAGAATGGCTGGTGAGAGAAAATAAACTCTTATCCTAGTGCATTATGAAAAGTGAATCTGAGGGAGCATTGTATCTAACTCGTGCTGTACCTGTCCTGGGAGTGTTTGATGGGACAGTGTAGAGGGAGTCATAGAGCCATAACGGCACAGGAGGCCATTCGGCCTCTATTTATGAAGCCCAAGATCCCATATGCTTTGCTAACCACTCTCTCAATATGTCCTGCCACCTTCAGGGACCTATGCACATTAACTCCCAGGTCCCTCTGTCCCTACACACTTTTTAAAACGGCACCATTGAGTGTATATGGCCTCTCCCTGTCCCTTCTGCCAAAATGCATCACCTCACACTTCTTTGTATTAAACTCCATCAGCCACTTGTCTGCCCATTCTGCTAGCCTTTCTATATCCTGTTGCAGTCGATTGGTATCATCCTCACTGTTTGCCACACCCCCAAGTTTGGCGTCATCGGCAAATTTAGAAATTCTACTCAGTATTCCAATATCCAGGTCATTTATATGCATCAAAAAAGCAATGGCCCCAGCACTGACCCTTGGGGAACACCACTGTCTACCATCCTCCAGTCTGAAAAACAGCCATTTACCACAACTCGCTGTTTTCTGTCCTTAAGCCAATTCCTTATCCAAGCTGCTACTGACCCACCTATTCCATGAACCTCAATTTTGTTAACCAGCCTTCTATGTGGTACTTTGTCAAACGTCTTCCTAAAATTCATGCAGACAACATCCATTGCATTACCTTCATCAATCATCACTGTTACTTCATCAAAAAATTCAATTTACTCTGTATCTAACCCGTGCTGTACTTGACCTGATCGGGAGATAGACAGGGAGCTCTTCTGTGCTGACGGGCGGGAAAGTGGAGTTGAGTTCGAAAATCAGCCATGATCTTATTGAATGGTGGAGTAGGCTTGAGGGGCCGTATGGTCTACTCCTGCTCCTAATTCTTATGTTCTGTCTTGAGGCTCATTGCCATACTGGTTCCAATATTTCAGTTAAGGATCTCCATAGTGAAGGCATGGCATACAATGCTCTTAATTCATCACCTCTCAATATTCCCACTACCAGTGACAGACCTGTACTGACCATAATTCACCCTCATGCTATATAGCTCAAAACACAGTTTACACACACAACCCCAGCTTTGAGAGACAAAAGTTGATGACTGCATTGCTATTTTGCACAGCTAAAATGGGCATTGTACGCAAATTGTATTGTACCTGCCCTGGGAGTGTTTATCTCAGAGTTGTACCTGACGAAGGTAGTTAAATTTTTGAGGAGGTCATTAACAAGGTAGACAGGGGAGTGTCCACAGATGTTGTCTATATGGACTTCCAGAGGCATTTGATGAAGTTCCGCACAAGAGATTATTAGCAAAAATGAGAGCGCATGGATTTGGAGGAAACCTTAGGACATGGGTTGAAAATTGGTTGGGAGGAAGGGATAGAAAGTATGGATAAAGGGAATGTACTCTGATTGGCTGAATGTGCTAAGTGGTGTTCCCCAGGGATCTGTACTGGGGCCTCAGTTTTTAACCATATATAGGACTTGGATGAAGGAATAGAGAATTGTATATTCAAGTTTGCAAATGACACTAAGTTAGGAGGGACAGTATAAGTTGTATAGATGGGAGCAGGAAGTTACAAAGGGACATAAGTGTGTAGGCAAAACTGTGGCAAATGGAGTTCAATGTGGGCAAGTGTGAGCTAATCCACTTTGTAGCCAAGAAAGACAAATCGGAATATTTTCTAAATGACGGGAGACTAGAAACTGTGGAGGAGCAAAGGGATTTGGGTGTCCAGGTACACAAACTGCGGCTCACCGCCAACTTCTCAAGGGCAATTAGGGATGGGCAATAATGCTGGCCTTGCCAGTGACGCCCACATCCCAGGAACGAATTTAAAAAAAATTAATTAAAGCTAGTGCAGACGTACAAGAAATAATCAAAAAGGCTAAAGGAAAGTTAGCCTTTTTCTCAAGAAGGTTGAAAGACAAAGGGGAGGAGGTTATGCTTCAGTTGTGGATAGCCTTGATCAGACCCCATCTGGAGTACTGCGTGCCATTCCACTGCACTGAAAGATATATTAGCCCTAGAGGGAGTACAGCGCAGATCACCAAAATGATACAAGGGTTAAAAGGGTTAAATTATGAGGACTGGTTGCATAAACTTGGGTTGTATTCCTTTGAGTTTAGAAGGTTGAACAGTGATCTAATTCAGGTACTTAAAATTATAAAAGGATTCCATAGAATAGATAATAACTATTTCCTCTGGTGGGGGAATCTAGCCCAAGCGGGCAAAATCTTAAAATTAGAACTAGGCAGTTTAGGAGTGAAATCAGGAGGCACTTTTTCAACCAATGGCTAGTGGAAATCTGGAACTCTTCTCCCCAAAAAGGCTGTGGATGCTGGGGGTCATTTGAAAATTTCAAGACGGAGATCGATAGATTTTTATTAGGTAAAGGTATCAAGAGATATGGATCAAAGGCGGGTAAATCAGAGTTGAGGTACTGTTCGGCCACGATCTAATTGAATAGCTTGAGGGGCTGAATTAGTCTACTCCTGTTCCTATGTACCTGCCCTGGGAGCGTTTGATGGGACAGTGTAGAGGGAGCTTTACTCTGTATCTAACCCGTGCTGTACCTGCCCTGGGAGTGTTTGATGGGACAGTGTAGAGGGAGCTTTACTCTGTATCTAACCCGTGCTGTACCTGCCCTGGGAGTATTTGATGGGACAGTGTAGAGGGAGCTTTACTCTGTATCTAATCCGTGCTGTACCTGCCCTGGGAGTGTTTGATGGGACAGTGTAGAGGGAGCTTTACTCTGTATCTAACCCGTGCTGTACCTGCCCTGGGAGTGTTTGATGGGACAGTGTAGAGGGAGCTTTACTCTATCTAACCCGTGCTGTACCTGCCCTGGGAGTGTTTGATGGGACAGTGTAAGGGAGCTTTACTCTGTATCTAACCCGTGCTGTAACTGCCCTGGGAGTGTTTGATGGGACAGTGTAGAGGGAGCTTTACTCTGTATCTAACCCGTGCTGTAACTGCCCTGGGAGTGTTTGATGGGACAGTGTAAGGGAGCTTTACTCTGTATCTAACCCGTGCTGTACCTGCCCTGGGAGTATTTGATGGGACAGTGTAAGGGAGCTTTACTCTGTATCTAACCCGTGCTGTAACTGCCCTGGGAGTGTTTGATGGGACAGTGTAGAGGGAGCTTTACTCTGTATCTAACCCGTGCTGTACCTGCCCTGGGAGTATTTGATGGGACAGTGTAAGGGAGCTTTACTCTGTATCTAACCCGTGCTGTAACTGCCCTGGGAGTGTTTGATGGGACAGTGTAGAGGGAGCTTTACTCTGTATCTAACCCATGCTGTACCTGCCCTGGGAGTGTTTGATGGGACAGTGTAGAGGGAGCTTTACTCTGTATCTAACCCGTGCTGTACCTGCCCTGGGAGTGTTTGATGGGACAGTGTAGAGGGAGCTTTACTCTATCTAACCCGTGCTGTACCTGCCCTGGGAGTGTTTGATGGGACAGCGTAGAGGGAGCTTTACTCTGTATCTAACCCGTGCTGTACCTGCCCTGGGAGTGTTTGATGGGACAGTGCAGAGGGAGCTTTACTCTGTATCTAACCCGTGCTGTACCTGCCCTGGGAGTGTTTGATGGGACAGTGTAGAGGAAGCTTTACTCTGTATCTAACCCGTGCTGTACCTGCCCTGGGAGTGTTTGATGGGACAGTGTAGAGGGAGCTTTACTCTGTATCTAACCCGTGCTGTACCTGCCCTGGGAGTGTTTGATGGGACAGTGTAGAGGGAGCTTTACCCTGTATCTAACCCGTGCTGCACCTGCCCTGGGAGTGTTTGATGGGACAGTGTAGAGGGAGCTTTACTCTGTATCTAACCCGTGCTGTACCTGCCCTGGGAGTGTTTGATGGGACAGTGTAGAGGGAGCTTTACCCTGTATCTAACCCGTGCTGTACCTGCCCTGGGAGTGTTTGATGGGACAGTGTAGAGGGAGCTTTACCCTGTATCTAACCCGTGCTGTACCTGCCCCGGGAGTGTTTGATGGAACAGTGTAGAGGGAGCTTTACTCTGTATCTAACCCGTGCTGTACCTGCCCCGGGAGTGTTTGATGGGACAGTGTAGAGGGACCTTTACTCTGTATCTAACCCGTGCTGTACGTGCCCCGGGAGTGTTTGATGGGACAGTGTAGAGGAACCTTTACTCTGTATCTAACCCGTGCTGTACCTGCCCCGGGAGTGTTTGATGGGACAGTGTAGAGGGAGCTTTACTCTGTATCTAACCCGTGCTGTACCTGCCCCGGGAGTGTTTGATGGGACAGTGTAGAGGGAGCTTTACCCTGTAGCTAACCCGTGCTGTACCTGCCCTGGGAGTGTTTGATGGGACAGTGTAGAGGGAGCTTTACTCTGTATCTAACCCGTGCTGCACCTGCCCTGGGAGTGTTTGATGGGACAGTGTAACGGGAGCTTTACTCTGTACCTAACCCGTGCTGTACCTGCCCTGGGAGTGTTTGATGGGACAGTGTAGAGGGAGCTTTACTCTGTATCTAACCCGTGCTGTACCTGCCCTGGGAGTGTTTGATGGGAGTGTAGAGGGAGCTTTACTCTATCTAACCCGTGCTGTACCTGCCCTGGGAGTGTTTGATGGGACAGCGTAGAGGGAGCTTTACTCTGTATCTAACCCGTGCTGTACCTGCCCTGGGAGTGTTTGATGGGACAGTGCAGAGGGAGCTTTACTCTGTATCTAACCCGTGCTGTACCTGCCCCGGGAGTGTTTGATGGGACAGTGTAGAGGGACCATTACTCTGTATCTAACCCGTGCTGTACCTGCCCCGGGAGTGTTTGATGGGACAGTGTAGAGGGAGCTTTACTCTGTATCTAACCCGTGCTGTACCTGCCCCGGGAGTGTTTGATGGGACAGTGTAGAGGGAGCTTTACCCTGTATCTAACCCGTGCTGTACCTGCCCTGGGAGTGTTTGATGGGACAGTGTAGAGGGAGCTTTACTCTGTATCTAACCCGTGCTGCACCTGCCCTGGGAGTGTTTGATGGGACAGTGTAACGGGAGCTTTACCCTGTATCTAACCCGTGCTGTACCTGCCCTGGGAGTGTTTGATGGGACAGTGTAGAGGGAGCTTTACTCTGTATCTAACCCGTGCTGTACCTGCCCTGGGAGTGTTTGATGGGACAGTGTAGAGGGAGCTTTACTCTGCATCTAACCCGTGCTGTACCTGCCCGCCCTGGGAGTGTTTGATGGGACAGTGTAGAGGGAGCTTTACTCTCTATCTAACCCGTGCTGTACCTGCCCTGGGAGTGTTTGATGGGACAGTGTAGAGGGATCTTTACTCTATCTAACCCGTGCTGTACCTGCCCAGCGAGTGTTTGATGGGGCAGTGTAGAGGGATCTTTACTCTGTATCTAACCCGTGCTGTACCTGCCCTGGGAGTGTTTGATGGGACAGTGTAGAGGGAGCTTTACTCTGTATCTAACCCGTGCTGTACCTGACCTGGGAGTGTTTGATGGGACAGTGTAGAGGGAGCTTTACTCTGTATCTAACCCGTGCTGTACCTGCCCTGGGAGTGTTTGATGGGACAGTGTAGAGGGAGCTTTACTCTGTATCTAACCCGTGCTGTACCTGACCTGGGAATGCTCGCTGCTGACAGTGGGTCTCGGGGGTGGAGAGACGTTCCATTCCCCAGCGCTGACATCCCTCACCTTGATGAAAACAAAATGAATCAAGAAAAAGGTACAACATTCAGAAATTGTAAAGGACAGTGTTGTAACATCACAGGACAGGTCGGTCCATCAGCCCATTTGACCTCATTGTTCCAGAATGCAAAGTGGTAGCACAGACAAAAAGGTCTTACTGTATTCCAAGGGAAAATGCTGAAGCTGCTTTTATATTGGGTTTAGTGACAAAGTGACATCCCTCCTCCCCCCATTCTGCATCTACTGCTCTTGTGCTGCCACAGGGCACCCCCAAGGCAAACTCGACAGAGTCACTGAAGCCAGCAGCCAGGAACCTGCTATTTTTAAACCGAAACTACAAGGTGACGGCCACAATCCCACCCTCCCTCAGGAATGCTGCGCCATTTAGTAATGGGATGTGTCTCTCAGCCTGTGATTCACCTGCACAGTTACTGATTTCAATCATATCACTACAAGCATTTTCCAAGTGATGACCAGGTACTTCTGTAGAGAGAGAGAGAATGAAGGACCAATAGTTGTGTATTTAACAGGGACCTTTCACTTGCTGTGTAGAAGCTGGGATAATCCTATCGGCTAATAGAACATCCATACCTCCTTTTTGGAGAACAGCAGTGGATCCCAGCTCAATTCCAACATCCCACAGCCAAAACAGTGTATGAAGGTGCAAGGAGCGCCATGTCTGAGCTGAGGTGGAGCTGACTTGGCCAATTTTGTTAACTTGTGGAAATAATCCTCACGATTCCGCCCTTACGTCTCAAGGCAGTATGCAATGCCTCGATTTTAGTCGCAAACAAGCTGCTTGTCCTGCCGGCAGGGTCTGTGGTGAGAATTCCCGGTTCTTCACTCAGGTGCTGTGGTAAACCACTGTCATACCTGTCTGTGTCTGTATGTGTCTTCCACTAGGTACAGGTCTGGACATGCCTCGGCTGACTCCTCCCACTATTCCAGGTATATAAGTGACTACCTCCCAGTCCCTTAGTATTCTGGACGGGTCGACCACTCGAGACAAGACCTTCATTCTTTAGTTAATAAAAGCCTGATTGTTACTCGCTCAACCTCAGTCTTTTGAGTAATTGATGGCGCATCAATTTTATTAACTAAATTTTTTATAATGGAGAAGATCCTCACACCAGCATGCCTGGACCTGGACAGTCGGGAAGCGGACGCTTCCACCAAGTTTGCTCACTGGCTCACGTGCTTCGAGACATTCCTGACTGCCTCCACTGCGGTCGAAACGGATGCGGACAAACTGTCTGTCCTGTTCTCCAAGGTGAACCACCGAGTGTACTCAGTCACCCGGGACGCGACCTCGTACACAGCCGCCCTCCAGCTCCTCAAGACCCAGTACACGCGCCCTGTGAACGAAGTATACGCTAGGCACCTTCTGGGGAGTCGCAAGCAACAACCTGGGGAATCGACTGAGGAATACCTCCAAGCACTGTCCGTGCTTGGCCGGGCCTGTGGGTGTAAGGCGGTAACGCCCACTAAGTACACGGAGGAACTGATCCGGGATGCTTTCGTAGCGGGCCACAGGTCCAACTACACCCGACAGCGACTGCTGGAGCAGAGTGACCTCACCCTCGACAAAGCCTCCGACATCGCACTAACGCTGGACGCTGCCTTCCGGGGCATGGATGCCTACACCTCTGTACCGTGGACGCCGCGGGGAACGACAACCTGGGACACGGTAGGACAGCCCCATAGCACCGTGCCACCCCAGCCACAGCCCAACAACGGCCCAACTACCGCAGCAGTGTCCCAAAGCCAGAAATGCTACTTCTGTGGCCAGGCCAAACACCCCAGAGCACGCTGCCCGGCGAAGATTGCGACCTGCTCGGGCTGCGGGAAAAAGGGACACTACGCCAGCGTCTGCAAGGCCAAAGCCACCCCGAACGCCAGCAGCGCCGCGTGTGGGCCGTGCGAGCCGCCATCTTGGGCCTCCCCAGCCATGTGCGAACCACCGCAGCAGCAGCCATCTTGGACGACTCCAGCCACATGGGAATCATGGACGCCGCCATCTTGGACACCAGCCGGGACGCAGCATACCGCCAACCCCCCCCCCCATCTGATACTCGCAGCGACACACCGACCCCTACGCTGGCCTCTGTGACGCTGGACCAAACGAGACCGCACCAGCTAGCTCGGTCCAAAATGGACGTTAAGGTAAACGGCCATGCAATAAACTGCCTTTTTGACTCCGGGAGCACAGAGCGCTTCATCCACCCCGACACGGTGTGGCGTTGCTCTCTCCCAGTCCTGCCTGCGCACCAGCGGATTTCTATGGCCTCCGAGTCCCAGTCAGCGGACATTGGCGGCTACTGCGTGGTGACACTAGTAGTAGACGGGACTGTGTTCAATAATTTTAAACTCCTGGTCCTGCCCCAACTTTGCGCTGCCGTTCTACTGGGGTTGGATTTCCAGTGCCACCTCAAAAGCGTTACGATGGCATACGGTGGCCCCCTCCCCCCACTCACAGTCCGCAGCCAGCAGCCTCCAAATTGCCCGCCGCGCACCAGATGCAACCTCTCCACACTCAGAGTCCCACCCCCCCCCCACTGTTTGCTAACCTCACCCCCGACTGTAAGCCCATCGCCACAAAGAGCAGGCGATACAGTGCCGGGGACAGGGTTTTCATCAAAACCGAAGTGGAACAGCTCCTGAAGGAGGGGATTATTGAGGGCAGCTCCAGCCCCTGGCGAGCCCAGGTTGTGGTCGTTAAGACCGGCGAGAAACAACGCCTGGTCATCGACTACAGCCAAACAATAAACCGCTACACCCTGCTGGACGCCTACCCACTCCCCCGCATAGCTGACATGGTCAACCAGATCGCGCAGTACCGCGTCTTTTCGACCATTGACCTGAAATCAGCGTACCACCAGCTCCCCATCAGCCCTGAAGACCGCCAGTATACTGCTTTTGAGGCAAACGGCCGCCTCTATCACTTCCTTAGGGTTCCCTTCGGCGTTACCAACGGGGTCTCCGTCTTCCAAAGGGAGATGGACCGGATGGTCGATCAAAACGAGCTGCAGGCCACTTTCCCTTACCTAGATAATGTGACCATCTGCGGCCATGACTTGCAGGACCATGACGCAAACCTCGAGAAATTCCTCCGCACCGCCCAACTCCTGAACCTGACATATAACAAGGAGAAGTGCATATTCCGCACAGACCGCCTCGCCATCCTTGGCTGTGTTGTAGAACACGGGGTCATCGGTCCCGACCCGGACCGGATGCGTCCCCTTATGGAACTCCCACTGCCCCACTGCCTAAAAGCTCTGAAGAGGTGCCTAGGGTTTTTTTCCTACTACGCTCAGTGGGTCCCCTACTATGCAGACAAAGCCCGTCCGCTGATCAAGTCCACCTCTTTTCCCGTGACGGCAGAGGCCCGCTTAGCCTTCCACCGTATCAAGGAAGACATTGCCAAAGCCACCATGCACGCAGTGGACGAATCCATCCCCTTCCAGGTGGAAAGCGATGCGTCCGACTTCGCTCTGGCCGCCACCCTTAATCAGGCGGGGAGACCTGTGGCATTCTTCTCACGAACCCTCCAGGGCCCGGAGACTAGACACTCCGCGGTCGAGAAGGAGGCCCAGGCTATTGTGGAGGCTGTGCGTCATTGGAGGCACTACCTGGCCAGAAAACGATTTACCCTGCTCACTGACCAGTGTTCAGTTGCTTTTATGTTCAACAACAAGGAGAGGGGCAAAATCAAAAATGACAAGATCTTGAGGTGGAGAATCGAACTTTCCACCTACAATTACGAGATCTTGTACCGGCCTGGGAAGCTCAATGAACCCCCAGATGCCCTATCGCGTGGCACCTGCGCCAGCGCGCAGATCGATAGGCTGAGGGCCCTCCACAATGACCTCTGCCACCCGGGGGTCACCAGGTTCTTCCACTTCATCAAGGCCCGCAACCTGCCTTACTCCATCGAGGAGGTCAGGACCATGACCAAGAACTGCCAAGTCTGCGCTGAGTGCAAACCGCACTTTTATAGACCAGACAGAGCCCACCTGATAAAAGCCACTCGCCCTTTCGAACGCCTGAGCGTCGATTTCAAAGGGCCTCTCCCCTCCTCCGACCGCAATGTGTACTTCCTCAACATCATTGACGAGTACTCCCGGTTCCCGTTCGCTATCCCCTGCCCGGACATGACCAGTGCCACGGTCATTAAATCTCTGAACAGCCTCTTCACCCTGTTCGGTTTCCCCAGCTATATCCATAGCGACCGGGGCTCATCGTTTATGAGCGACGAACTCCGCCAGTACCTGCTCGCTAGGGGTATAGCCACAAGCAGGACCACCAGTTACAACCCCCGGGGGAATGGACAGGTGGAAAGAGAGAATGCAACTGTTTGGAAGGCCGCCCTACTAGCCTTAAAGTCTAGGGGCCTTCCGACCTCCCGCTGGCAGGAGGTGCTCCCCGATGCGCTCCACTCGATTCGGTCACTTCTCTGCACTGCCACCAATGCCACCCCTCACGAGAAAATGTTTTGTCTTCCCAAGGAAGTCCACATCAGGGACATCGTTACCGCCATGGCTGACGTCCCCAGGGCCGGTACTACTGAGAAGACACGTGAGGGCCAATAAAACGGACCCCCTGGTCGAGAGGGTCGACCTCCTCCACGCCAACCCCCAGTACGCTTACATTGCGTACCCGGACGGGCGGGAGGACACAGTCTCCATACGAGACCTCGCACCCTCGGGGACCGCTGTAACCCACTACCCATTACCACCCCCCCCCCACGACCCGATATCCAACCCCAGCAGCCGGCTCGCCTTGGACCATCACCCACGAGGACTACACTCCAGGGCCCCAGCCTACACGGGACGCGACGCCGGAAGCTCCACCACCCCTGCCGTCGCCACGTCGATCACAGCGGCAGACAAGACCTCCGGAGAGACTCCAATACACGAACTTTTAAATACACTTCACCCCGCCGGACTCATTTTTAAACAAGGGGTGAATGTGGTAAACCACTGTCATACCTGTCTGTGTCTGTATGTGTATTCCACTAGGTACAGGTCTGGACATGCCTCGGCTGACTCCTCCCACTATTCCAGGTATATAAGTGACTACCTCCCAGTCCCTTAGTATTCTGGACGGGTCGACCACTCGAGACAAGACCTTCATTCTTTAGTTAATAAAAGCCTGATTGTTACTCGCTCAACCTCAGTCTTTTGAGTAATTGATGGCGCATCAGGTGCAAAATGTTTCTTTTAACTGGGTAATCCCAGCTACCAGCCTGAGCAATTCTGACTGGTTTACTGTGGGAACTAGCACACAGCTGCACCAATATAAAAACAGCCAAAGCCTGACAGCCTTTGTGTGTGTGTGTGTGTGTGTGTATGCACGGGGTACCGTGGGGGGAGAGAGGAACAGGCTGGGTGTTGCACAATGGTCTGAATTACAATAATTTATTCAGGGGCCGTGTTTCCAATTTCATTCCCAGGTGTAAAGCTGGGGTGAAAGCTCAGAAACTTATTATAATCAGCTACTCGGGAAAAGAGAAATGGCAATTGCCGGAAATGTGAAATAGAAACAGGGGACTGGAGGACACAGCAGGTCAGGCAGCATCTGAAAGAGAACCAGGCTAATGGTCGGGGTTGGGGGGGGGGGGGGGGGGGAGTTGTTCTTCAGCAAACCTCCCGAGGAAAGATCCCACCTCAAACCTTCCTTCCCTTTCAGGTGCTGTGTATTTCCAGGATTTTCTGTTTGTATTTTCAGGTTTGAAGATTTTTCTCTCGAGTGTAACTAAAATCATGACAATTTTCTTGTTCTGTGAACACGTCTGAAATCAGTAGTCTGGGAAGGGGCCAGTCCTACTTCTGACGATCAGCGATGAGGTGATAAACCAGTCCCAATATTTTGAGTGTGATTTGTCCTGTGGCTTATTAAGCTCAAGTCCATCTCCTGATGCTGGTGTCGAAGTGACATGACGGTCTTGCTCCTTATCTGATCCCATCGTCCAGCTGCAGGAGGTGGGAAGGAACCACCCAATTCAATCACAGGTTCCAACACATACGGGGTCAAGGGACTGTCCAGGGTAGACCAGTAGATATGACCCCTGGTCTAGGCAGAGTTTGCTGATCCCACCCAGGGTCGCAGCTGGGAGCATGCCAATTGGCTTCAGTGTCCATTGGGTAAAGAGGAGAAAATCAACCGGGGCTCCTAGCCCTGATCGATGACCAGTGCTGGAAAATGGACATGTTGACACTGGGAGAGGGCAAGGCTGAGCTCGGACTGCTGACTCTCATCGTCTGGGCTTACACGTGAAGACTGGCCAGTTGAGCGACGTTCTGGAGGGTCGCCAGCATCCATGGAACCACACCCCGGCAGGAGTCCACACTCCCAGGGGAGGAGCGGAAATATTTCTGTATGCTTGGCAAATAAGCAAACATTGTACTTGGCGATTCATGCCTTGGCGTTGGAGACAAGACACCTCATTATACTGAGAGAGCACGGGCAAGCACCATGTCACGAGATACTCACTCTGAGGCATCGACTCGCTCTCACTGTTGTGCCTGGAGTTGGTAGACTCAGAGTTGAGGCTCAGCATACTGGGGACAGAGGACAGCTCGTTATAAAGTTGTTCCATGTCGTCAGGGGCCACGGGCCAGGGCTGCCTGCGGCTGTGCCTGACCGAATCCCAGCTGTGCTGCTTCAGGATGTCACACCCCTGCTTTGTTTTCGCCAAGAGGCCCAGTACATACAGACAGGTCCTTTGGGAGCAGAAAAAAGAAACAAAGTCAGTGGAAACAACAGGCCGCACTTTGGTCCATTGCTGAAGGCATGATCCCAAACAAGGTCAGGTATTAGGGGCACTACTGGAGAATAATATTCAGAATGGCACCGTAGAAGATCATCAAATACTCACTGAAAATCTATGTATACTATAGCCACTGATTCCCCTTCTATCCATTACCTCAGTGATTGTTAAAACGTGTAGCTAGGAGAATTAGCTATGACCTAACTTTCACAAAAACATCTTGATCCTCCCTAATCAGCTTACACTTTTCCCAAGCACTCACTTATTCTGTCCCCAACGATGGATTGTAGCAATTATACCAGCAACATAAACTCACTGGCCTCTCATTTACTTGGTGTGTCCCCTTCATTTTTGAGTAGATTGATACAGACAATAGCCATTCCGTTGTTAACTAGTGTCAGTATCAATGCATCACGCATTTCAACACAGCGGCTGTAACAGTAGCACCCAATGACAAATACAAAGTACCAAGCCCTTGGGAACAATCGAGAACTGACAAATGGAGCAGCTTTCCTGCTGCATTGGTCTAACTGAAGCAGACGAGGAGAGAATTCAGGCAGTAGCAGCTCTGCTCATTTGACGCTTCCCCTGGGATTTTCCGGCAGAAGTGGCGGGTTACTCTGAATACGCCTGCGACAATAAATAACTGGAGTATCTCATACAACATGTCGCCCATCCTTTGCACCTTACTATGTACTACCAGAGGCATCGAGGCCATGCCTCATGCTATGCGCTTGAGCACAAAGCTTGGAGACGGAGCTGGCCAAATCGCAATCTGAGTGGATCGCAAGCTGAGTGGAAGAATTTATTGATACAGTAGTAGGAATTCGGAGGAGAGGAGGAGGGCAGTTTCTCATGTCCAAACTCAAAAGGAGGAGTGGAGCCACAGAACCCAAAGACACTAGGTTAAGAATCTAGATATCTAACATTTAGGTTCTTTGTGTCTGGTATCTCAGTGGTTCTTGTTAAACTTGAGTAAATCATTTTGCCTTTTTTCTCTCTAAGTTAGGGCAGTGTGTTAAACAAAGAAGTTTAGTTAGTAGTCTAATAAATAGAGGCGTGGCAGGGCACCCCAGCCCTGTCGAATGTACATCCTGTGCCACATGGAATCTCCAGACACTTCGGTCTTCACACGAGAGGGACGATACAGACATTGTACTTAAGGAGGAGGAGTGTGAAATATTAGATGAGAGAAACAGTGAAAGAGGAAGTATTAAGGAGTTTAGCATCTTTAAAAATAGAGAAATCGCCAGCCTGGATGAAATGTATCCCAGACTGTTAAGAGAAGCAAGGGAGGAAATAGCAGAGGCTCTGACCATCATTTTCCAATCCTCACTGGCTACAGGTGTGGTGCTGGAGGACTGCTAACGTTGTACCGTTGTTTAAAAAGGGAGAAACGGATAGACCGAGTAATTACAGAACAGTCAAGCCTAACCTCGGCGGTGGGCAAATTGTTGGAAAAAATTCTGAGGGACAGTATTAATCGTCATTTAGAAAGACACGGATTAATCAAGGACAGTCAGCATAGATTTGTTAAGGGAAGGTCGTGTCTGACTAACTTGATTGAATTTTTTGAGGAGGTAACAAGGCAGGTCGATGAGGGTAGTGCATTTGATGTAGTCTACATAGAAGATAGGAGCAGGAGTAGGCCATTCGGCCCCTCGAGCCTGCTCCGCCATTCAATGAGATCATGGCTGATCATCCAAATTCAGTACCCTGTCCCTGCCTTCTCCCCATATCCCTTGATCCCTTTAGCCTTAAGAAATATATCCAACTCCTTCTTGAATATATTTAATGAACTGGCCTCCACCGTCCTCTGTGGCAGAGAATTCCACAGGTTCACCACTCTCTGGGTGAAGAAATTCCTCCTCATTTCAGTCCTAAATGGCTTACCCCTTATCCTTAGACTATGACCCCTGGTTCTGAACTCCCCGACCATCGGAAACATCCTTCCTGCATCTAGTCTGTCCAGGCCTGACAGAATTTTATAGGTTTCGATGAGATCCCCTCTCAGTCTTCTAAACTCCAGTGAGTATAAACCCAATCGACACAATCTCTCCTCATACACCATTCCTGCCATCCCAGGTATCAGCATGGATTTTAGCAAGGCTTTTGACAAGGTCCCACATGGCAGACTGGTCAGAAAAGTAAAAGCCCATGGGATCTAAGGGAAAGTGGCAAGTTACAGGAAACTTTTGTTTATCCGGAGGTTAAATGTCCGGAAAACTCTATCTACCGGCAAAATTCAGGAGTCGGTTCAGATAATTTTTTTTCTTTTTGTTGCTTCTTTTCTCCAGTCCTGGCTCTGCAAGCGTCTCTGTAGCTAAGCAACAGCTTCAGCTAGACGCTTGCAAGCTGCGCCGACTGTTTTGAAGCTGTTGCTAAGCAACAGGGTTTGTTGCTTCACCCGGAGCTCTGAGCTCCGTATGTTTTAACATTAGCGCTGGTTTCTACGGCAGTTTTGATCTAACGGCACCAGCTCGGTCCCGTCGGTGCCGGATACCAGAAAGTTTCCTGTAAATCCAAAATTGGCTCAGTGGCAGGAAGCAAAGGGTACTAGGTGTTTTTGTGACTGGAAGGCTGTTTCCAATGGAGTTCCGTACTAGATCCCTTGCTTTTTGTGGTATACATCAATGATTTAGACTTCAATGTAGGGGGCATAAGAAGTATGCAGATGATAGGCTAAATAGCCTGACCCTGGAAAATTGGCATGTTAGGGGGGGTGGCAGTGGAATGGGCACAAGGCCCACCTCATTGACTACACATTGGGATTCTACCAGAATGTAAAATGCTGACCATGACATCAGACACTGAGATTTTCCTAAGCAAATTATTGTTGGGAGCTAAATGTGTTGCATAACATTTCCTATCAACACTAGGAAAATTAGATTAAAATCAGGAAAAAAAAATATCCGGGGAAAGTTACAGACTGGAATCTAATCGAGGATGTTCAGGTGCTTTATATATAGAATAATAATGGGTACCCGGGAGTGAGTTACAGGCTGAAATCTAATCCAGGGGTTTGGATGGTTTATATATAAATAACAAAACAATACTTGGGAGTAATTATATAGGAAAGCTCATCTCACTTTCAAGATTGACAAAATGTCAGAAGTCAACAAGTACAGTCTGTGTTTAATAATGATGGCAAGCCCCAACAATCTGCAGCAAATTGAAATTAGTGAACAGCCATTTACTGAGCTCTCCAGGCACGGAGACTGACCACCACACACAGCATGCTTCTCTTTCTGATCGATTTCCACGAGGGCTGCTGCTTACCCTCTGACAGAGAGGATCTCGCACGTCTGGGCCAGCGCTACAACATCCGGGATCACATTCTCCTCCTGAAGCAGGTTCAATCCCCAGTTGGACGAGCCAATGTTTCCCTGAAATCCACATCACATTCGGGTCAGAAGCCTCATGCGGATCAACATCTAGCATCACTTAAGGAGAAAGGACACTGCCACGCAAGAAACAGAAAGAAAACATAGCAACCAAAAGCACAGTCAAAGGGATGGGTTCTGAAGAGGTGTTTGAAGAAAGCAGATATAGTGAAGGGTAGACTTCCACAGAATCGAGCTGGAGTGAGTGAAGGATTGGCATCCACTGGTGGAGCAGAGGGAGTAGGGGGGTGGGCAATGATCAGCAGTTAGAGGAGCGGAGGGTAGGGGCTGGAATTTACAGCTGAACAAAGTCACCAAGGCCAGGTGGAGAGAAAGGATTTGACGACAAACATCTCGTGGCGAATACAATGGACAGGGAGCCAGTGGAGTTGGGCAGGGAGAGGGAGGGTTGATCGGTGTGGGGGGCCTTTGAGGGAGATATGACCCTTCCACATGCTGCAATAACCCACTTATGTGCTGCTTAATTTACTCTTGGCTCCTGTACATCTGCCAATTCCTGCAGGGTAGAAGCATGAGCAGGGCAGCACCCAAAAGTAACAGTAGGCACAAAACCAGCATCCACTGGACAAGGGTGAGCAAGCCAACAGGCTGAGTTCAAACGTGTTCCTTTGTAGAGGACTGGAGATGGGCTGACTGATTATTATTTTCCTACTTCCAATTTCCTCCCTTCCTCTTCCCCTGAAGGCGATGAAGCGCAGTTCTACGGGTGATGGCCATCCTCCAGTACCTTGCCCAAATGACCATTTCACACGTGGGCTTAGCCACCGAGTGCTGACTGGCTATGTGAACATGTGGGAGGACCATAACCGAACTCGATCCTGTGTTCCAGTCACGGACAAAGACCTCAGGCTGGAGGTTCTGGGGAACCTCCATCCCCCAGTCTAATTCCGCAATCTACAATGGGCATTTTTGATAACAAGTGACACAAAGCTACCCATTAAGAGGAAGTCACTACAAGAAAAATTGGAACAAAAAAACGAGAGAAACCAGGGAAATGTACAAGTCATCACGAAATGCATGTGTGCTCGTGGCTCTGTCACAGGGGTACACATTCTTTTCAATAAAGCAATGTCTCGTATGACACCATGATGGCCCAGGACGTTTATACAACGAGCCTCACGGACCAGAAAGGACACAGGTTTGACCCCATTCTGTCGGGATTTAGCCAAGCTCAGCCAATGCGGCAGTAGTGGTGTTGCAATTGGCCACAGTGCGAGGACTCACCATCATGCTGGGAGATGTGCTTTCAAGCGAGAACGCCGACACATGAAAAGTGGTCTCTTGGGTGAGGATTTGTAGGGCTAACAGTGCATATAGAATAGCAGCTAGCAAGAGACAGCACTTTCAGAAGAGGATAGAAATTTGGAAAAGAAAACATGCAGAAAATAACCATTGTACCAAAGCCCAGAGTGCTGCCTTCAACTGCTTTATACCGTCCCATTTATCCAGTGCTGGCGAACGCACGGTGTAGCTCAAGTCTGGAACTATGCTCTGTAAACAAAAAACACCGTCATTCCGATAACCATCACATGGAAATCCAGTGACATCAAGGACTCTTCCATCAAACATTCCCAGGACAGGTACAGCACGGGTTAGATACAGAGTAAAGTTCCCTCTACAGTGTCCCATCAAACACTCCCAGGGCAGGTACAGCACGGGTTAGATACAGAGTAAAGTTCCCTCTACACTGTCCAATCAAACACTCCCAGGGCAGGTACAGCACGGGTTAGATACAGAGTAAAGCTCCCTCTACACTGTCCCATCAAACACTCCCAGGGCAGGTACAGCACAGGTTAGATACAGAGTAAAGTTCCCTCTACACTGTCCCATCAAACACTCCCAGGGCAGGTACAGCACGGGTTAGATACAGAGTAAAGCTCCCTCTACACTGTCCCATCAAACACTCCCAGGGCAGGTACAGCACAGGTTAGATACAGAGTAAAGCTCCCTCTACACTGTCCCATCAAACACTCCCAGGGCAGGTACAGCACGGGTTAGATACAGAGTAAAGCTCCCTCTACACTGTCCCATCAAACACTCCCAGGTCAGGTACAGCATGGGTTAGATACAGAGTAAAGCTCCCTCTACACTGTCCCATCAAACACTCCCAGGGCAGGTACAACATGGGTTAGATACAGAGTAAAGCTCCCTCTACACTGTCCCATCAAACACTCTCAGGGCAGGTACAACATGGGTTAGATACAGAGTAAAGCTCCCTCTACACTGTCCCATCAAACACTCCCAGGGCAGGTACAGCATGGGTCAGATACAGAGTAAAGCTCCCTCTACACTGTCCCATCAAACACTCCCAGGGCAGGTACAGCATGGGTTAGATACAGAGTAAAGCTCCCTCTACACTGTCCCATCAAACACTCCCAGGGCAGGTACAGCATGGGTTAGATACAGAGTAAAGCTCCCTCTACACTGTCCCATCAAACACTCCCAGGGCAGGTACAGCACGGGTTAGATACAGAGTAAAGCTCCCTCTACACTGTCCCATCAAACACTCCCAGGTCAGGTACAGCACAGGTTAGATACAGAGTAAAGCTCCCTCTACACTGTCCCATCAAACACTCCCAGGGCAGGTACAACATGGGTTAGATACAGAGTAAAGCTCCCTCTACACTGTCCCATCAAACACTCTCAGGGCAGGTACAACATGGGTTAGATACAGAGTAAAGCTCCCTCTACACTGTCCCATCAAACGCTCCCAGGGCAGGTACAGCACGGGTTAGATACAGAGTAAAGCTCCCTCTACACTGTCCCATCAAACACTCCCAGGGCAGGTACAGCACGGGTTAGATACAGAGTAAAGCTCCCTCTGCACTGTCCCATCAAACACTCCCAGGGCAGGTACAGCACGGGTTAGATACAGAGTAAAGCTCCCTCTACACTGCCCCATCAAACACTCCCAGGGCAGGTACAGCACGGGTTAGTTACAGAGTAAAGCTCCCTCTACATCACAGAAACCATCACAGAAACCCCACAGTGCAGATAGAGGCCATTTCGGCCCATCGAGCCTGCACCGACACATATCCCACCCGATCCCCGTAACCCCTACACCAACACATATCCCACCGTGTCCCCGTAACCCCACGTATTTAACCCCCCTAACACTAAGGGTCAATTTATCATAGCCAATCATCCTAACCTGCACATCTTTGGATTGTGGGAGGAAACTGGAGCACCCGGACGAAACCCACGCAAACACGGGGAGAATGTGCAAACTCCACACAGACAGTCACCCGAGGCCGGATTCGAACCCGGGTCCCTGGCGCTGTGAGGCAACAGTGCTAACCACTATGCCACCGTGCTGCCCCATCAAACACTCCCAGGGCAGGTACAGCACGGGTTAGATACAGAGTAAAGCTCCCTCTACACTGTCCCATCAAACACACCCAGGGCAGGTACAGCACGGGTTAGATACAGAGTAAAGCTCCCTCTACACTGTCCCATCAAACACTCCCAGGGCAGGTACAGCACGGGTTAGATACAGAGTAAAACTCTCTCTGAATCTCTGTCTGCCTCTGACCAGATGCACATTAATCCAGATTCCATAGAGCGGGCCTAATCCCAAGAACACTGATTATGAAAATTAAAAATGATGTAGTGCAGCTTAAAAACAAGCAGCAAAATACTGCAGATGCTATAAATCTGAAATTAAAACGGAAAATACTGGAAACACTTGGCAGGTCAGGTAGCATCTGCGGAGAGAGGAAGATAGGGTTAACGTTTCAGATCAACATGCGTTCAGAGTGTTCCCAGCGATTTCTGTTTTAGTCATACAAGTATATTGTATTAATCATTCTGAACAATACATTCACTTAACATGTGCGACACCTTGGCTCACCTGGGCCTCCAGTAAATGACAGCCAGTTTTATGATGCACCAACTGGCCGTATAGGTGAACCGGCAGGTAAACATAGGGCCTTTGTAACCTAGAACCAGAAACAGAAAATCAATTGCAGAAATAAAAATTTGGGAGTCATGACTTAATTGTAGGATTCTCAAACTAATTTCAGTCTCCCGAGTCTAGTTTTCAGAGAAACTTGCCATTTATATAGCAGGATGTTGCAGAACTCTTCACATACAACAAATTACCTTGAGGGCAATCACTGCACTATTTAATTGACTATGGTGCCCATTCTGTGCACAGCAATGAGATGACTGACCAGTTAAAGCTGATGTAGTAACGATGTTCGGTCCCAAGTTATCTCCACCCATGGCTGGTTATAATTTTATATGGTGTTTGCTAAACACGCTTCTGGCACCTAGTGGCCAAAGGTTGATACTGCAAAACTTTCACTTTATTTATCCTGTTGCCAAGCTTTCTGATCAGCTAACCATAAACATTCAGACACTACTATAGCTCCAGAATTGCTCGCACTTGAAGAAATTCTCAATGCTCACACTCTTGTGTTGTGAACCACAGTGGCAGAGCAGAGATAAATCCCGTTACTCACTAACTCGTTATCAGGTCAGCAAATTCCACGCCAACCCAAAACCCAATTGGATTATTACTACAGATAATCCGCATAACCCCCGCCCCCCCTCCTCTATCAGTGAAGGGACAAAACAGAACATTTATCTTATCCTGTGGAATTTGACACTGGCAAGAGTGTCCTTTGTTTGTGCATCGGTGCCCAGGCCACTTAGTTACCAAAAAGAGTGTGGTAATATGGTCACCGTGGCAGTTTTGAGGTTTACATTTCTGATCCAGCACTAAAGCGTAGAACTCCTCAGCTTCCCCAGTCCTCCCTCCCTCCTACAGAGTCTTAAAATCCAAGTTTGCCACCATTCAACCATGATTCTCTCCTCTTCTTCTCAACTGTGGTGATGCCCTGCAACACGGACTCTGGCCCATCTAAGCTTCTCAATTTAATTTCAAAAAGTGCAACTTTACTTTTCAGTGCTCCTCGTTATAAAACTAGGTTGTTGTATAAATGCTGTAAAGCAAAATCCCAACCTTTGAAAGGGGATTAAAGCATCTCAACACTGGAGCTAGGTGCACACAGCAACTATTTAATAAATGAAAGGTAACGGCAGCTCTCCCAGTCTCACCTCTGGTTACTGCGACGCACGTAGTTCTCTCCATCAGCTGGCTTGCGGTATGTAGTGAGTGCCTCATTCAGTTGTTCTTCGATCAGATCCACGTATTTCAAGTTGTACTCCTGAAAGCGCACACAATGCTGCTTACAATGCTGATGCATTGCTCTGTAGTCTATTGATCTTTTGTATATTTATAGATCTCTCCACATTTCAGGTATGCTGCAGAGCGCTGCACCATGACGTCAACATTCAACATGATTAGCTCAGAATTCCCAATGCGCCACCCTAGACAGTGGCAGTGAAAGCGAGCAGGTCAACTGAGCTTTAGAGGTACTATTCATCAACTCCAGAATTTTCATACTGCCCTTTTACTTGCTGTATGAATGCTTGTATTGCCTACCTGCAGAGGAACCCTTTCTGTAGGGGCACATAGCTAACTCTGTGGTGCATCTTGAAGTCAGCTCGTGTATGTTCAAACTATCAACGTTTGTAGAATTAAAGAAAGACTTGCATTTATATAGTGCCTTTCACGACCTCAGGACATCCCAAAGCGCTTTACAGCCTTTTGAAGTGCAGTCACTGTTGTAATGTAGGCAGCCTAATTGCGCACAGCAAGCACCCACAAACAGTAATGAAATAATAACCAGATAATCTGTAATTAGCGATGTTGGTTGAGGGATAAATATTGGCCAGGACCTTGGAGAGAACTCTGCTGGTCTTCTTCGAAATGGTGCCATGGGATCTTTTACATTCACCGGAGAGGACAGGCAGAGCCTCGGTTTAATGTCACACCCGAAAGGTGGCACCTCAGACAGTGCTGCACTGGAGTGTCAGCCTGGATTACGTGATCAAGTCTCTGGAGTGGAGCTTGAACCCAAAACCTTCTGACTCAGTGATGAAAGCGCTAGCAGTGAGCCACAGTGAATTGGTGTTGGGTGGGGCTTCCAAACAATAGGGAACATGTAAACCAAATACAATGGGATCTGGATAAGATGGTAAGGTAGGCTAATGAAGGGCTAATATAATAAAGTGGACAACTGCAAAGTAATGAGAAGATGGTAGGGGAACAAACAATGGGAACGTAAATTAAATGGCTCTAGGTTACAGTAAATAACGTAACATAGGAGAGGAATCGAAGAGCATTAGCAAACTGGCTGGTGAAATCAACAGCGCAGTGTGTAGCAGTAGCAAGGAAAGCTTACAAGATCTTGTGCTGTATTGCCGAAGAATAGCACAGAGATTCCAGATGATATTGAGTCTGTACAAGGCACTGGCACCTGGAGTACTGGTCACCACTACTGCAAAGACACCCAGGCATTGGATGCAATGCAGAAGACGGCAACCAAATCGATACCTAGCTAAAGCATCTGAGCTATGAGGAGAGGGCGAAGAGCCTGGGATTGTTTATTCAGGAGGAGAGAGGCTCAGAGGAGAGATTATTCAAGCAGTCAAGATCTTAAAGGAATAAATTGAACCCCGATAACATGTTTGAGATTGGCACACAGTATACAACGGGAGGACATGGTCTCAAGCTTGGAAAAGGGAAGGTTCCCACAGTTTAGATTTAACTACTTTACGCAGAGGTGGTGAACATGAGGAATGGAGTGCTCAGTGTTGTTGGTGTACTTTCCTATGTACACATGAACCAGGAGTAAATCGATGCCTTTTACCCACTGTGTACTGTACCTGTACTGGAGCCGACACTCAGACACACAAGCTGTACAGTACCAGACGAGAGAGAATCGTTCCCTTTTACCCAGTGTGCACTGTACAGGACCTGACACGGAGACACACACGGGCCATACAGTACCAGACAGGAGTGAATCGTTCCCTTTTACCCGGTGTACTGTACCTGTACAGGACCTGACACGGAGACACACACGGGCCGTACAGTACCAGACTAGAGTGAATCGTTCCCTTTTACCCAGTGTGCACTGTACTTTTACAAGACCTGACACCGAGACACACACGGGCTGTATAGTACCAGATGGGTGTGAATCGTTCCCCATTAGCCGCTGTACTTACTGTATATATGCAGGAGCTGATACGGAGACAAACATCAGCTGTGCACTATCAAAAGGCAGCAAGTTGTTCCCTTTTAGTCCAGTTATATGGCAATAGGTTTTATTAGAAATTTCCCACCAACGTCTGTCTAAGTTTTGGTTATCACGTTATCACCACACTCACCTTTTGCCATTTCTCCAACTGTTTGGTAACATAACCCCTCTCGTTCAGGTAGGTGAACCCCTTTGGAATGGACAAAAATCTGAAAAATGAACAAATAAGTTCCTGTCAGAAACCCGGTCAGCAACTTGGTAAAATATGGGGCCAGCCCCGAGAGTGGCACAATCAGGGAATTAAACCTACATCTATCTAGAAACATCGCTGGTCTTTTTTTGTATTGAGGTGAAGACTCCTTTGTCACCACAAGAGACTGACCAGGCCGAGTGTCTCCTGTCATTCCCCTCCACTGCTGGGAGATGCTGCAGCCTCTATTCAATGCAGTTTAAACAATGTCAAGGTTGGGATTCGCGCCTGCCTCGCTCCATGGCAGTGTGATAGTGCTGTTGACACAAGCTCCATCGATTTTTTAAGGCATTCCATGTCTCCCTTGTTTCTCACATGACCCTCGACCTGCACAACCCTGAATCCAGCAGCTGGCGAGTGCCATGTGAGCCTAGCCAGCAAGGGGAAGCTGAAGTGGGAGGGAGGGGGGAGCAGGGAAGCCGCCATTTACTTTTCCCTTCCTGTAATGGAGCAATTAACCAGAGAGCGAGACAGAGGACAGAGACCAAGGGGGCAGGGAGAACACAAGAAGGACACAGACACGATGGGCCGAATATCCTCCTTCTGTGCCGTAAATTTCTATGATTCTAAGGAGTAAAGGAGGCGATGAGCACAGAAAGTTTGGATTAGCAGGGAAGGTGGGGGCGAGGGGAGGAGGAAGTGAGAGAGAGAGAGAGAGAGATAAATGGGGATGGACGGAGGTACAAGCAGAGAAAGACTGGAGTCAGTGTAACAGGTGGCGAGTTTAATGAGACAGGAGCAAGCTGATGATTATTTATCATTAACAGTCTGGGCCAGGCAGGCCTTAGTCTTAGTGTCCTGCTGGAATGTCAGGCTGTCAGCCAGCGGAGGCGGCAGGGATGGGTTGAAGAATTTTACTCACCGGAGGAGCAGCAGCAAGCCTTTGTCTCCAAGGTGGGTTAAAGCTGGTTTCATCTGGATCAATGCGTGCAGGTTAGCCTGGAACAGCAGTAAGAAAATGAAAGAGGGATCAAAACAACAGCACAGAGAAAAGAATGGACCTTGTATTCCAGCTCGACAGCCTGGCTGGACAGGCAGGGGCAGACATCCCCAGTGGGGAGAACAGTCAAGCTCCCAGTTCTCCAGGATCTGAGCACAGAACATAGGCCAGTGCAGTGTTAAATGAATGCTGCATGGGTGATGAGATGTTAACCCGGGGACCGGTCTGCCTGTTCTGATGGTTCAGGTGAATGTTTACGGTTTAGGGAGTAATGTTGACCTGTACACTGGGACAATTCCCTGCTCTTCAAACTGTGCCATATGATTTTTAATGTGCAGTGGAACATGTAAATGGAGCCTGGGTTTAACATCTCATTCAAAGGACGATACCTCTGACAATGCAACACTCTCTCAGTACTGCACTGAAGTGTCAGCCTAGATTACGAGCTGGAGGGGTGCTTGAGCCACAACTTTTCCGAGTCAGGCGACATTCTATTGACTGGGTCGATTGGGCTTGTACTCGCTGGAGTTTAGAAGAATGAGAGGGGATCTCATTGAAACTTATAAAATTCTGACAGGACTGAACAGACTAGATGCAGGAAGGATGTTCCCGATGGTCAGTGAGTCCAGAACCAGGGGTCACAGTCTAAGGATAAGGGGCAGGCCATTTAGGACAGAGATGAGGAGGAATTTCTTCACCCAGAGTGGTGAACCTGTGGAATTCTCTACCACAGAAGGCAGTAGAGGCCAATACATTAAATATATTCAAGAAGGAGTTGGATATATTTCTTAAGGCTAAAGGGATCAAGGGGTATGGGGAGAAAGCAGGGACCGGGTACTGAATTTGGATGATCAGCCATGATCGCATTGAATGGCGGAGCAGGCTCGAGGGGCCGAATGGCCTACTTCTGCTCCTATCTTCTATGTTTCTATGACTGAGGCATGCTAACACTGAGCTGCGCAGGGCCCCACACCTACAATGCCTTGTAGTCTGATTCCCCCGAGTTAAACATCACAATAACACAACATTGCAGATAATGGGAATAGTTAAAAAAAAACCTGACACCTTATTTATTTTCCCTTCCCTCCATGGCAAATGAAGTCACCTACTTTAAGCACTGTGCCCATACTCTACCCAAAATGATCACGAGGAGACGAGTGAGAGCACAGATATAGGTGACTACGACCCTCTTCCAGCGTAAACAATCAGAGTGCAAACTCAGCAGGCATCAAGAAGCTGACTGCCATTATTGAGTCTAAGGGTAGAATCAAAGCCCAAAGTAGTTTGGCTACTCCCCACCCCGCTCCGCTCCCAAGAGGTCACCTACATATTTGTCTTAATATTAAATCAGATACCTAGTAACACAAGCACAGTAGAATTAGGAGCAGGAGTAGGCCATATGGCCCCTCGAGCCTGCTCTGCCATTCAATAAGATCATGGCTGATCTACGACCTCAACTCCACTTTCCTGCCTGATCTCCATTTCCCTCGATTCCAAAAATCTATCTCAGCCTTGAATATACTCAAAGACTCAGCATCCACAGCCCTTTGGGGTAGAGAATTCCAAAGATTCACCACCCTCTGAATGAAGAAATTCCTCATCTCAGTGTTAAGTAGCCGACCCCTTATCCTGAGACTATGCCCCCTAGTTCTAGACTCTCCAGCCAGGGGAAACAATCTCTCAGCATCTACCCTGTCAATACCCCTCAGATTCTTATGTTTCAATGAGATCACCTCTCATTCTTCTAAACTCCAGAGAGTATAGGCCCAATCTATTCAATCTCTGACTCAATTGGTAATTACACAATTTAGTGCCCTACTGACCATGACCATTCAGACCAGAGGGGCTTGGTCCCCACCAGTCCAAGAACACCAAGGCCACTTATAACACCCCAGCATCGTCTCAGTTGAGATTAGGGTATTCAAATCAGGATGGGGGTACATAAGAAATAGGAGCAGGAGGAGGCCATTTGGCCTCTCGAGCTTGCTCGGCCATTCAATAAGATCATGGCTGATCTACTACCTCAACTCCGCTTTCCTGCACTATCCCCATATCCCCTTAATATCCAAAACTCTATCAATCTCTGTCTTGAATATACTCAACGACTGAGCCTCCACAGCCCTCTGTGGAGTAGAGCATTCCAAAGATTCCCCACCCTCTGAGTGAAGAAATTTCTCCTCATCGCAGTCCTAAATGGCCGACTCCTTATTCCGAGACTGTAACCCCTGGTTCTAGACTCCCCAGCCAGGGGAAACATCCTCCCTGCATCAATTTTATGCTGTTAGATAATCTAGCCAAGATGGAGGTGCGAGCATTACAGTCTGGGGAACTTGTAACTACAGGCAATTAATCTAATCAATCCCTTCCCCAATGCTGAAGAGTAGGACCGGCTCATGAGAATAAAGCTACACTCCTAATCCTAAGCCTTGACGAATGAGACATTCATTCCACACCCAGGCACTCAGCTCACCTTGTCCTCGCAAGCCTCATCCAGGATTTCGAGTGCTTCTGAAGAGGTGGTTTTATTTTTATCGTGCAGCTGTGTTACGAGTAATTCTATGCCCCAGTTGCTGAAGAACTCCACGTTGGCCCGTAGTAAAACCCGCAAGTGTTTTGTTGCATACAGCCTGCAGTTCTACACAAACACAGCAGTCAGACCAACACTGCGGTGAGCAACAGGAAGTCTCTCTGATCTAATCTAGTCTACTTCACTCAGAAATAATGCAAACAATGTATACTGCCCGACAGTCGAGAGCTGCTGATTTCACTAGAGAGCAGACACTTCAGGTCTACACCAGAGACGCGGAATAAAAACTCTATTCATTTTTTACAAATCATTCTCGGGTTGTGGGCATCACTGGAATTTATTGCCCAGCCCTAGTTGCTCTGAGACGGTGGTGGTGGGCCGCCGCCTTGAACTGCTGCATGTAGCGGTTTGATACAACTTAGGGGCTTGCTGGGCCACTTCAGAGGACAGTTTAGAGTCAACCACACTGGTGTGGGACTGAAATCACAAATAAGCCAGACCAGATCAGGAAGCTGAGGCTGCTGCCTTAGTCACCGTGGCAAAGACATTTTCTGCAACTCACTCCAGAGTGAGGCAGTCTCGTTCAAGGTCCTTCTGTCATAGTGCTAACTGGCACTGATCTGAAGCAGGGGTGCCAACAAAATATCCTTTTCAGGCATCCATAATAATGGGTGTCTCACAGGGCGTTAGAGGGAGGAATCTGATCTCGGAGCAAAGCAGTCCAACCTTCACTGACAATTTACGACATAATGTGGCATTTTGCCACCCATCCAGTATTCTCGCAGCACTCAGCATGCAAACGCCTCGGACACGCAATTACAAAGACCAAGTGAAAGTGAATCTCAGGACTCAGCCAGTTAAATGAAAGATGGACAACCCATGCAAGACAGCTGCTCACCCATTCCAAGCGTACTTACATCGGTGGCTGACGTAAGGATTTTGGACAGGATAACCCTGGACAAGCCGTCGCGGCTGTAGTCTAAAGTGGAGACGGTTAGCTTCAGCACGTGGTCGTAGTTCTTCAGAGAGCAGAGGCTGAGTAAACTATGGAGAGAGAGAGAGAGAGGAGAGATTAAATTATATCACCCTGTGCATGCAACACATTCAGCACCACTCTTTCCACCACCCCCCGCAAACTACAATAACATTAACTTCAAACCCAACCACAATTTTCTGCCATTTAACCAGCAGGGATTTTACCTCATTCCTGCTACCCCAGTGCCACAGTTACAGTGCCCCACAGCAGCTGTCTCTTCTGTTGCACCAGCAGAACTGGCAAATGGCGTACAAGAGAAAGAATAAAACTTATTCAAATTTTATATCAGCTTTTTTTGCTCCTGAAGTTGAAGGGTGCCAAGTATCAGGAAATGGAACACTCCATTTCAGACAGCAACATAGGTACAGGAGTAGGCCATTCATCCCCTCGAGCCTCTTCCACCATTCCAAGATTTCATGGCTGATTCAGCATCAAACACTCCCAGGGCAGGTACAGCACGGGTTAGATACAGAGTAAAGCTCCCTCTACACTGTCCCATCAAACACTCCCAGGGCAGGTACAGCACGGGTTAGATACAGAGTAAAGCTCCCTCTACACTGTCCCATCAAACACTCCCAGGTCAGGTACAGCACGGGTTAGATACAGAGTAAAGCTCCCTCTACACTGTCCCATCAAACACTCCCAAGGCAGGTACAGCATGGGTTAGATACAGAGTAAAGCTCCCTCTACACTGTCCCATCAAACACACCCAGGGCAGGTACAGCACAGGTTAGATACAGAGTAAAGCTCTCTCTACACAGTCCCATCAAACACTCCCAGGGCAGGTACAGCACGGGTTAGATACAGAGTAAAGCTCCCTCTACACTGTCCCATCAAACACTCCCAGGGCAGGTACAGCATGGGTTAGATACAGAGTAAAGCTCCCTCTACACTGCCCCATCAAACACTCCCAGGGCAGGTACAGCATGGGTTAGATACAGAGTAAAGCTCCCTCTACACTGCCCCATCAAACACTCCCAGGGCAGGTACAGCACGGGTTAGATACAGAGTAAAGCTCCCTCTACACTGTCCCATCAAACACTCCCAGGGCAGGTACAGCATGGGTTAGATACAGAGTAAAGCTCCCTCTACACTGCCCCATCAAACACTCCCAGGGCAGGTACAGCACGGGTTAGATACAGAGTAAAGCTCCCTCTACACTGTCCCATCAAACCCTCCGAGGTCAGGTACAGCACGGGTTAGATACAGAGTAAAACTCCCTCTATACTGCCCCTGTGTCTTTCTTAGCCCCAGTCTCCAAAGAGTATCCCCAAAGGCCGTTGGCAGGAAGCGTGGTCACTTGGCTGAGGTACAAGGGGACGGCCAGTACCTGGGAAAAGGCACCCCAGCAATTGCCAGCCCTTCTGAGCAAGGAGTCATAGAGTTACACAGCACAGAAAGAGGCCCTTTGGCCCATCGTGTCTGTGCCGGCCATCAAGCCCCGTCTATTCTAATCCCATTTTCCAGCACTTGGTCTGTAGCCTTGGCGTTTCAAGTGCTCATTTAAAATAATTGGGCTAGGGGTGGCAGAAAGAAAGAAAAATGTTTTTAAAAAGTCAAGCCAGAGGAGCCCACCACATGTGCGATGCAGAGCAGTTGTTCGCTGATCAATTACATTAGGTGCTGTAGCGGGGAGGTGGCGGGCAGCAGACACCCTCGCAGAGAGATGTCGAAACTGACAGAAAATCAATGGCCAAATTTGCAGACAACACAAAGCTGGGTGGGCGTGTGTGCTGTGAGGAGGATGCTGAGAAACTCCAGGATGATTTGGACAGGTTGGGTGATTGGGCAGAAGCATGGCAGATGCAATATAACGTGGATAAATGTGAGGTTATCCTCTTTGATGGCAAAAACAGGAAGGCAGATTATTATCTGAATGGCAATAGATTGGGAGAAGGGGAAGTGCAACGAGACCTGGGTGTCCTTGTGCACCAGTCGCTGAAGGTAAGCATGCAGGTGCAGCAGGTGGTTAAGAAGGCAAATGGTATGTTGGCCTTCGTAGCGAGAGGGTTTGAGTACAGGAACAAGGATGTCTTGCTGCAGTTGTACAGGGCCTTGGTGAGACCACATCTTGAGTATTGTGTGCAGTTTTGGTCGCCTTACCTGAGGAAGGATGTTCTTGCCATGGAGGGAGTTCAGCGAAGATTCACCAGGCTGATACCTGGGATGGCAGGAATGACGTATAAGGAGAGATTGGGTCGATTGGGCTTGTACTCGCTGGAGTTTAGAAGAATGAGAGGGGATCTCATTGAAACTTATAAAAATCTGACAGGACTAGACAGACTAGATGCTGGAAGGATGTTCCCAATGGTCGGGGAGTCCAGAACCAGGGGTCACAGTCTAAGGATAAGGGGTAAGCCATTTAGAACAGAGAGTGGTGAACCTGTGGAATTCTCTACCACAGAAGGCAGTTGAGGCCAATTCATTAAATATATTCAAGAAGGAGTTGGATATATTTCTTAAGGCTAAAGGGATCAAGGGGTATGGGGAGAAAGCAGGGACAGGGTACTGGATTTGGATGATCTGCCATGATCGCATTGAATAGCGGAGCAGGCTCGAGGGGCCGAATGGCCTACTCCTCCTCCTATCTTCTATGTTTCTATGGCAGCATTGTAGTCGTGCATCTGCCAGCTGGCACGGCTGCCACTCTTCCAACAATAAATCAATGAAATAAGAGACCACTCGAAATTTGCAACCCAGTCAGCACCCGAAGAGGAAAGACAGCGTAACATTTTGGGTTTAACTATTTGTGAATGGGTTTTTGGTTTAACCCTGAATTTGTTTCGGGATTAACATTTTAGATGTGAGCCCTTTCTCGTTCAGATCTGCCATGTAGTTCAGATTGCAAGCATTTGTATTTTGTTTATTTTTTTTAACCTCAAAATAGCAAAGGGGGGGGGGGTCACTTCGACCATGACTTACCACTGGAACATGCTGCATTTCTCCAACATCTTGACCCCGTGTGGGTGAGAGGACAGAGTACCGATGATCAGAAAGTAGTGCTGGCTGAGGGTGCTGAGCAAGCCATTGTTCTGCAGGCTCCGCTCGGGCTTCAGGCCGGAGGAGGAGGAGAGCCACTGCACAATGTCCTTCACCAGTTCCTCCAGGTACGTCTGACCATCCTGCCACAATATGGAACAAATGGGAAAAGGAAGATGAGTTCTCAGCCTGTCTGGAACAGTGAGCTCTAGAAAGTTGCACCATCAGCCAGAAGTGAAACTCTTGTGGATTCACTCCTGACTCTGGTTTGCAGTTTTAGAAATGAGGGTAGATTCTCTAATAGGGACTGGTAATAGTTGACATATCTGTACAGAGGTGAAATATAAAACACAAGCCTACACAAGAGTTTAACATTGCTCCTTCTCTGGGAAGGCATTTTTAAACGCACGCTCACAGTCCCGGAGAGAACACAAGAAAAAGATGGTTGTCCAACAGGTGATCCCTCTCACCGCTAGCCTCCACTCTCTCTCTCTCTATCACAGCTATTCTTGTCTCTCTCCATTTTGTTGATACTATGGACACTATTTCTCTACACTTTCCTCTTGTTCCTTTGAATACATTATCCTCGAAATACAAGATCCTATGCACTGTTCCTCCTCCTGCATCGTCACTGTGTTAAAATCAAAGTCATAGCACCATGTGTTAAAATCAAAGTCATAGCACCACCTCAGACTTCAACTCTCTCTCCCAAACCTTCAAATTGCAGAACTCCTTCCCTTCCTTAGTCTTACCTTTCTCCTACAACCTACATCTTGATTCACCTCATCTTCTAAATCTCCTCAAACTGAACCCTTCATCTGGGTTCCCAATTAGCAAACAGACCCTTCTGCACTGTAACTATTTTGTCAACACAATGCTTTTTACATCCAGAATTAGCAAGAGCATGTTTTGGATCGCCCTGTATAAAAATTCTTTGCTGCATGTGCAGAGTAACAAGCTGGCAAGCTCACCTCGTTGGACTCGAGAAGGAACTCAGTGAACTGGCAGCCCACTACGGTCAGCTGCTTTCCCATAGCATGATCCAGCTCCATGTTGGCGTACAGCTTACCACTGGGCTTGTAAAAATACAGCAATCGGCGCACGAACCTAAACAAATAGGAAACGCAGAACTAGTGATCAAAGTGAAAGAATAACTGGGTAGAGAGAGAGGCGGAGGGAGGGGGCGAGCGAGCGCGAGGGGGAGAGAGCGCGCGAGGGGGAGAGAGCGCGCGAGGGGGAGAGAGAGCGCGAGGGGGAGAGAGAGCGCGAGGGGGAGAGAGAGCGCGAGGGGGAGAGAGAGCGCGAGGGGGAGAGCGAGCGAGGGGGAGAGCGAGCGCGAGGGAGAGAGAGAGCGAGGGGGAGAGAGAGAGCGAGGGAGGGAGAGAGAGAGCTAGCAAGACAGAGAGAGAAAGGAACACATTTCCTTTAAATTCAACAGATAGTTTTAGGTTATAGAGTCGATTGACGCCATTGCTAACTATAGTGAAAGGTACAAACAGTGAGACAAATTAAAAATAAGGAAGTTAAGAACAAGAAGGGAAGCCTGGTAGTCCTTTCTATTCAAAGGGTATTTAAGGTATGGAACGTTACCAATGAATGACATTGAAGCCTAACCTGTAAATAGTTTGAAGAGGCAATTAGGTATATGTCCAGAGTGATGGGGTTGAGGGATATGGTGAGAGTGCATTGGTGGGGTTGAACGATATGGCGAGAAGGTAGGTCGGTGGATTTGCGGGATAGAAGATGGGTAGATGAGGGGAAACAGTAAGTGAAAAGAAAGACGTGCATTTATATCGCGCCTTTCACAACCACTGGACGTCCCAAAGCGCTTTACAATCAATGAAGTACTTTTGAAGCGGAGTCACTGTTGTAATGTGGGAAACACAACAGCAAATTTGCACACAGCAAGCTCCCACTAACAGCAATGTGATGATAACCAGTTAATCTGTTTTAGTGATGTTGGTTGAGAGATAAATATTGGCCAGGACACCGGGGAGAACTCCCCAGCTCTTCAAAATAGTGCTGGGGATCTTTTACGTCCACCCGAGAAAGCAGACGGGGCCTCGGTTTAGCGTCTCATCTGAAAGACGGCACCTCCGGCAATGCAGCACTGCACTGGGAGTGTCAGCCGAGCTTTATGTGCTCAAGTCCCTGGAGTGGGACTTGAACCCACAACCTTCTGACTCAGAGGCAAGTGTGCTACCCACTGAGCCACAGCTGGCACTGAGATTGAGGGTTATGGCGAGAAGGTGGGTTGAGGGATATGGAGAGAGGGTGGGTTGAGGGATATGGAGAGAGAGTGGGTTGAGGGATATGGAGAGTGGGTTGAGGGATATGGAGAGAGAGTGGGTTGAGGGATATGGCGAGAGGGTGGGTTGAGGGATATGGCGAGAGGGTGGGTTGAGGGATATGGCGAGAGGGTGGGTTGAGGGATATGGCGAGAGGGTGGGTTGAGGGATATGGCGAGAGGGTGGGTTGAGGGATATGGCGAGAGGGTGGGTTGAGGGATATGGCGAGAGGGTGGGTTGAGGGATATGGCGAGAGGGTGGGTTGAGGGATATGGCGAGAGGGTGGGTTGAGGGATATGGCGGAAAGGTGGGTTGAGGGATATGGTGAAAAGGGTGAGCCATCAAAGAGACTGCCTTGCTGGGCCCATTAGCACTTTTCTGTTAAAAACATCTTAAGTTCTGTTTATAGGTGGTCAGCAGAACAAATATGTTCATGATGATCTGTTGCCCACCTTCCCCCACCACCTAATGAGGGACACCAGCACAGCCCACACTCACCTGTGTAACTGTTCATCTTTGTAGTTCCGCAGGTTTACGTTGGGCCACTGCAAAAGGACAGACACGGACAGGGTACTTAATCTCTCAATAAATCAGAGAAACAACACCCACAGAGACAGACAGGACACAGCAACATAGTTGGTTCTCACATCGTGACCACCTCTGGGACCTGGGTTTCAATGTCAGTTCTCCCTAATAGCAATAATCTTCCTGAGTTTGGGGCAAGTCTAGATTTAATTTTGTCTCTTCATTTGTAATTTTTCAAAGATCTCATTCCCCAACCTCTCTGCCCCTATCGTTGAATGCATGAGCAGTCTGTTGCATAGCCTCCAACAAGCTGGCAGCCCAGTGCCACAACCTGAACCACCTTCCCTCCCACCTCCGCTGCCGGTAGACACCACGATCTCCAGTTGAAGGACCACAGCTCAGCATGAGGAACAGAGCCGCGCGTGGGGTGGATACTAAGAAGCACCAAGTACCAGTGGCTCTGGGCCTCAGATCCATCATACTAGTTTGGGCAGTCTCAACCCAACTCCTGCGAAGAATGAGTCCAACTTCAGCTGCTAGGGCAGTGTAGTTGAAGCTTACTGTGTATCTAACCTGTGTTGTACTTTTTTTTTTTTTAATTCGTTTATGGGATGTGGGCATCGCTGGCAAGGCCAGCATTTATTGCCCATCCCTAAATGCCAGAGAAGGTGGTGGTGAGCCGCCTTCTTGAACCGCTGCAGTCCATGTGGTGAAGGTCCTCCCACAGTGCTGTTAGGAAGGGAGTTCCAGGATTTTGACCCAGTGACGATGAAGGATCGGCGATATACTTCTAAGTCAGGATGCTGTGACTTGGAGGGAGTTGACCTGGGAGAGTTTGATGGGACAGTGTAGAGGGAGCTTTACTCTGTATCTAACCCGTGCTGTACCTGCCCTGGGAGTGTTTGATGGGACAGTGTAGAGGGAGCTTTACTCTGTATCTAACCCATGCTGTACCTGCCCTGGGAGTGTTTGATGGGACAGTGTAGAGGGAGCTTTACTCTGTATCTAAGCTGTGCTGTACCTGCCCTGGAAGTGTTTGATGGGACAGTGTAGAGGGAGCTTTACTTTGTATCCAAGCCTTGAAAGCTTGATATGGAAACTGGGACAAAAAAGGGGGGAAATATGCATCTCCTACCACTGACATTTTCATAGTAATTAACACCAAATTTAAATATTAACAGATACAATGCTCAAGTCCCAGTCATTTCCTTGCACTGCTACCTTAAGAATGGTTGAGATTAAGTTCCAGTTCCACCTCAGGTTGTCCTTGTTATTCAGGACATCGCTGTCTCGCAAGTTCTGCATCATTGCCTCCTCTGTGTCCTAGATGAAAACAATGTAGAGAAAGGGTGTATGGCAGGGAACACACATTGATCATAGCCTTGCACAACACAAACACAGGGATAAAAGTGGAAAAACTACCGTGTTCAAAATCTAAAATAAAAACAGAAAATGCCGCTATTACATAACAAGTCTGTTGACACCAGAAGGGAAAAGAGTGTGGGGGGGAAAAATTGGGTCACGCCCCCTTTGGGGCGCTAACTTCGCTTTTAGCGCCCCGAAAAAATTAGCACCCCTCGCACCTGAGATACATTTGTAGCGCCTTACTGGAAGCACCCCGCCTCCCTCTTGGGGAGCTGCGAGTGAATATCACGGCGCTACGTGTCGCAGCGCCACGCTCTGCAGCATGTCGCGCCGCGGTACTGCAGGCCTTCCTCCCCTTATTAAAGGGGAGGGGCCTAGTGCAGCACGACCCGGGCCACCAGGGATCGGAGTGCCGGCAAAAGAGCCCGGCACGCAAGAGAAGTGCCGGGCTCACGGAGCGCAGCCAGCACTCCGCAGGGGGAGCTACACAGAAGGCCAGGGACAGCAACGGGGGCAGGTGGCCAGCAACAAAAATGGCCGCCCGGCACCTCCCCTTTAATTTGCACCACCCCGACCGCAGGTATTCCCCCCTGACCCTGTCGGACATAGCAGCCGGCGTTAAGTCAGGGGGCTCTACTGAAGATTGCGGCCGGGGCGCTGCGCACGGCGATGACGACATCACCGACGGCACAGTGCCACGGGGTGCTAACAGTTACCGTCGCCGTTAATATCCCGCTGAATTTCATGGGAGATGTTGACGGCGCCGCTCCCAAGCGCTAGTTACTTTGCGCCCCCCGTTAGTGCCCTTTTAGGGCGCTAACGGGAGGCGCAAATCAGCCGAATTTTCCCCCCCAGCGTAACTTGTCAGACGGGACCCTTCAGCAGGACTCTGTCTGATACAGTCACCTGTCTTTTCTCTCAGTTGTTAGTGGACCGGTTACGTACTTCCAGCATATTCTGCTTTTTCGATGTACACATAAATATGTAAACAAAGTCATGTACTGTGTTGTGCCGTCCACTGGCACACAGTAAAACAAAACCCAGCACCACGTGAACTGGAGTCATGTGGTTTGAATGCAGAATTCAGCTATCAAGCTGTCAATCATTGGTCACGACCTAAAATGGTAAGGGAACACACAAACAAACTGTCTTATTTATTGAGAAGCTAAGATAAAATGAAAACATGAAAGACGACGACGTAAATCGGTAAGCAGGTTATTGGTGAGAATGTGCCACTTGATAGCACTGTTGACGACTCCTTCCATCACTTTGCTGATAAGCAGGCTGACAGGGCAGTAATTGGCCGGGTTGGATTTGTCTTGCTTTTTGTGGACAGGACATACCTGGGCAATTTTCCACATTGCCAGGTAGTTCCCAATTTTGAACAGCTTGGCTAGAGGTGCGGCTAGTTCTGGAGCACAGGTCTTCGGCACTACAGCCGGGATGTTAACGGGGCTTAGCCTTTGCTGCATCCAGCACGCTCAGCCGATGCTTGGTATCACGTGGAGTGAATCGAATTGGCTGAAGACTGGCTTTTGTGATGGTGGGGACCTCAGGAAGAGGCCGAGATGGATCATCCACTCGGCACTTCTGGCTGAAGATGGTTGCAAACGCTTCACCTATGTCTTTTGCACACACGTGGTGGGCTCCGCCATCATTGAGGATGGGGATGTTCATGGAGCCTCCTCCTCCCGTTAGTTGTTTAATTGTCCACCACCATTCACAACTGGATGTGGCAGGATTGCAGAGTTTTGACCTGATCTATTGGTCGTGGGATCACTTAGCTCTGTCTGTAGCATGCTTCTTCTGCTACTACAATAGCAAAATACTGCGGATGCTGGAAATCTGAAACAACAACAGAAAATGCTGGAAACACTCAGCAGGTCAGGCAGCATCGTGGAGAGAGAAACAGAGTTAACGTTTCAGGTCAATGACCTTTCATCAGAACTGGAAAAAGTTGGAGAAGTAACAGATTTTTCAGCAAGTGTGGGGCAGGGAAAGGGAGGAGGGGAGGAAAGAACAAAGGGAAGGTCTGTGGTAGGATGGAAGGCAGGAGACATCTTTCCTTCCCTTCCTCGACTTCTCCTGTCTCCTTTTCTGGGGATAGGCTATCAACAAACATCCACTATAAGCCCACGGACTCCCACAGCTATCTGGATGACACTTCCTCCCACCCTGCTTCCTGTAAGGATCCTATTCCATTCTCCCAGTTTCTCCGTCTCCACCACATCTGTTCCGATGATGCCACCTTCCATACTAGTGCTTTCGATGTGTCTTCCTTTTTCCTCAATCGAGGATTCCCCTCTACCAAGGTTGACATGGCCCTCGACCATGTCCGTTCCATTTCCCGCACTTCTGCTCTCACCTTCCCCTCCCCTCCCAGAACCACGATTGGGTTCCCCTTGTCTTCACCTTTCACCCCACCAGCCTCCACATTCAATGGATCATCCTCCGCCACCTCCAGCGCGATCCCACCACCAAACACATCTTCCCCTCCCCTTTCAGCATTCCGAAGGGGCCGTTCCCTCAGCGACACCCTTGTCCACTCCTCTATCACCCCTTCCCCTTCACCCAGCACCTTCCCCTGCAAGCGCAAGAGATGCAACACCTGTCCTTTTACCTCCCCCATTCCCACTGTCCAGGGCCCCAAACACCCCTTCCAGGTGAAACAGCGATTTACTTGGACTTCTTGCAATTTAGTATACTGTATTCACTGCTCACGATGCGGTCTCCTCTACATTGGGGAGACCAAACGCAGATTGGGTGACCACTTTGCGGAACACCTCCGTTCAGTCTGTAAGCATGACCCCGAGCTTCCGGTCGCCTGTCACTTTAATTCTCCGCTCCACTCCCACTTTGACCCCTCCAACCTCGGCCAACGAAGCTCGAGGAACAGCACCTCATCTTTCTATTAGGCACTTCACAGTCTTCTAGACTCAACAGTGAGTTCAACAATTTTAGACTATAACCTTGGCCCCTATGTCTTCTTTTTTCTTTCACATGGCAGCTGTTGATGATTCTGCCATTGCCATTTACACCTTATCCAGTCATCTTGTGTTTCTTAACTTGTCCCATTACTGTCTCCTTTTGCCTCATGCCATCATCTCTTTGGTCTTTTAATCTCTCCTGCCTTCCATCCTATCACAGACCTTCCCTTTGTTCTTTCCTCCCCTCCTCCCTTTCCCTGCCCCACACTTGCTTAAAAATCTGTTACTTTTTCCAGTTCTGATGAGGGGTCATCGACCTGAAACGTTAACTCGGTTTCTCTCTCCACGATGCTGCCCGACCTGCCGAGTGTTTCCAGCATTTTCTGTTGATGCTTCTTCCGCTGTTTAGCATGCATGTAACCGTGTGTTGCAGCTTCACCAGGTTGCCACCTCATTTTCAGGTATGTCTGGTGTTGCTCCTGGCATGCTCTTCTACACTCCTCATTGAACCAGGGTTGGTCCCCTGGCTTGATGGTGTTGGAGGCTTGAGGGATATGCCGAGTCACGAGGTTACGGATTGTAGTAGAATACAATTCTGCTGCTGCTGATGGCCTACAGCAACTTATGGATGCCTAGTTATGAGCTGTTGGGTTTTGTTCTTAATCTGTCCCACTTAGTAGTGGTCGTGCCACATGACACAACGAAGTGTGTCCTCGGTGTGAAGACGGGACTTCGTCTCCACGGGGACTGTGCGGTGGTCACTCCTACCAATACAGTCATGGACAGATGCATCTGCGACAAGTAGATTGGTGAGGACGAGGTCAAGTCCGTTTCTTTCCCTTGTGTTAGTTCTCGCACCACCTGCCACAAGCCTAGTCTGGCAGCTAGGTGGTTCAGAGCTCGGCCAGCAGTGGTACTACCGAACCACTCTTGGTGATGGACCTGGAATTCCCCCACCCAGGGTATATTCCGTGCCCTTGCTACCCTCAGTGCCTCTTCCAAGTTGTTTTCAATATGGAGGAATATTGATTCATCAGCTGAGGAAGGGTAGTCGGTGGTAATCAGCAGGAGGTTTCCTTGCCCATGTTTGGCCGGAAAGAAATGAGATTTCATAGGTTCCAGAGTCAACATTGAGGACTCCCAGGGCCACCCCTTCCCGACTGTACAACACTGTGCTGCCATCTCTGGTGCGCCTATCCTGCCGGTGGGACAGGACATACCATGGGATGGTGACAGAGTCTGGGAAGTTGGGTGATGAGTATGATTCTGTGAGTTTGACTATGTCATGCTGTTGCTTGACTAGTCTGTGGGGCAGCTCTCCCAACTTTGGCACCAGTCCCTAGACGTTAGTGAGGAGGGCCTTGCAGGGTCCCATTGGGCTCTGTGCGCCTTTGTCATTGCCGATGCTTAGTTCGCAGCAGAGTATTTTGTAGCGGTTTGAGGACTTGCGAGGAAGCTTATCCTACAGGCTGCTCCTGGTACTGAATTCAACAGTTACATGCCCTCCCACGACAAAAACTGGACTCACCCGTACATGGTCAGTACAAAGCTCTGTTACAAAGTGCTCTGTATCTGACTGTGGAACATGAATATTGATTTACTTCTACAAGCATTTTTACCCCCCAAAATTTAGTAGTCCCCTCCCCGCCCTTGCCGACTGAAACTGTATTACATCAGAACACACACACGAAGCTGGATTCCAACCTACACTCAAGATTCACGGAGAAGCTTGTGTCAGTGATCTTACCTGTACGTTTCCAAAATCTCTGCTACGATAACACGTGTTCGCAAAGCGTTCCGTTTACCTTCAAGATGAAGATGTCTTTCTGGACACGCAGGTGGTGATCCCGTTTGTGGGAGATGGAGCCATTTTTGTGCATAATGTGATCCAGGTACAGGCTGTAAGGTTTCGAGCCGCGCTTCTTCATCTCGTGAAACCGCTTTAGACAGTTCACAGCTGCGCTGGCTCGCCTGTTGATAAATCATCAATAAAAGTAAAAGTAAATCACAGAGGCAGTCATAAACTCTGTTTATTGACACTGCTGTGGTCACTGCCATGTGTGGTTTGCAGAATGTGGAATGAAACATCAGGAAAAAAATCCCAGAACCACGTGACAAAAGTGGAATTTGACTTCTTTAGTCATCATAAACCAGTGGCCCTGGTCATTGTTCTTCTGAACTTTACTCCTACTCCTCCCAAGCTCCAAATACACTGTCCTACACACTCAGTGTGTCTGTGTCAGCTCTTTGCTAGAAATTGCTTTCCTGAAAAATAATATTCACTCTTGTCTGGCATTATAGAGCTGCCTGTCTCTGTGTCCGCTGCTGTACATGTACAGTACACAGCGGGTAAAAGGGAACGATTCACTCCCGTCTGGTACTGTATGGCCCGTGTGTGTGTCTCAGTGTCAGCTCCTGTACATGTACAGTACACAGCGGGTAAAATGGAACGATTCACTCCCGTCTGGTACTGTACGGCCTGTGTGTGTCTCAGTGTCAGCTCCTGTACATGTACAGCACACAGCAGGTAAAATGGAACGATTCACTCCCGTCTGGTACTGTACGGCCTGTGTGTGTCTCAGTGTCAGCTCCTGTACATGTACAGCACACAGCGGGTAAAATGGAACGATTCACTCCCGTCTGGTACTGTACGGCCCGTGTGTGTCTCCGTGTCGGCTCCTGTACATGTACAGTACACAGCGGGTAAAAGGGAACGATTCACTCCCGTCTGGTACTGTATGGCCCGTGTGTGCGTCTCAGTGTCAGCTCCTGTACATGTACAGTACACAGCGGGTAAAAGGGAACGATTCATTCCCGTCTGGTACTGTACAGCCTGTGTGTGTCTCCGTGTCGGCTCCTGTACATGTACAGCACACAGCTGGTAAAAGGGAAACATAGAAGATAGGAGCAGGAGTAGGCCATTCGGCCCTTCGAGCCTGCTCCGCCATTCAATGAGATCATGGCTGATCATCCAAATTCAGTACCCTGTCACTGCTTTCTCCCCATACCCCTTGATCCCTTTAGCCTTAAGAAATATATCCAACTCGTTCTTGAATATATTTAATGAACTGGCCTCCGCCGCCTTCTGTGGTAGAGAGTTCCACAGGTTCACCACTCTCTGGGTGAAGAAATTCCTCCTCATTTCTGTCCTAAATGGCCTACCCTTTATCTTTAGACTGTGTCCCCTGGTTCTGGACTCCCCGACCATCGGGAACATCCTTCCTGCATCTAGTCTGTCCAGTCCTGTCAGAATTTTATAAGTTTCAATGAGATCCCCTCTCATTCTTCTAAACTCCAGCGAGTACAAGCCCAATCGACACAATCTCTCCTCATACGTCATTCCTGCCATCCCAGGTATCAGCCTGGTGAATCTTCGCTGCACTCCCTCCATGGCAAGAACATCCTTCCTCAGATAAGGTGACCAAAACTGCACACAATACTCAAGATGTGGTCTCACCAAGGCCCTGTACAACTGCAGCAAGACATCCTTGTTCCTGTACTCAAACCCTCTCGCTACGGAGGCCAACATACCAAATACCATTTGCCTTCTTAACCGCCTGCTGCACCTGCATGCTTACCTTCAGCGACTGGCGCACAAGGACACCCAGGTCTCGTTGCACTTCCCCTTCTCCCAATCTATTGCTATTTAGATAATAATCTGCCTTCCTGTTTTTGCCACCAAAGTGGACAACCTCACATTTATCCACATTATATTGCATCTGCCATGTTTCTGCCCAATCACCCAACATGTCCAAATCATCCTGGAGTTTCTCGACATCCTCCTCACAGCACACACGCCCACCCAGCTTTGTGTCGTCTAACGATTCACTCCTGTCTGGTACGGTCAGATCCAAACTACCACAGCAGAGGCCAGTACTAGAATGAAAATGAGTTGCATTGGTGAGTATTCCTTTCTACTGTATTAGACATAATACAACACTGTATAAATGCCTCCCCTGTGGACAGTGAGATCCTTCTGTACGCATGGCACTGTTGCCATACAGTAAACACTCTAGTTTGTGTTTTTCTCCCCATCTCTCCTGAAGGTGCCGACTTTTTCTGGCGTACAGTCCAATGATGCTGGCTACCCTCCATCACCTGAAACAAGTTGCAAGCAATGTTCCCCGTAATTTCTTTTGGGCTGCTCGGCCCCTTTAACGGGCTGTACGGCCCATTCAAAAGTCCACGCCTGCGCTGTTTTTTCAATTTAAAAGCCGGATCACCGGCTGCACAAGACCCCTGGAGCAAAGGGAACATTGGTCGCAAATAGTACTGCAGGCATCCCCACCAGGGATGGGCAATGATAGATCCTCATCAAATCCACATGTACTTTCCAGCAGGGGTTAGTGGATAGCAGTCAGGAGCAGGAGTCCTGGCTGAAAAACCCCCTCTCGGCCCCTCAGCTTCAGGCATCTTGAGGCCAATAGCACCTGTATTGCTGCCCCAGCCGAGATCAGCCAACTCAGTGCAGACCACGGGTAGAATCTGGAAACCTCTGACTTGCATGGTTCAGTACCAAAATGGCCCCCCTCAAGAGAGCTTCTATATGGTCCGTACCAGAGCAAGAGAGAATGAACAGTGCCATAAATGTTGCAAAGTACAGGCAGTAACCACGCCTGCAGTGCGAGCTTTATTTTGCATTAATCCCCTTGAACCCGGATGTGCATGCTGGATGACTTAGTACGAATGGTGAAATCTAATACTTACAGCCGCTTTTCCTGAGAGATATCGAAGGAAGCTGCCATGTTCATGAGGGTCGGTAGACAGTGCAAGTGGTGGCTGTAGGTGTACGGCAGGATAGTATTTGCCTGTGTGAGAAAAGCAGATGTTTACGCTGAACACATGAGAGCACGAGCTTATGTGAAACTTCAGTGCGGTGCTGAGGGAGTGCTGAACTTCAGATGCGATGTTAAACTGAGGATACATCTGCCTGGTCAGGTGGATATATCGAAGAGAGCAGGGAAGGTCGCCAAGTGTCTGGCCAACATAAATCTTTCAACCAAATCACTAAAATAGGTTTCACTTCAAGATGCCAAAACCAGCAATACAATGTCATTCACCTCATGGCCACCCCCTGTACTTGCATAACAGTAATGATGACACTTCAAAGCAATTTATGCCATGTGAAGCACAACATCACATTTCTGAGATATTACACCCCATAAAAATCCAGGTGTTTCCGTCACATTCTTAACCCTCTCTAGCAACCAGATGTTATTGTGGTCAACGAGGTAGTGTCAGCCTGGTTACAGGGCACTCATTACAGGACTAGAGAGGGCAGTGTCAGGCTAGTTACAGGACTAGAGAGGGCAGTGTCAGGCTAGTTACAGGGCACTCATTACAGGACTAGAGAGGGCAGTGTCAGGCTAGTTACAGGACTAGAGAGGGCAGTGTCAGGCTAGTTACAGGACTAGAGAGGGCAGTGTCAGGCTGGTTACAGGACACTCATTACAGGACTAGAGAGGGCAGTGTCAGGCTAGTTACAGGACTAGAGAGGGCAGTGTCAGGCTGGTTACAGGACACTCATTACAGGACTAGAGAGGGCAGTGTCAGGCTAGTTACAGGACTAGAGAGGGCAGTGTCAGGCTAGTTACAGGGCACTCATTACAGGACTAGAGAGGGCAGTGTCAGGCTGGTTACAGGGCACTCATTACAGGACTAGAGAGGGCAGTGTCAGGCTAGTTACAGGACTAGAGAGGGCAGTGTCAGGCTGGTTACAGGGCACTCATTACAGGACTAGAGAGGGCAGTGTCAGGCTGGTTACAGGACTAGAGAGGGCAGTGTCAGGCTGGTTACAGGGCACTCATTACAGGACTAGAGAGGGCAGTGTCAGGCTGGTTACAGGGCACTCATTACAGGACTAGAGAGGGCAGTGTCAGGCTGGTTACAGGACTAGAGAGGGCAGTGTCAGGCTGGTTACAGGGCACTCATTACAGGACTAGAGAGGGCAGTGTCAGGCTGGTTACAGGGCACTCATTACAGGACTAGAGAGGGCAGTGTCAGGCTGGTTACAGGACTAGAGAGGGCAGTGTCAGGCTGGTTACAGGACTAGAGAGGGCAGTGTCAGGCTGGTTACAGGACTAGGGAGGGCAGTGTCAGCCTGGTTACAGGACTAGAGAGGGCAGTGTCAGGCTGGTTACAGGACGAGAGAGGGCAGTGTCAGGCTGGTTACAGGACTAGAGAGGGCAGTGTCAGGCTGGTTACAGGACTAGGGAGGGTAGTGTCAGGCTGGTTACAGGACTAGGGAGGGCAGTGTCAGGCTGGTTACAGGACTAGGGAGGGTAGTGTCAGGCTGGTTACAGGACTAGGGAGGGCAGTGTCAGCCTGGTTACAGGACTAGAGAGGGCAGTGTCAGCCTGGTTACAGGACTAGAGAGGGCAGTGTCAGGCTGGTTACAGGACTAGAGAGGGCAGTGTCAGGCTGGTTACAGGACTAGGGAGGGTAGTGTCAGGCTGGTTACAGGACTAGGGAGGGCAGTGTCAGCCTGGTTACAGGACTAGAGAGGGCAGTGTCAGCCTGGTTACAGGACTAGAGAGGGCAGTGTCAGGCTGGTTACAGGACTAGAGAGGGCAGTGTCAGGCTGGTTACAGGACTAGGGAGGGTAGTGTCAGGCTGGTTACAGGACTAGGGAGGGCAGTGTCAGGCTGGTTACAGGACTAGGGAGGGTAGTGTCAGGCTGGTTACAGGACTAGGGAGGGTAGTGTCAGCCTGGTTACGGGACTAGGGAGGGCAGTGTCAGGCTGGTTACAGGACTAGAGAGGGCAGTGTCAGGCTGGTTACAGGACTAGAGGGGGCAGTGTCAGGCTGGTTACAGGACTAGGGAGGGCAGTGTCAGGCTGGTTACAGGACTAGGGAGGGCAGTGTCAGCCTGGTTACGGGACTAGGGAGGGCAGTGTCAGGCTGGTTACAGGACTAGAGAGGGCAGTGTCAGGCTGGTTACAGGACTAGAGAGGGTAGTGTCAGGCTGGTTACAGGACTAGGGAGGGCAGTGTCAGCCTGGTTACAGGACTAGGGAGGGCAGTGTCAGCCTGGTTACAGGACTAGGGAGGGCAGTGTCAGGCTGGTTACAGGACTAGGGAGGGCAGTGTCAGCCTGGTTACAGGACTAGGGAGGGCAGTGTCAGGCTGGTTACAGGACTAGGAAGGGCAGTGTCAGGCTGGTTACAGGACTAGGGAGGGCAGTGTCAGGCTGGTTACAGGACTAGGGAGGGCAGTGTCAGGCTGGTTACAGGACTAGGGAGGGCAGTGTCAGGCTGGTTACAGGACTAGAGAGGGCAGTGTCAGGCTGGTTACAGGACTAGGGAGGGCAGTGTCAGCCTGGTTACAGGACTAGGGAGGGCAGTGTCAGGCTGGTTACAGGACTAGAGAGGGCAGTGTCAGGCTGGTTACAGGACTAGAGGGGGCAGTGTCAGGCTGGTTACAGGACTAGAGGGGGCAGTGTCAGGCTGGTTACAGGACTAGGGAGGGCAGTGTCAGGCTGGTTACAGGACTAGGGAGGGCAGTGTCAGCCTGGTTACAGGACTAGGGAGGGCAGTGTCAGCCTGGGGGAGGGCCGTGTCAGGCTGGTTACAGGACTAGGGAGGGCAGTGTCAGCCTGGTTACAGGACTAGGGAGGGCAGTGTCAGGCTGGTTACAGGACTAGAGGGGGCAGTGTCAGGCTGGTTACAGGACTAGGGAGGGCAGTGTCAGCCTGGTTACAGGACTAGGGAGGGCAGTGTCAGCCTGGTTACAGGACTAGGGAGGGCAGTGTCAGCCTGGTTACAGGACTAAGGAGGGCAGTGTCAGGCTGGTTACAGGACTAGGGAGGGCAGTGTCAGCCTGGTTACAGGACTAGGGAGGGCAGTGTCAGCCTGGTTACAGGACTAGGGAGGGCAGTGTCAGCCTGGGGGAGGGCAGTGTCAGCCTGGTTACAGGACTAGGGAGGGCAGTGTCAGGCTGGTTACAGGACTAGAGGGGGTAGTGTCAGCCTGGTTACAGGACTAGGGAGGGCAGTGTCAGCCTGGTTACAGGACTAGGGAGGGCAGTGTCAGGCTGGTTACAGGACTAGGGAGGGCAGTGTCAGGCTGGTTACAGGACTAGGGAGGGCAGTGTCAGCCTGGTTACAGGACTAGGAAGGGCAATGTCAGCCTGGTTACAGGACTAGGGAGGGCAGTGTCAGGCTGGTTACAGGACTAGGGAGGGCAGTGTCAGGCTGGTTACAGGACTAGAGGGGGCAGTGTCAGGCTGGTTACAGGACTAGGGAGGGCAGTGTCAGCCTGGTTACAGGACTAGGGAGGGTAGTGTCAGGCTGGTTACAGGACTAGGAAGGGCAGTGTCAGCCTGGTTACAGGACTAGGGAGGGTAGTGTCAGGCTGGTTACAGGACTAGGAAGGGCAATGTCAGCCTGGTTACAGGACTAGGAAGGGCAGTGTCAGGCTGGTTACAGGACTAGGGAGGGCAGTGTCAGGCTGGTTACAGGACTAGAGGGGGCAGTGTCAGGCTGGTTACAGGACTAGGGAGGGCAGTGTCAGGCTGGTTACAGGACTAGGGAGGGCAGTGTCAGGCTGGTTACAGGACTAGGGAGGGCAGTGCCAGCCTGTTTACAGGACTAGAGGGGGCAGTGTCAGGCTGGTTACAGGACTAGGGAGGGCAGTGCCAGCCTGGTTACAGGACTAGGAAGGGCAATGTCAGGCTGGTTACAGGACTAGGGGGGGCAGTGTCAGCCTGGTTACAGGGAGGGCAGTGCCAGCCTGGTTACAGGACACTCATTACAGGACTAGAGAGGGCTGTGTTCGGCTGGTTACAGGACTACAAGGGGCAGTGTCAGGCTGGGTGCTGGACTAGAAGGGGCAGCATCAGCCTGGTTACAGTATATTAGTTAACATAGAAACATAGAAGATAGGAGCAGGCCATTCGGCCCCTTGAGCCTGCTCCGCCATTTAATGAGATCATGGCTGATCATCCAAATTCAGTACTCTGTCCCTGCTTTCTCCCCATATCCCTTTAGCCTTAAGAAATATATCTAACTCCTTCTTGAATATATTTAATAAGTTGGTCTCAACTGCCTTCTGTGGTAGAGAATTCCACAGGTTCACCACTCTCTGGGTAAAGAAATTCCTCATCTCAGTCCTAAATGGCTTACCCCTTATCCTTAGACTGTGACCCCTGGTTCTGGACTCCCCCGCCATCGGGAACATCCTTCCTGCATTTAGTCTGTCTAGTCCTGTTAGAATTTTATAAGTTTCAATGAGATCCCCTCTCATTCTTCTAAACTCCAGCGAGTATAAGCCCAATCGACCCAATCTCTCTTCATACGTCATTCCTGCCATCCCAGGTATCAGTCTGGTGAATCTTCGCAGCACTTCCTCCATGACAAGAACATCCTTCCTCAGAGAAGGCGACCAAAACTGCACACAATACTCAAGGTGTGGTCTCACCAAGGCCCTGTACAACTGCAGCAAGACATCCTTGTTCCTGTACTCGAATCCTCTCGCTATGAAGGCCAACATACCATTTGCCTTCTTAACCGCCTGCTGCACCTGCATGCTTACCTTCAACGACTGGTACACAAGGACACCCAGGTCTCGTTGCATTTCCCCTTTTCCCAATCTATTGCCGTTCAGATAATAATCTGTCTTCCTGTTTTTGCCACCAGTGGATAACCTCGCATTTATCCACATTATACTGCATCTGCCATGCATCTGCCCAATCGCCCAACCTGTCCAAATCATACTGCAGTTTCTCTGCATCCTCCTCACAGCACACACACCCACCCACCCAGCTTTGTGTCGTCTGCAAACTTGGAGATATTACATCTAGTTCCCTCGTCTAGATCATTAATATATATATTGTGAATAGCTGGGGTCCTAGCACCGATCCCTGTGGTACCCCACTAGTCACTGCCTGCCACTCAGAAAAAAGACCCGTTTATTCCAACTCGTTGCTTTCTGTCTGCCAACCAGTTCTCTATCCAAGTCCGTACCTTACCCCCAATCCCATGTGCTTTAACTTTGCACACCAATCTCTTATGCGGGACCTTATCGAAAGCCTTCTGAAAGTCCAAATACACCACATCCACTGGTTCTCCCTTATCTATTTTACCAGTTACATCCTCAAAAAATTCCAGTAGATTAGTCAAGCATGATTTACCTTTTGTAAATCCATGTTGACTTTGTCCGATCCTGTCACTGTTTTCCAAGTGCTCTGCTATTACATCTTTTATAATGGACTCTAGCATTTTCCCCACTACCGATGTCAGGCTTACTGGTCTATAATTCCCCATTTTCTCTCTACCACCTTTTTTAAATAGTGGGGTTACATTAGCTACCCTCCAATCCATGGGAACTATTCAAGCGTCTATAGAATTTTGGAAGATGACCAGCAATGCATCTACTATTTCTAGGGCCACTTCCTTAAGTTACAGGACGAGAAGGGGCTGTGTCAGGCTGGTTACAGGTCATCTTACCATGTGCAGGAGCTCGCCTAGCATGATGGTGGCCCGCATAGACACATTATCATTGCTGCTCGTTAGCACTTCAACCAGACTCTAAGGAAAGAGATAGGATGAATTACAATGGCGAAAAATAAAACAGAACCAAAAATGCCTGCGCTTTGCCGCAGCCCAGGCACACCGCTCATTTACAGGGCTCCCTTTAAATAAATCTCCCTCTGTACTAAAATGTCCCTAATTCTTGGAACAGACAATATTTATAGAATAGCAGTAATCTAACATTAACACAATACTGTAGGAGCTAGAAATTCAGTGCATTTGTGCCTCTCGTTAGCACCCCCCCAGGGCGCAAACGACTTTTCGCCCGGGCGCGGTGCCGCTAACGACTCCCGCCAAATTCAGCAGGAGTTTAGTAGCGGCGGTAACCGGTAGCGCCCCGCTCCACAGGTGATGATGACGTCATCGCCGTGCGCAGTGGCCTGTTTTCGCCCCGCCTGCGAAATTGGCCAGTGGCCCCTGAATCTGCACCGGGTGATGACAGTGACCGATTCAGGGGGTGGGAACGGAGTGGCAGGAGGCTCACAGGGCAATAAGTAAAGGGGAGGAGACGGGTGTTAAGTATGTGTATTGTATTGAACAATTAACACAAAGACTTAAACTTTTAACTCAAACAGGTCTTTACTGGTTGGAGGTAGGGACTATACGTAGGTCTTTACTTCATGCCCACAGGCGGGAACTGAGGGGAGATCAGTACCCACAGTACTATTTATACCCCTATGGCCAGGAGTGGTACTGCGTATCACTACGCCCTACAAGTAGTGCAGTCCTGTCCATAGGTTCAAGGTAGCACACATATTACATACACAACATTCCTCCCTTCTTAGCTTTACAGTCATCTCCCCATTTAACATAACGTAATAACATATATAACTTCAGGTTTACATAACAGAATAACATAGATACATAGATAACTTCATGTCAAAACAGATCACAGATTCAGTCTCTGCGGAAAACAGTTCACAGATTCAATCTCTGTGGTGTAGTCGGTTCACGTTGCTGGAGTGACTCCTTCAATAGTCCTTCCATGGATTTAACAGTTTGAACTTCCGAACTGAATTGGCTCCGTTCGGAGGGACCACGTGTGTGATCTGGTAGAGGTAATAATGGCTCAGATGGGTCATCTTCTGTTTCGACTTTTCCTTTTCTGCTTCTTGGAGACTCTCTGGGCTCCACTGTCAGCTGCCAGCTGCATGCGCAGTTCCTCCTTCTCTTCCTCCTTTTTCCGTAGTAGAGCCACCTTCTCCCGATGTTCCGTAGACTTTCGGTGCTCCTCCATGATTTCTGTATGGTGGGAGTCGAAGTTACAAGTTGGGCAGGACAGGACATAGTAATATTCGGTGTCGTCCTGATCTAGGCCAGCGAGAGGGTCTTCTATTTCCTCCATACCCAGCTGGGTGTTAGCCAGCTTTTGTTCCAAGTCCAGACATCTTTCCTGAAGAGACTTCTTCATGCGTACCTCTTCATCCAGCTTTTTCTGGGCTTTCAGCAAGTCGTTTACTAATGACCTCATTTGAGATTTTACTACTTCAACTTCTTTTGGAGATTGATTGATCGGACTATTCAATCCCTCTACCGGAGCAGCTGTTTCAGCGGTCTGTTGTTCTACGTTGACGTGAGTCAGCGTACTTTTGGCATCCAAGGGCTGCTCTGTTGCAGTCATCTCAGTCTGTGTTGCCACCTCAGCTCTTCCAATAACCTTTGAGAGCTCCGAACCCCTTTCGTTTGAATATTGAAGTTCGTGTTCAAGTTTTTCCCATTTCAGAGTCCTGTCCTTCAGCATATGCAGGAGTTGGCTGACCGTTAACTCCTCTGACATCAGACGTTTTGTGTGCTCCTGCTCCATTTTCTCCATCAGCTGCTTCTGTTGTCTTTCCAGATTCTCCAACTCTATATCAAAGAACTCTTTCGTTGCATTCAACTCTTGCTCAAAACGGCGAAGCATTTGTTCTAATTGCTGTTGTAGTTTGAAATGGAGTTGAGTTCGAGCCCGGTGTCCCTCAGAAATGGGCACATCAGTAGACTTGCCAGACTCAGAATCCACAGTTAAACTATGTTGTTGTTGCTCAGTGGAATTCTGTGCTGAAACTTTGTCTTTTGCACCTGAGTTGGGCTTACCATCATCCGTTCCAGAGTCTGGGCCGACTATCTTCACCGAGTTCTCACTCGTTATTGTTTGTAGGAAATGCCAGTCCATATTCATTTTCCTAATCCACTCCCGTCCTAGTAGTGGAGGACCTCCTTCAGATATCACATATAAGTCCATTATTTGACTGTCTTCGCCCTTGTGGACCACTGCCACCTCTATTTTCCCGATGGGGTACACTCTTTGCCCCGTGTATGTTTTCAATATAATCCCCGTATCCTGTAGTGGAATATGTTGGAATAACTTTCCGTAATCTTTCTTATTTATGACCGTCAATGCCGATCCAGTGTCCAATTCCAGTTTTACTTGGACTCCTTCTATCTGAAGAGTGACCCAAATTGTCTGGAGGTCTGCACCCTTACCAGCGTTGAGTACTCTTAAGCTAGCCAGTTCATTACTGCTAGCGTCTGAATCGGACTCCTGGTCGGTCACCTTGTGTACCTTTGCGTATTTTCCTTGCGGTGACTTCTTGTTGCTGGTCTTCTTCCCTGACCTGCATACTCTAGCTATATGTCCAAGCCTACCACAAGTTCTACATTCTTGGTTTTTAAACCAACACTGGTTCTGATCATGCGTTGTCTTTCCACAACGATAACATTTGCCAGAACTCACACCCAATTTGTGTGCACTGAGCTCCGGTGACCGTAGCTGCATTACTGCCGTGCCTCTCGCTGCGGCTTCGTGTGCTGCTGCCATAGTGACCGCCTTCTCAAGCGTCAGCTCATTCTCCTCGAGCAGTCGCTTTTGTGTATCCTGTTTAAATAAACCACACACAAATTTGTCTCGTAGTGCATCTGTCAGTCCCGTTCCAAACTGGCAATATTTCGCTAATTTACGCAATTCCAGCAAATATTCAGCATTGCTTTCATGCTGTAGCTGCCTTCTGTCGTAAAATTTAAATCGTTCCGCTAGCATCAGCGGCGTGGGGTTTAGATGATCTTTCAGGACAGTAACAATCTCATCGAACGTCTTATCCGCCGGTTCATCTGGTGATAACAGGTGTTTCAATTGCCCGTATGTCTTCGCACCCATTAAATTTAATAATGTTAGAGCTTTATCTTGGTCACGAATTTTATTGGCCTTACAATAATTTTTTACTCTTTCAACATATATGGCCCAATCTTCGAGGTCACTATCAAAGGTGCTAATATTCCCGTGTTTAGGCATTGTAGATTTGCAATTTCTCAGATTTTATTTTGTTTACTTGTTATCAAAGATGGCGGCTTCCCGCTCTTGCCGTCGTCCTCCGCCCACAAAATGGCGGTTTTCCCGCGCTTGGCGGTCTTCACCCGTCCCCCGACGCCGTCTCCCTTCAGCCCCCGAGTGCGGCCCTTATCTTCGCCGCGATCGATAGCCCGCGCTGTGCACCGCGGCTCTCGCACCTTGAGCTTCTGCAGCCGCCGCGCCTTTCAGTCCGAGTGCGGCCCTTATCTTTGGTCCCGATCGCTGGCCCGCGCTGCGCCTCGCACTTGAAGCGGCTCCCGGCCTCTGGCTCACCCGCTCGCGCGGCTCTTGCTCGCTCCCTCCCGGGCTCTGGCTTACCCGCTCGCGCGTTTCACCGCGGCTCTTATCAGGGATTGCGATCGCCCTTATCTTCTCCAACTTCCCCAGCCCTGTCTTTGCAGCCAACGCTGCACGGCTTACCCCACCACCTAGGTTGAACAAGGAAACTGCAGAAAGACTTCTGTCAGTCGCTGGAAGCTGTCAGGATGGCTGCTGCACTCCAGTGCTCAGTCGCTGATGGAGGCTTCAGAGTCCTAAAGCCTGTCGCTTCTAGTGGGGTGGTGATGTTTGAAACCTCTCCAACTGCCGCAGGGTAAGAACCTGACTCGTCGCCAGTGTTAAGTATGTGTATTGTATTGAACAATTAACACAAAGACTTAAACTTTTAACTCAAACAGGTCTTTACTGGTTGGAGGTAGGGACTATACGTAGGTCTTTACTTCATGCCCACAGGCGGGAACTGAGGGGAGATCAGTACCCACAGTACTATTTATACCCCTATGGCCAGGAGTGGTACTGCGTATCACTACGCCCTACAAGTAGTGCAGTCCTGTCCATAGGTTCAAAGTAGCACACATATTACATACACAACGGGCGGTGGAAAAATAAATTGTCCGACTTACTTGTCACGACCCATTGACTCTTTGAACATGGGGCCCGTGCCGCAATCTGGCAGCACGACACCCTGCTCCCCGGTAGTCCAGGTAGGGCCCCGCAGAGTTCTGGCCTTGGGCCCTACCCTTTAATGAGGGGAAGAGCCCTTCGATGCGGCAGCGCAATGTGGCCCACTGCGTAACGCTACAGAATGCACTGCCCCGATATTCAGGGGTAGCGCTCCAAGGGGAAAGTGAAGCCATTGAATTAGCGCTCCACCTCCCTCTTGGGGCGCTAAAACTTAATTTAGTGATCGCCGGTGCAATTTTTCAGCGGGCGCTAAATTTAGTGCCAAGGCGATGTTAGCGACCCAAAATGGTCGCTACCAAATTTTTCCCCCTTGGTTCTTCAGCAACATGGAGCGCACTGTACTGGCTGTGTTGGTGTGAACTTCCATGGTCATCAACAGTGAGCCAATGCTAGATGTCAAAAATTACAGGTACAATATAAACACACCAACCTTCAAACACACTCAATGCTTCAATTAAACTGCTCGTGCTCGAGCCAGCCCTGCCTTGCGATTAGATTCCAGCCTGTAACTCATTCCCGGGTATCCGTTATTCTATGTATAAACCCCAAAACCCCTCGATTAGATTCCAGCCTGTAACTCACTCCCGGGTATCCGTTATTCTATATATAAATGCCTTGAACCCCTTGATTAGATTCCAGCCTGTAACCAAATCCCTGGTATCCATTATTCTATCTATAAACCATTCAAACCTGTTGATTAAATGACAACTCACTCTCATAATTCTCTACAAATCTCACAGGACTGTGACAGTTATAACGCGCCAATGGAAATTATATTCATCTATTGAACAAATGATTGCCGCATTATATTGTGTGCAGGGGTCTTGCGGTTTCATATTGCCCATCTGCCAAAAATAAAGTAAGATTTCTTGCTACTTTAATGGTTACCTCCAGGAGTCCATTGTTGATGAATGCAGACAGCACAAGTGCCAAGTAGTTATCCATCAGGTCTGGCCTGGAAAAGAGGATTCAGAAACACATCACTTCAGGTAAATAAAACTGCAAACAAGCCTGACCCACAGCTCGAGTATTCCACCTCACACACAGCATCACAAAAAGGGATACACACTCTATAAATTCTCACAGGATGTCTCCTACACGTATTACATATGTCCCACAAGCACATATTACAGCATGCCTGGGAGTTCTACGCAAATATCACACATTGCATCCCTCACACATATTGCGCATTATATCCTACAAAACACATCTTAAGAATGTCTTAGGGATCCCACACACTCCACATACAAGTTACACAACTTCCTCTACACTGTCCCATCAAACACTCCCAGGACAAGGTACAGCATGGGTTAGATACAGAGTAAAGCTCCCTCTACACTGTCCCATCAAACACTCCCAGGCCAGGTACAGCACGGGTTAGATACAGAGTAAAGCTCCCTCTACACTGTCCCGTCAAATACTCCCAAGGCAGGTACAGCATGGGTTAGATATAGAGTAAAGCTCCCTCTACACTGTCCTGTCAAATACTCCCACGGCAGGTACAGCACGGGTTAGATACAGAGTAAAGCTCCCTCTACACTGTCCCATCAAACACTCCCAGGGCAGGTACAGTACGGGTTAGATACAGAGTAAAGCTCCCTTGAAACTGTCCCATCAAATACTCCCAGGTCAGGTCCAACACAGGTTAAGTACAGAGCAACGGTCCTTCTAATTTGTCCCAACAATACGCCTACATCACTGCAAAATTTTCCCACTTCCGACATGAGTGAGACTGCCAGTTTAATGGCAGTTTTTACTGTGGAACTCTGAACTGGCATAAGATTGACACAACCCCATTTCACATATGGCCTTCCAATCCCTTGTTTTTTTAAATTTGTTTATGGGATGTGGGCTTCGCTGGCTAGGCCAGCATTTATTGCCCATCCCCAATTGCCCTTGAGAAGGTGATGAGCTGCCTTCTTGAACCGCTGCAGTCCGTGTGGTGAAGGTACCCCCACAGTGCTGTTAGGTAGGGAGTTCCAGGATTTTGACCCAGTGACGATGAAGGATCGGTGATATACTTCTAAGTCAGGATGCTGTGTGACTTGGAGGGGAACTTGGAGCTGGTGTTGTTCCCATGCGCCTACTGCCCTTGTCCTTCTAGGTGGAAGAGGTCGCGGGTTTGGGAGGTGCTGCCGAAGAAGCCTTGGCGAGTTGCTGCAGTGCATCTTGTAGATGGTACACACTGCAGCCACGGTACGCCGGTGGTGGAGGGAGTGAATGTTTAAGGTGGAGGATGGGGTGCCAATCAAGCGGGCTGCTTTGTCTTGGATGGTGTCGAGCTGCTTGTGTGTTGTTGGAGCTGCATTCATCCAGGCAAGTGGAGAGTATTCCATCACACTCCTTACTTGTGCCTTGTAGATGGTGGAAAGGCTTTGGGGAGTCAGGAGATGAGACACTCGCCGCAGAATACCTAGCCTCTGACCTGCTCTTGTTGCCACAGTATTTATGTGGCTGGTCCAGCTAAGTTCCTGGTTAATGGTGATCCCCAGGATGTTGATGGTGGGGGATTCGGTAATGGTAATGACATTGAATGTCCAGGGAAGGTGGTTAGACTCTCGCTTGTTGGAGATAGTCACTGCCCGACACTTGTGTGGCGCGAATGTTACCTGCCACTTATCAGCCCAAGCCTGAACGTCGTCCAGGTCTTGTTGCATGCTACTTCATTATCTGAGGAGTTGTGAATGGCACTGAACACACTGCAGTCATCAGCAAACATTCCCATTTCTGACATTATGTTGGAGGGAAGGTCATTGATGAAGCAGCTGAAGATGGTTGGGCCGAGGACACTGCCCTGAGGAACTCCTGCAGTGATGATTGACCTTCAACCACCACAACCATCTTCCTTTGTACTAGGTATGACTCCAGCCAGTGGAGAGTTTCCCCCCCTGATTCCCATTAACTTCAGTTTGACTAGGGCTCCTTGATGCCACACTCGGTCAAATGTTGCCTTGATGTCAAGGGCACTCACTCTCACCTTACTTCTGGAATTCAGCTCCTTTGTCCATGTTTGGACCAAGGCTGTAATGAAGTCGGGAGCCGAGTGGTCTTGGTGGAACCCAAAATGGGCATCAGTGAGCAGGTTATTGGTGAGTAAATGCCACTTGATAGCACTGTCGATGACGCCTTCCATCACTTTGCTGATTATTGAGAGTAGACTGATGGGGCGGTAATTGGCTTTTTGTGGACAGGACATACCTGGGCAGTTTTCCACATTGTTGGATAGATGCCAGTGTTGTAGCTGTACTGGAACAGCTTGGCTAGAGACACGTCCAGTTCCGGAGCAGAAGTCTTCAGCACAACAGCCGGGATGTTGTCGGGGCCCATAGCCTTTGCTGTATCCAGTGCGCTTAGCCGTTTCTTAATACAGGAAACTTTGTGCTATCCGGAGGTGAGCTATCCGGCAATCTGGAGCCACTGGCAAAAATCAGCAGTCGTTTTTTATTCTTTTTATTTGTTTTTTTTTGCTTTGTTTGAACAGTCAAGCTGTGTAGCTATAGCAACAGCTTCAGCTACAGAGCTTTAGGGCCACACCCGAGTGTTTAGAAGCTGTTGCTAAGCAACAGTGTTTGTTGTCAAATACGGAGATAAGAATCTCCGTATCTCTCAACATTAACTCTGGAGAGTACGGCAGTTTTGAGGCAACGGCAGCAGCTCGGTCCCGTGGGTGCCGGATAGCACAAAGTTTCCTGTATCACGTGGAGTGAATCGAATTAGCAGACGACTGGCTTCTGTGATGATGGGGACCTCAGGAGGAGGCCGATATGGATCATCCACTCAGCACTTCTGGCTGAAGATGGTTGCAAACGCTTCAGCCTTGTCTTTTGCACTCACGTGCTGGGCTCCACCATCATTGAGGATGGGGATATTCATGGAGCCTCCTCCTGCAGTTAGTTGTTTAATGGTCCACCACCATTCACGACTGGAAGTGGCAGGACTGCAGAGCTTTGATCCGATCCCTAGATTGTGGGATCGCTTCGCCCTGTCTATAGCATGCTGCTTCCGCTTTTTAGCATGCGTGTAGTTCTGTGTTGCAGCTTCCCCAGGTTGGCACCTCATTTTTAGGTACGCCTGGTGCTGCTCCTGGCATGCTCCTCTGCACTCCTCATTGAACCAGGGTTGGTCCCCTGGCTTGATGATAATGGTAGAGTGAGGGATATGCCAGGCCATGAGGTTACAGATTGTGGTGGAATACAATTCTGCTGCTGCTGATGGCCCACAGCGCTTCATGGATGCCCAGTTTTGAGCTGCTAGATCTGTTCTGAATCTATCCCATTTAGCACGGTGGTAGTGCCACACAACACGATGGAGGGTGTCCTCAGTGTGAAGACGGGACTTCGTCTCCACAATGACTGTGCGGTGGTCACTTCTACCAATGCTGTCATGGACATATGCATCTGTGACAGGTAGACTGGTGAGGATGAGGTCAAGTAGCTTTTTCCCTCCATTGAGCAGGTTTTCTCACCACCTGTTGCAGGCCCAGACTGGCAGCTATGTCCTTCAGGACTTGGCCAGCTCGGTCAGTAGTGGTGCTACCGAGCCACTCTTGGTGATGGACATTGAAGTCCCCCCACCCAGAGTACATTCTGTGCCCTTGCTACCCTCAGTGCTTCTTCCAAGTGGTGTTCAACATGGAGGAGTGCTGATTCATCAGCTGAAGGAAGGCGGTAGGTGGTAATCAGCAGGAGGTTTCCTTGCCCGTGCTTGACATGAAGCCATGAGACTTCATGGGGTCCGGAGTCAATGTTGAGGACTACCAGGGCCCCTCCTTCCCGACTGTATACCACTGTGCCGCCACCCCAGTGGGTCTGTCCTGCCGGTGGGACAGGACATACCCAGGGATGGTGATGGAGAAGTTTGGGACATTGGCTGAAAGGTATGATTCTGTGAGTATGACTATGTCAGGCTGTTGCTTGACTAGTCTGTGGGACAGCTCTCCCAATTTTGGCATAAGTCCCCAGATGTTGGTGAGGAGGACTATGCAGGGTTGACTGGGCTGGGAGTGCTGTTGCCGTGTCCGGAGCCAGTCGGTCCAATTTCATTCTTATTACAGGAATCCCACTCCAACCGCGGTTTTGCCATACGCGGATTTCACGTATACACGGTTTCCACTCTGTGACAATCTTTGCCAACCGCGGCAGTGAAATTCACGTATCCGTGGTTTTTAATTTAGGAATAAGGTAAATAACATGATTTTTATGCTTTTTATATTCTTTTTTATTGTGTTTATAGTGAATTTGCCAACCACGGTTTTACTAACCACGGGGGTTTTCAGGGACTTATCCCCCGCGGTTGGGGAGGGATCCCTATATTGTGTTTCGCAGCGGTTTGTTACAACTGAGCGGCTTGTTGTGGGTCTGGAGTCACATATAGGCCAAGTAAGGATGTCAGATTTCCTTCCCTAAAAGGGATTAATGAACCATACAATCTGATAGTTTCATGGTTATCATTACTGATACTAGCTCTTTATTCCAGATTTATTTAATTAAAGTCCCCAGCTGCCGTGGTGGGATTTGAACTCACTCTGGATTACTAGCCCAGCAACATTACCACTATGCTACCATTCCGTAGGCTGGATTTGAACTGATGTCCTTGAGGTGAAGGAGATGTGTCTAAAGCCCTGCACTCCCCAGTGCACTCTGTAGTCTAGTTAATAGTAAAGTGATATTTTAGAGATTTCAAAATGATTCTTTAGAACACACAAGAGAATATAGCTTGTGTCCCATCTCTCATACATAATCATATAAATGGGATCATGGACCCCGTCACTGGTGTTAAAAGCTGTAACAGCTTAAATTACAAAATTGAAGAGTTGAAGAAGTTCCACATGAATTGGTGGCAGCGGAGAAAAAAGAATACAGACTCTGGCACAAGCACTGTGCTGTTTACAGTGACAGAGTTAGTAAAAGCAGAGTAATAAAAAATCAGTTATGAAGAAAAAACTTGCATTTATATGGCACTTTATCAAGTCACTTAACATCCCAAAGTGCTTCACGCAGAATGAATTTCTTTTAAGTGCACTGATGTTCTGTGGATAAATCAAGGTTGAGATTTTGCACGTACGTTGTAGTCTCTAGCCTTGGTCAAGTGCACCCAAACAACTGCATTAATCAGGGAGTCACATACCTGGATCGGGCTCGATGTGGGAGAATGGTTTTAGCTTCAGCTGCTACAAATCCATCCGAAAGACGCCAGGAGTCCTGGAATCGGCTGGGATCTGTCAGGATGAGAAGGGGAGAAAAGAACACAGTGCAATGTAAGAAATCATGGAATGAGAAAAGGTCCTTTCAGCCCAACAAGCATGCTTTTTCCTTAGCCTATATACACGTTACTTGGGTATAAAGGGCATAATTTCAAAGTTAGCAGATGACATGAAACTCGGAAATGTAGTAAACAATGAAGGTAGCAAAAGACATAGACTAAGTGGTGAAATGGGCGGACACGTGGCAGATGAAATTTAACGCAGAGAAGCGTGAAGTGATACATTTTGGTAGGAAGAATAAGGAGAAGCAATATAAACTAAATGGCACAATTTTAAAAGGGGTGTAGGTACACAAATCTTTAAAGCTGGCAGGACAAGTTGAGGAGGCTGTTAAAAAAGCATACAGGATCCTTAGCTTTATAAAGAGAGGCATAGAGTTCAAAAGCAAGAAAGTTATGCTAAACCTTTATAAAATACTGGTGCGTCCTCAGCTGAAGTAGTGTGTCCAATTCTGGGCACCTCACTTTCGGAAGGGTGTCAAGGCCGTGGAGAGGGTGCAGAGGAGATTTATTAGAATGGTACCAGGGATGCAGGACTTTTGTTACGTGGACAGACTGGAGAAGCTGGGGTTGTTCTCCTTAGAGCAGAGAAGTTTAAGAGATTTGATAGGTGTTCAAAATCATGAAGAGTTTTGATAGAGTAACTAAGGAGAAACTGTTTCAGTGGCAGAAGGGTCAGTAACCAGAGGACACAGATTTAGTGTAATAAAAACAGAAAATGCTGGAAATACTCAGCTGGTCAGGCAGCATCTGTGGAGAGAGAAACAGAGTTAATGTTTCAGGTCGTGAAAAGTCATCGACCTGAAACGTTAACTCTGTTTCTCTCTCCACAGATGCTGCCTGACCAGCTGAGTGTTTCCAGCATTTTCTCTTATTTCAGATATCCAGCATCCGCATTATCTTGCTTTTTCTTTTTACAGATTTAAGGTGATTGGCAAAAGAACCAGAACACGAGCAAATATTTCTTTATGGAGCGAGTTATAATGAGCTGGAACGCACTGCCTGAAAGGGCGGTGGAAGCAGATTCAATAATAACTTTCAAAAGGGAATTGGATAAATACTTGAAGGGGAAAAAATTAACATGGCTACGGGGAAAAAGCAGGGGAGTGGAATCAATTGGATAGCTCTTTCAAAGATCTGGCATGGGCATGATGGGCCGAAAGGCCTCCTTCTGAGCTGTATCATTCCACGATCCCTCAGGCTTCTGTCCCTTCTACAGACTGTAGGCTTTAAAACCCACGGTTGGCATCACCTAGTCATTACTTCTCAATTTAATCTTGTCTTCCAGTCTTGCCATTTGTGTTGTTGTCATGCACTATGGGTTTTGACCCTTCATCCATGTTTGGCAATATGAGCACAGGCATTTAAGAGTGAGTGTAGTTGCTGCACACTTCCAGCAGAGGGTAGCAGTGATGAAGTAAAGGGTCTCATTACAAGTCCAAACATTCGATTTCTTCCCAATTCTTATACTTTCTCCCTCAAGAATTTCTTTTTGCATCAAATTATTTGATGCATCTGCTTCCTCTGTCAGAATCAAAGTCAACAATGCATGGGAGGAACAAAAGGGAACCAAGTCACATAACCTTGCACCTTACAGCTCACCAGGGCGATTGTGGACAGAGAAACAGAGAGGGGTATTTGGCATGTTCTGCAGTCGATGTTTCATTTTTCTTTTAAAATTATCCTCCCCCTGTGGTTACCTTTCCCCCATTTTTCAGCAGGAGTCACTGAATAACAATCAGAAGCGAGATCCTGGCTGATGTTTTTCTCCCTCCCTGACCCAGGGGCTCTGAACTCTTTGGTGGCACATCAGTTGAGGTGGCGTTAACCATCTGTAGTCATGATCCTGCTAAAGTTGATCTGTAACCAGCCACGAGGAATATGCAAGTCACAATGAAAGGGGACTAATGGTCTGGAACTGCACTAGCAACTCAAAGATCGAGTTTAAGTCAGAGTGTGGCAATTTATGAATTCAGTACATCTGGTAACTTGTGGGTGGGCAGCAGCAAACAGCCATTAAAGTTGCAGCATTGGTGTTAAAAAACAACTGACTCACTATGGTCCTTCAGGGACAGAAACCTGCCACCCCTTCCTGGTCTGGTCTACATGTGATACCAGTCCCACATTATGTAGTTGACTCTAAATGCCCTCAGGGAAACTAGGGGCAATATCTGCTGCCTTAACAGTGTCACCCAAATGGCAATAAAAAAATAAAGACTGGCTCCTTTGCTTTCCCACCTGAACCTCTCCTCCCAAAAGACTCAGTGGGACTGACCGCTGATCTACAAGCTCGTGAAATGGTGACTCCTAACCTGCTCTGCCACGGGGCTATGCTTCTGACTAAACATCACCTCTGCATGCTTCCTTACTGTCTGTGTACAGCCCCAAAGAGTACAGGCAAACTCTTCCACCCATCGTGAACAACTTGTATTTATATAGCGCCTTTAATGAGGTAAAATGTCCCATGGCGCTTACCAAAAAACGAAGTATTCTTGATCTCTGTACACAGTGTAGTTTACAGTATATCTGCCGGGACTTGGGTATAAAGGCTCCCCAATGGTGAGCAGGTAAGTGACACATTACAGCATGTACCAACAGGCAGAGAATCCTCCATGGAGGTCCTGATCTCAGGCAGTATGATGGGGGGACTGTTTTTCAAACTGGCTTTCAAAAGTCCACATCAACCCAACATGTCTTTGAGTGGGTCATGGTCAGTTACAGAAACTTGGGCATTTTGCCCATCTCCGACTGGGAAAAGCTTTCATTTTGCACAAACACAATACAGGCAGCAAAAGAAATATTCAATATCAGGGGAGTGGGCTCACAGCTGACCTGACCACCCCCCTGCTCCTTCTTGACATGGCCATGTGACAATGAGCGCGCTCACCCACCTACGCTGAGCAGAGCTTCAGAAAAATCTTGCGTCGTCACGGGAATAGGGAGTCGGAAGATATCGTACAGCACCTCCAGCAGACCACGCTGAGAGAGAGGGGAAAGAAACTTGTCAGTTTTCAAAGGTTTTTAAAAAAAAAAAATTTATAAACAGTTTATGTTGTCGAGGGTAACACCTGCAGTGGAGGCATTGATAAAGCCATTTAATATAGTCATCTCAACCTTCAGGTTGCACTGTAATATCAGAGAAGTTCAAAAAAAGCAAAGGCCCAACAGACCTGCCCTTCTTTGACAGATCAACTTTATCTACCCGCCTTCTCAACCTCACCTACCCACGTTCTCACTCAATAAACGCACAATCACCTCATAAACCCATTTACACTGCCTGCTTCAATGTCCTTGCCTGGTAATGTGTTTCACAAAGATTATCCTTTAGAGTGAAAAATCCCCAATCCTCCCTTATTCCTAATTAATGCGGTCCATGTATGTGAACCTCTCACCAGTTAACAATTTGCCTGGATCAATTCCTTGAAAACTTCAATTAAGTCACCTCAAAAGTCTGCTATTTTGAGGATACTCTAGATTATTTTCTGTTGAACCATTCGGTGAGTGCTTGTCTTCACTACTATGGAATATACAGCATTTATTTAGCAGTGTGATCCTTTTAAAATAAAAGACAGAGCGGTCAGATGGCAAGGGAACCAATGCACGGTAGTAACCTACTCGACTCTGTCCTCGCCAACTTAAGTCTGTGCAACATAGCACTGGTGGTGGTGACCACTGCACAGTCCTTGTGAAGTTTGCAGTAAGGAGACCCTCCGTCATATGGTGTGGCACTACTAAGTGGAATAGCCTAAGGACAGATCTAGCAGCAAAAAACTGGGCAGGTATGAGCCATCAGCAGCAGAATTGTAAACCATGACAATATGCAACCTCAGGGCCTGGCACAGCCATTAGTCCTGAATCCCATAAAGCTGCGAGATCATATCCCTGGATCAGTGCAGAATGGCATGGCAGGAGAAGCACTAGGCGTGCATTCGAATGAGGCACCAACCTGGTGAAGCTACAACACAGGACTACCTGCGTGCTAAACACAGAAAGCAGCAGGCTATAGACAGAGCTAAGCAGTCCAATGACCAACGGATCAGAGCCAAGCTCTTCAGCCCTACCACATCCCGTCGAGAATTGTGGTGGACAAACATCAACTAACAGGAGGAGGTGGCAGCTCCATGAACATCCCCACCCTCATCTACGGCAGAGCTCTGCAAGAGAAAAGGATGATGTATTTGCGAGCGTCTTCAGCCAAATAAGACAAGAGGACAATCTGACTTAGCATCCTCCTGAGATTCCGAACATCATAGATACGAATGTCCAGCCAACTCAGTTCACTCTACATGACGTTAAGTGACTGAGTGCACTGGGCACAGCAATGACGTATGGGTCCGGCTGTACTGCTGAAGAGATGCGGATCAGAACCAGCTGTCTTTCTTTTCCCCAAGCCCAGCTGTTCTAATACAGCAAAGACACTGGCAACTACCTGAGAATATGGAAGTTTGCCCAGGGATGTCCTATCCACAAAAAACAGGATTAACTAACCCAGCCAATAACCATGCTATCAGCCCCCTCCCAATCAGCGAAGTAATGGCAAAAGTCATCGAGCAACACTTATTCACCAATAACATGCTTGCACCACTCAGTTCAGGTTCTGCCAGAACCACTTGGCTTCAGATCTCGCCACAGTACTGATCCAGACATGGATGCAAGAGCTGAATGCCAGAGAAGAGGCGAGTGTAACTGGCTTTGACATCAAAGCAGAATTCAGCCAAGTAGGCACCGAGGAACCCTTGCAAAACTGGGGTCAAAGGAAAACCCCTCCAATGGCTGCAGCCATACCCGACACAAAAGATGATTGTAGTCGTTTGAGGCCAATTGTCACAGCAACAGAACATTGCTGCAGTCAGTCCAACCAACTGCTTCATCAATGACCTTCACCACAAGGAATGCAGCAGTTCAAGAAGTCCCACCACTCCCTCAGGGCAACAAGCGATGGGCAATCCTGTCGTCACCCACATATTGACAACTTAATTAAATCAGTAACACAGGGAGCAGGCTGGAATGAATTACTGAGCCTAGTGTGAGGGAACTGGATTTAAGAACAGCTTAGGTAGTTGGCTGCAAGAATAGGGAATAAAGGTACAGGAAACTTTCGATTAACCGGCCCCTAAATAACCGGAAATGTCGGTTAACCGGCAAAATTCAGGAGTCGGTTCAGTAACTTTTATTACTTGCACAGCAACAAATGGAGGAAGGCAAGGGTTTGGCTGCAGCTGTTGCTAAGCTACAGAGACGCTTGCAACTTGTGGACGTTGTTCTGAAGCTGTTGCTAAGCAACAGGGTTTGTTGCTTTATACGGAGCTCTAAGGTCCATATCTTTTACTATAGCGTTCGGTTATCCGGAATTGTTGCTGAACCGGCACCACGTCGGTCCCGTCCGTGCCGGATACCAGAAAGTTTCCTGTATATGGGAACAAGGCGAGAACATGGCATTAGGACTATTGCTTGTGTAAAGGCTGAACACCAACACGGATTTGGCTGGGTCAAACGGCCTGTTTCGGAGTTGTACGTGCAATGTAACTTTATAACTAACATTAGTAGAAAGACTTGCATGTATATAGCGCCTTTCACGACCACCAGACATCCCAAAGCGCTTTACAGCCAATGAAGTACATCTAAAGTGTAGTCACTGTTGTAATGTAGGATACGCGGCAGCCAATATGCGCACAGCAAGCTCCCACAAACAGCAATGTGATAATGACCAGATAATCTATTTTGATGATGTTGATTCAGGGATAAATATTGGCCAGGACACCGGGGATAACACCCCTGCTCTTCTTCGAAAAATGCCATGGGATCTTTTACGTTCACGCGAGAGTGCAGACACGGCCTCGCTTTAACGTCTCATCCAAAAGACGGGAGATAAAAAGTCAGTAACATTCAATCTTTTGAAAATATTAAAACAGAGTTTAATTTCAAAAGGTAGTGAATTGTCATTCTTTACAATGGATCAGAGCAGATAATGTGACTCACTCGCAGTAATAATGAGTTGCAGAAGTTACAAGAGTTGGACACAGGCTTCTGCATGATTTCCTGTCGGTCTGCAGAGACTTCCCAACTGCTTCACTGCTCGAGACACATGGAGCATCACACATGGAGCCCTGATTTTGCGACACTCCACTGTTAGTCTAGAGTCTTGCTAGCAGTGAGTGCAAGTTGGTATATCAGGCGTGCAAGATAGCACAGCAATTCACTGTGCATCGCATTTGCCAGCAAAGAAAAAGTCTGGGTTTTGATAGGCTGTTTTGATGACCAGTGCAAGCCTCTATACAGCTACATGGTTCACACGCAGGATTAGTGGCGGTCTCAACAGCAGCTCTGCTCGCCCATAAGGAACGGGCGCAGTCCGTGGATGACCTGGCCTGTAGTGAAGGTGTGTTATCACTTATTTATTTTTGGTTGGAAAGCTATCATTTTTGTGGTCATTCCAGTTCTTTTTCAGTATTTTCATCAGTGCATTAACTTTTTGTAGTTGGTCAGGCTTCATTTTTTGCATTGCAAGACTTTCTTGCAATTTTGTTCTCAGCTTCTACTTCACTTGCAGCAACCAAGGTGAGCAGGATGGGAATTCTACTGAAGGGTTCCAACAGCTCTCCTGGATTTGGAGGAGGAAGAGGCATTCTTAAGGCAGTTACAATGATACCTCTCATATTGGGCCAGTAATTCCGGTCCCAACGCGTGAGTACGGACGGTGTACTCACACGTGGGCCCGTTGGAAGTGCCGGATTTCAGCATGCACAGCGCATACGCGGGAAACCGGCATTTCCTTTCCATCAAACCAAGGGGTTAAGAGGTCCAACGTGTGCGCGCAGGACTCTGCGCGCACGCGTTGAACTTCCTTCGTTTAGACAGGTTTGCGCGTGTGCAAGGGCCTGAACTTTTTAGAAATGAAAAAAGGAGGCGTAAGGAGTGGATTCTTGAAGGTAAGTGGTCTATTATTTAAAATTATTACATTTTTCCCACAGATTCATTGTTTAGAAGGACTTTACAGTAAGGTAAGTTTATTTTTAGACCCGATTTCGTAAAAAATTATTTTTTTCAAAAATTTTATTAATTGTTTTAAATAGTTTTTAAAAGTTATTTATAGTTTATTTAATTATTGGGATGTTTTTAAAAAATTTTAATTAAAGTTAAACGAGTCTTTTGGGCGCCCGTACTTTTCATGAGTTTGACAGTTCTTACTATCAAACTCATGAATGAGTTTCCCCTCCCCTGATTGGCTGCACAGTGCTCACCTGATCCCAGCTGGCACATCGCACTAACTACGCCGCTGGATCAGCTAAGCACATCACGCCGACAGCTGAACCGGGCCAGTGACAGGAAATGCAAGCAGGCCTGGGCTTCAGATGTCGGCGCGCAGGGTGAGTGCACATCGGGGGCTTGCACACGCGGCAAGCTCCTGATCCTAATTTCTGGCCCACTATATACATAATCCACCCTTACCCCAGGGCCCGTATTTATTGGCCCAGTCCTTCCCGGACATGTCACAAGAGGCTTGTCTTCGGCAGCTTTACAAAGGAGGTTGCTGCAAAATGATGGCATTTCCTGGAGGCTGGCCTGCACGCAATGTGTACCACATGGACAGGACCTCCAAAAGGGCTTCACAGCCAATGAAGTACATTTGCAGTGTAGTTGCTGTGGTAATGTAGGGAAACACAGCAGCCAATTCACACACAGCAAGGTCCCACAAACAGCAATGAGATACATGACTAGGTAATCTATTTTGTTTTTAGTGATGTTGGTTGAGGGATAAATATCGGCCAGGGCACCCAGGAGAACGTTGAATCGTGCCACGGGATTCTTTTACGTTCACCTGACAGGGCAGAATGTCTAATCCAAAGGATGGCACCTCCATCAGTGCGGCACTCCCTCAGTAAAAGAAAGACTTGCATTGAAAGTACTGCTCTGTCAGCCTAGGTAATATGATCAAGTCTCTGGAATGGGGCTTGAACCCATGACCTTCTGACTCAGAGGTGAGAGCGCTAACAGCCAAGATCTTCCCATGAGAGTCACTACTGCATTAAACTTTTATGCCACAATTCCTTCCAAATCAACTGGTAACCGATGCCAAATGAGTCAGTAGCTGGCAGCAGATGCATCAAGCAAATGACAGAATTTTGTTTGCAAGAGCAACAAATTCATCTCCATCCCTGTGAAAAGGATGCACCAGTTTAGAATCATAGCATGGTACAGCACATAAGGAGGCCATTCGGCTCATCGTGACTGTGCCGGCTCTTTGAGAGAGCTATCCAATTAGTCCCACTCCACTGCTCTTTCCCCAGGGTACAGAAACTTTCCCTGGTGGCAAGCTTCTCAAGAGTGCAGGCACCCATATACTGTACAAACCACTGTGTTTGTGCACCACCTCCTGATGGGCAAGGAGCGCTACTGTCCTCGGTGGGGGAGGAAGAGAGTGGCTCTTTTTCCAGCAGCACATCCATTTTGCCAGCCAAAAGCGCTGCACTGCTAGCCACTTGCTCAGACTTCTTTATTGTCTTCATGTTGTGTTTTCTTTAATTTCTTCTACCTCCCCCAACCTACATGGCCTTGGCAAAGGCAGACAAATATTTCTATAGGCTGTAGAAATATTTGCCCATCAAAGACACTCACCTTTAAGTGCTTGTGCTCTTTTAAGTTCGAGTTGCTGGTCCAATTTTCCACGTTCCCCATTAACTGCAGCTGCCAGGGCAAATGAGTCCAGAAAACTGCATGCAGTCAGTTCGGCGCACTTTGGGCTGGATTTTGATACTGGAGGCGTGACTACAACTTTCGGGGTGGTAGTCCCGCCTCCATCGAGTTGTAGCCAACCCACGTGATTTTCACTTGATTGACCTTGTTGAGCCCGCCCAGCGGGCTCAGCAGGCCAATTAAGGGCCACCCGGCAACAGGTGAAGTCACAGATTGACATTTCATCTGTCAAGAGCTTTTGACAGATGAAATATCAGCGTTTGACAGCTCTTTGAAGCTGTCACTGACAATCTGTACACTAAGTTAATTCCTTCCTCTCAGGCTGATTTAGAGATCTCTCCAGAACAGAAAGCTGAATGCTGCAACTTTTGACAGTTCACGGCCATTCTGCTCTCTGTGCCGGTGAGATGAGGGACTCCCGAGACCTGAAGGAAGGCTGTAAAGGTAAGTAAAGGTAATTAAACTTCTTTAAACACTTTACACACACCAAACACACTTACCTCTGCACTCGTGCACACATCACTCACTTGAACACCGGCCATCTCGAACCCTCCAAGCCCTTCATCCTGACGACCCGCCTCGCTAACTTGCCGTGGTTTGGAGCCGGCGGGATTAGGCTAAAAACTGCCTGTTAACAGGCAGTTAATTGGCACTAATCCCCTTCTTGCCTCGGGGAGGCAGGTCCCAGCACAGGTCGGGCATCCGCCTCCTTTGAAACTGGCATGGAGGCGGGATGGGTTCGTGCCCCCCCCCCCCCCCCCGATTTTGTGATTTTAACCCCCCACACGCCTCCAATCCCGCCTCAACGGCCCAATAAAAATCGAACCCTTTGAGTTAGCTATTCCCAGCTCAGATTTTGCCTGGGCTGCAAAAGCAGGGCTATGCAGACTAGACAAATGTAACTCTGAGGCTCCAGTGATACAGTCATAGAATCATAGAAAGTTACAGGACAGAAGGAGGCCATTTCGGCCCATCGTGTCCGCGCCGGCCAACAAAGAGCTATCCAGCCTAATCCCACTTCCCAGCTCTTGGTCCGTAGCCCTGCAGGTTACAGCATCCCAAGTGCACATCCAAGTACTTTTTAAATGTGGTTAGGGTTCCTGCCTCTACCACCCTTTCAGGCAGTGAGTTCCAGACCCCCACAACCCTCTGGGTGAAGAAATTTCCCCTCAAATCCCCTCTAATCCTTCCCCCAATTACTTTAAATCTGTGCCCCCTGGTTTTTGACCCCTCTGCTAAGGGAACCGTCTAACAAACTGTTACATTTCCAGCAGGCTGACATTACAGCAGTGGCCAGATACCCTTTTGGTGAAAGTTACTAAGCATCAGAAATGTGAAGTCAGTAAATTTATTTCATGGAACTCCTTACACATGTACTTAAAAAAAAAAATTAGTTAAAAGGCAAAAGCGAATGTCAAGCACGGCAGGGGTGGGGGGGGGGGAAATGACAGTGGAGCCTGATTATATGCTCAGCTGACATCTATAGACAAACTCTCGCTAGCAGGGCCACCAGATAGAAATCAGAAGCAGAGACCCCAACTGTGTTTTTGTCTCCCTAGCCCAGAGCATCAAGGACAATGGCCCTGTACACTAAGCCATTCCAACCAACATTATCTAGCCAGAGACCTCCCTGGTCTGCAAACCTCGATACCACACTCGGTACACTTAACCGCTGAGGCACAGAGGAGCCCTCAGGTCTACATTCAAACTGTGATCATCAGTTTCATTGAAATGAGGCTCATTATAAATGGGAGTGACTGCAACTGAATTATAGAATGGTTACAGCACGAGGCCATTCGGCCCATTGAGCCCGTGCTGGCTCTCTGCAAGAACACTTCAGCTAGTCCCACTCCTCCGCCCTTTCCCCGTAGCCCTGCAATTTTTTTTCCTTCAGGTACTTATCCAATTCCCTTTTGAAAGGCACAATTGAATCTGCCTCCACCACCCTTTCAGGCAGTGCATTCCAGATCCTAACCACTCGCTGCGTAAAAAAGTTTTCCTCATGTCGCCTTTGGTTCTTTTGCCAATCACCTTAGATGTGTCCTCTGGTTCTCGACCATTCCGCCAATGGGAACAGTTTCTTTCTATCTACATCCCTCAAGATTTTGAACACCTCTATCAAATCTCCTCTCAACCTTCTCTGGTCCAAGGAGAACAACCCCAGCTTCTCCAGTCTATCCACGTAACTGAAGTCCCTAATCCCCGGAACCATTCTTGTAAATCTTTTCTGAACCCTCTGTAAGGCCGTCACAACCTTCCTAAAGCACGGTGCCCAGAATGGACACAATACTCCAGTTGAGGCCGAACCAGTGTTTTATAAAGGTTCATCATAACTTCCTTCCTTTTGTACTCTAAGCCTCTATTTATGAAGCCCAGGATCCCGTATGCTTTTTTAACCACTTTCTCAACCTGCCCTGTCATCTTCAACGATTTGTGCATATATACCCCCAGGTCTCCCTGTTTATGCACCCCCTTTAGAAATGTACCCTTTCGCTTATATTGCCGCTCCTCGTTCTTCCTACCAAAATGTATCACTTTGCACTTTTCTGCGTTAAATTTCATCTGCCACATGTCCGCCCATTCCATCAGCCTGTCTGTTTTCTTGAAGTCTATCACGATCCTCCTCACTGTTCACCATAATTCCAAGTTTTGTGTCATCTGCAAATTTTGAAATTGTGCCCTGTACACCCAAGTCTAAGTCATGAATATATATCAAGAAAAGCAGTGGTCTTAGAACCAACCCCTGGGGAACACCACTGTATACCTTCCTCCGTCCGAAAAACAACCGTTCACCGCTACTCTCTGTTTCCTGTCACTTAGCCAATTTTGTATCCATGCTGCCACTGTCCCTTTTATTCCATGGACTTCAACTTTGCTGGTAAGCCTATTATGTGGCACTTTATCAAACGCCTTTTGGAAGTCCATGTACACATCAACCCTCTCTGTTACCTCATCAAAAAACTCAATCAAGTTAGTTAAACACGATTTGCCTGTAACAAATCTGTGCTGGCTTTCCTTAATTAATCCACACTTGTCCAAGTGACTATTAATTTTGTCCCGGATTATTGTTTCTAAAAGTTTTCCCACAACTGAGGTTAAACTGACTGGCCTGTAATTGCTGGGTTTATCCTTACACCCTTTTTTGAACAAGGGTGTAACATTTGCAATTCTTCAGTCCTCTGGCACCACCCCCGTATCCAAGGAGAATTGGAAGATTATGGCCAGTACCTCCGCAATTTCCACCTTTACTTCCCTCAGCATCCTAGGATGCACCCCATCCGGTCCTGGTGACTTACCTACTTTTAAGTACAGCCAGCCTTTCTAGTACCTCCTCCTCCTCATCAATTTTTATCCCATCCAGTATCTCCACTACCTCCTCTTTCACTATGACTTTGGCAGCATATTCTTCCTTGGTAAAGACAGATGCAAAATACTCATTTAGTACCTCAGCTATGCGCTCTGCCTCCACGCGTAGGTCTCCTTGTTGGTCCCTAATTGGCCCCAACTCCCTCTTACTACCCGTTTACTATTTATATGCCTATAGAAGACTTTTGGATTCCCTTTTATGTTAGCTGCCAGTCTATTCTCTTACTCTCTCTTTGCCCCTCTTATTTCCTTTTTCACTTCCCCTCTGAACTTTCTATATTCAGCCTGGTTCTCACTTGTATTCTCAACCTGACATCTGGCATACGCCTCCTTTTTCTGCTTTATCTTGCTCTCTATCTCTTTCATCATCCAGGGAGCTCTACCTTTCCCCCTCGAGGGAATGTACCTCAACTGTACCCGAACCATCTCCTCTTTAAAGGCAGCCCATTGTTGGATTACAGTTTTGCCTGCCAATCTTTGATTCCAATTTACCCGGGCCAGATCCACTCTCAACCCAATGAAATTGGCTTTCCTCCAATTAAGTATTTTTACTCTTGATTGCTCCCTGTCCTTTTCCATAGCTAGTCTAAACCTTATGATACTGTGACCACTGTTCCCTAAATGTTCCCCTACAGACACTTGCTCCACTTGACCCACCTCATTCCCCAGAACCAGATCCAGCAATGCCTCCTTCCTCATTGGGCTGGAAAGGTACTGATCAAGAAAGTTCTCCTGAATACACTTCAGAAATTCTTCCCCCTCTCTGCCCTTTACACTATTACTATCTGTGGTAAACCACTGTTTGTATTCCACTGTGTACATGCCTGGACATGCCTCGGCTGACTCCTCCCACAAGTCCTAGTATAAAGGTGACTGCTCCCCAGCCCCCTTTGTATTCTGGACCGGTCGACCACTCGAGGCAGACCTTCATTCTTTTGTTAATAAAAGCCTTTAGTTACTCTCTTAACTCTCAGTCTTTTATGAGTAATTGATAGCGCATCAATTTTATTAACAAAATTTTTATAATGGAGAAGATCCTCACACCAGCATGCCTGGACTTAGATCATCGAGAGGCGGACTCATCCACCAAGTTTACTCACTGGCTTAAGTGTTTCGAAAAATTCCTGACCGCCTCCGCAGCAATCAAATCGGACGAGGACAAACTGGATGTCCTGACCGCCAAAGTGAACCACCGAGTGTACTCGGTCATCCAAGACGCGACCTCGTACGCGGACGCGATCAAGCTCCTCAAGGACCAGTACACGCGCCCAGTGAACGAAGTGTACGCCAGGCACCTTCTGGGGAGTCGTAAACAACAACCTGGGGAATCGACCGTGGAATACCTTCAGGCACTGTCTGTGCTTGGCCGGGCCTGTGGTTGTAAGGATGTAAAGGCCGCCGTGTACACAGAGGAACTTATCCGGGACGCTTTTGTAGCGGGCCACAGATCCAATTACACCCGACAGCGACTGTTGGAGCAGAGTGACCTCGACCTCAACAAGGCCTCTGAACTCGCACTATCATTGGATGCAGCCTACCGGGGCATGGATGCCTACTCCTCTGCACCGTGGACGCCGCGGGAAATGACAGCCTGGGACACGGTAGGACCGCCTCATAGCGCCGTGCCACCCCAGCCACGGCCCAGCAACGGCCCAACTACCGCAGCAGTGTCCCAAGGCCAGACAGCAGTGCCCCAAGGCCAGAAATGCTACTTCTGTGGCCAGGCAAAACACCCCAGAGCGCGCTGCCCGGCGAAAAACGCGATCTGCTCGGGCTGCGGGAAGAAGGGACACTACGCTAACGTCTGCAGGGCCAAAGCCACCCCGAACCCCAGCAGCGCCGCGTGTGGGCCATGCGGGCCGCCATCTTGGGCCTCCCCGGCCATGTGCGAACCACCGGTACAGCAGCCATTTTGGACGCCTCCAGCCACATGGGGATCATGGACGCCGCCATCTTGGACGACAGCCGGAACGCAGCATGCCCCCAACACCGCCTCATCTGATACCCGCAGCGACACACCGACCCCTACGCTGGCATCCGTTACACTGGACCAAGCGAGACCGCACCAGCTGGCCAGTTCCACAACGGACATTAAGGTAAATGGCCACGATACAATCTGCCTTTTTGACTCTGGGAGCATGGAGAGCTTCATCCACCCCGACACGGTGCGGCGTTGCTCTCTCCCAGTCCTGCCTGCGCACCAGCGGATTTCTATGGCCTCCGAGTCCCAGTCGGCGGACATCGGCGGCTACTGCGTAGTGACACTTGTAGTAGACGGGACCGTGTACGATCATTTTAAACTTCTGGTCCTGCCCGACCTCTGCGCTGCCGTCCTGCTGGGGTTAGATTTTCAGTGCCACCTTAAAAGTGTTACGATGGCGTACGGTGGACCCCTACCCCCACTCACAGTCCGCAGCCAGCAGCTCCCAAATTGCCCGCCGCGCACCAGGTGCAACCTCTCCACACTCAGAGTCACCCCCCCCCCGCCGACTGTTTGCTAACCTCACCCCCGACTGTAAGCCCATCACCACAAAGAGCAGGCGATACAGTGCCGGGGACAGGGTTTTCATTAAAACCGAAGTGGAGCGGCTCCTGAAGGAAGGGATTATTGAGGGCAGCACCAGCCCCTGGCGAGCCCAGGTTGTGGTCGTTAAGACCGGCGAGAAGCAGCGCCTGGTCATCGACTACAGCCAGACAATAAATCGCTACACCCTGCTGGACGCCTACCCACTCCCCTGCATAGCTGATATGGTCAACCAGATCGCGCAGTACCACGTCTTCTCGACCATTGACCTGAAATCAGCGTACCACCAGCTCCCTATCCGCCCTGAGGACCGCCAGTATACTGCCTTTGAGGCAAACGGCCGCCTCTACCACTTCCTTAGGGTTCCCTTTGGCGTCACCAACGGGGTCTCCGTCTTCCAAAGGGAGATGGACCGGATGGTAGATCAAAATGCGTTGCAGGCCACTTTCCCATATCTGGACAATGTGACCATCTGCGGCCGTGACTTGCAGGACCATGACGCAAACCTCGAAAAATTCCTCCGCACCGCCCAACTCCTAAACCTGACATATAACAAGGAGAAGTGCATATTCCGCACAAACCGCCTCGCCATCCTTGGCTGTGTTGTGGAACACGGAGTCATCGGCCCCGGCCCCGACTGGATGCGTCCCCTTATGTAACTCCCACTGCCCCACTGCCTCAAGGCCCTGAAGAGGTGCCTAGGGTTTTTTCTCCTATTATGCCCAGTGGGTCCCCTACTATGCGGACAAGGCCCATCTGCTGATCAAGTCCACCTCTTTTCCCTTGATGGCAGAGGCCCGCTTAGCCTTCCACCGTATCAAGGAAGACATTGCCAAAGCCACCATGCACGCAGTGGACGAATCCATCCCCTTCCAGGTGGAAAGCGACGCGTCCGACTTTGCCCTGGCCGCTACCCTCAATCAGGCGGGGAGACCCGTGGCCTTCTTTTCACGAACCCTCCAAGGCCCGGAGACCAGACACTCCGCTGTTGAGAAGGAGGCCCAGGCGATTGTGGAGGCTGTGTGTCATTGGAGGCACTACCTGGCCGGAAAACAATTTACCCTGCTCACTGACCAACGTTCAGTTGCTTTCATGTTTAACAACAAGCAGAGGGGCAAAATCAAAAATGACAAGATCTTGAGGTGGAGAATCGAACTTTCCACCTACAATTACGAGATCTTGTACCGGCCCGGGAAGCTCAATGAACCCCCGGATGCGCTATCGCGTGGCACCTGCGCCAGCGCGCAGATCGATAGACTGCGGGCCCTCCACAATGACCTCTGCCACCCGGGGGTCACCAGGTTCTTCCACTTCATCAAGGCCCGCAACCTGCCTTACTCTATTGAGGAGGTCAGGACCATGACCAGGAACTGCCAAGTCTGCGCTGAGTGCAAACCGCACTTTTATAGACCAGACAGGGCCCACCTGATAAAAGCCACTCGCCCCTTCGAGCGCCTGAGCGTTGATTTTAAAGGGCCTCTCCCCTCCTCCGACCGCAATGTGTACTTCCTCAATATTATTGAGGAGTACTCCCGTTTCCCGTTCGCCATCCCCTGCCCGGACATGACCAGTGCCACGGTCATTAAATGTCTGAACGACCTCTTCACCCTGTTCGGTTTCCCCAGCTATATCCATAGTGACCGGGGCTCATCGTTTATGAGCGACGAACTCCGTCAGTACCTGCTAACTAGGGGTATTGCCACAAGCAGGACCACCAGTTACAACCCCCGGGGGAACAGACAGGTGGAAAGAGAAAATGCGACAGTTTGGAAGGCCGCCCTGCTAGCCTTAAAGTCTAGGGGCCTTCCAACCTCCCGCTGGCAGGATGTGATCCCCGATGTGCTCCACTCTATTCGGTCACTGCTCTGCACTGCCACTAACGCCACCCCACATGAGAAAATGTTTGTCTTCCCAAGGAAGTCCACATCGGGGACATCGCTACCCGCCATGGCTGACGTCCCCAGGGCCGGTCCTACTGAGAAGGCACGTGAGGACCCATAAAATGGACCCCCTGGTCGAGAGGGTCGACCTCCTCCACGCCAACCCCCAGTATGCTTACATTGCATACCCGGACGGGCGGGAGGACACAGTCTCCATAAGAGACCTTGCACCCTCGGGGGCCGCAGTAACCCACTACCACCCCCCCCCCCCCCACGATCCGATATCCAGCCCCAGCAGACAGCAGGCCTGGGCCCCGCGACCCGCTCGACATCTACGAGGACGACACGCCTGTGCCACAGCCCACGCAGGACTCGACGCCGGAAGCTCCACTACCCCTGCCGTCGCCACGCCGATCACAGCGGCAGACAAGACCTCCGGAGAGACTCCAATACACTAACTTTTAATACACTTCACCCCGCCGGACTCAATTTTAAACAAGGGGTGAATGTGGTAAACCACTGTTTGTATTCCACTGTGTACATGCCTGGACATGCCTCGGCTGACTCCTCCCACAAGTCCTAGTATAAAGGTGACTGCTCCCCGGCCCTTTGTATTTCTGGACCGGTCGACCACTCGAGGCAGACCTTCATTCTTTTGTTAATAAAAGCCTTTAGTTACTCTCTTAACTCTCAGTCTTTTATGAGTAATTGATAGCGCATCACTATCCCAGTCTATATTAGGATAATTGAAGTCCCCCATTATCATTACTCTAAAGTTCTTGCACCTCTCTAATGTCCCTGCAAATTTGCTCCTCTATATACTTCCCACCAGTAGGTGGTCTATAGAATAAACCTAGTAGTGTAAAGGCACCTCTATTGTTTCTCAACTCTAACCTAATAGATTCTGTCCTTGATCCCTCCAGAACATCCTTTCTCTCCAGCACTGTAATATTCTCCTTAATCAATACTGCCACCCCACTTCTTTTCAATCCTTCCCTATCTTTCCTGAACACCTTATATCCAGGAATACTTAGTACCCAATCCTGCCGTTTTTTGAGCAAGGTCCCCGTTATCGCCACAACATCATATTCCCATGTGTCTATTTGCGTCTGCAGCTCACCAACCTTATTTATCATACTTTGTGTATTCGCACACATGCACTGTAAACCTCTCTTAGGCCTTCGTATTCTCTCTTAGTCTGACCCCACCTAATACCTTATTATTTCTTACTCTCGTATTTGTCTCTCCCAATCCTTTGTGTACCTTGCTTTTCCTTTCTAATGCTACATCCTAGTGCCCACCCCCCTGCCAAATTAGTTTAAACTCTCTCCAATACCACTAGCAACCCCCCCCCCCCCCCCCGCGAAAACATTGGTCCCAGCTCTGTTGAGGAGCAACCCATCCGGCCTGTATAAGTCCCACCTCCCCCAGAATCGGTCCCAATATCCCAGGAATCTAAAGCCCTCCCTCCTGCACCATCTCTCTAGCCACGCATTCATCTGCTCTATCCTCCTATTTCTATACCCACTAGCACATGGCACCGGGAGTAATCCGGAGAATACTATCTTTGAGGTCCTGCTGGGTCTTTCCTAGCTCCCTAAAATCTGCCTGCAGGACCTCATCCCACTTTCTACCTATGTCATGGATACCGATATGGACCATGACCTCTGGCTGTTCACCACCCCGCACCCCCCCTGACATCCTTGACCCTGGTACCTGGGAGACAACATACCATCCTCGAATCACGTCTGCGGCCACAGAAACGCCTTTCTGTTCCCCTAACTATCGAATCTCCTATTACTATTGCTTTCCCAATCTTCCTCCTCTCCCTCCCCCCCCCACCCCCATACAGCAGAGCCACCCGTAGTGTCATGGGCTTGGCTCTGCTCCCCAAAGGAACCATCGCCCTCACCAGTATTCAGTACGGAGCACTGGTTGGAGAGCGACTTACACTCAGGGGACTCCTGCACTACCTGCCTGGTCCTCCTGGTCTGTCTGACGGTCACCCATTCCCTCTCTGCCTGCATACTCTTATGCTGCGGGGTGACCACCTCCTGAAACATGCTATCCACGCAGCTCTCAGCCTCACGGATGCACCGCCAGCTGCTGCACTGCTGGCATAATGGAACCTCGAGATGTTCGCAAAACACACTCACCTGGTTTAAAACATGCCCAAAGAATAAATCACAAATGTGATTTTATACACAATCCTCTCAATCGTCAGGTATGGCACAATCATAGACAATATGACGTTGAATAAGCTGAGTAACCCAAAGTAATAAAGTAAAACATAACCAAACAGGGGAAGAGTATGAAATTATAATTATGGGATAACCTTCTAAAAAGTTCACCGACAATTAGAAAGAAAATGCAACATGCAGAGAGTGCCACAATCGACACAGAGGACATTCAAATGCCAGCACTGCAGGGCAACAGTCCCTCTAAGCTGCGCAGCCGTCTGTAGGCCCCGCACGGCCCAGGAACAGCTTTTACAATGTGAAATTTCGTGAAACTTTGAATGGGCCGCGCAGCCCATTAAATGGACTGCGCACCCAAATTTAAAATTTGGGGGAACATTGCTGCAGGGTGCACGTTTACCTACCCGCACTTCCATATTTGGTATGCAAAGTATTCCTATTAAAGACTGGATACCCGAGTTTCCCGGCCGGCACAGATTTATAATTCCTGCAAACCAAGCACAACACAGCAGACAGCGTCAAAGAACGTCCCAGACGCGTAAGCTAAAGCTTCAACCAAATTCAGATAAGGTTTTTAAAAAGACTAAAAGAAGTTAACATTTGACCTGTGTGCATAAATAATATTCACCATCAAGTGATGTAAAGCCAGAAATTAAGCTGGGTGATATTGGTGTGAGAATGCTTCATGTAGTAAAATTTAATTGCCTTGTCTGCTACTTTACATGGGTTAATGCCTCAGTTAAGATACCAGATAAAATTGTTTCATACAAACATATTAAACATTTACATGCTGATAGTCCAGTGTAATTTCTATGCCTTAATATACATCAGTGAGATAACAAATATAGAACAGATAACAGCGAGTTACAGGCTGGAATCTAATCGAGGGGTTCGGGTGGTTTATATATAAATTAATGGATACTCGGGATTAAGTAGAATCTAATGCAGGCTGGAATCTAATGCAGGGGTTCAGGGTTTTTTTTTTAATATAGATTAATGAATACCCAGGAGTGAGTTGCAGGCTAGAACCTAATCGAGGGGTTCAGATGATTCATATAGAATAACATCCCCACAGTGAGTTACAGGCTGAAACAAAATTTGATTAGCTTGGAGGGATAAACATTGAGACCTGCTGTTCCCTGTGCCACTGGGCTAGTTAAATTCAAACACACAAAGCCAGCTGCATATAGATTAACAGCACTGAATATGCTGACTTTCGTCTCTGCTTTAACTGTTCTGCCACTGACTGGGAGTTGAAACAAAAGTGGAATAGCAGCAGACCAGTGCTGGACTATAATACAGGGTGAGACGAGGTCAGGCACACACTTGTACAACACCAATTTTCACAATGCTGCTACCCCAGTATCCCGGAGTAGGAGATCAGTTGAAGAGCTGGTAGAACAGGACCTGAACAGTCCTGGTGAAGTCAGCCAGGAGGGCAGCCAAGTTCTGCAATATATTATCACGAGGGTAAATGGTCTCTGGCCTCACGAGTCCTCCTACTCAAAATCAAGGGGCTTGCGGGATCACGAGGTGCTGAGTGACTCTACCTCCATGTTTCTGTCCCACCCACAAAAGTCAATGGATTAGGATGAGATTGGAGTGAAGGTTTGCCAATAAATATATACTTAAGCAAGTTATGCAACCACTGCTGTGTTAGTGGGCTTGGCAATACTGCATTCAGTTAGACCCTCTCGATCTTTTGAGGTCTTACCACAGCATGCTAAAAGTGACCATATAAAATGTGCCATTCACTATCAGTAAGGGAACAACAAACAGTCAGGATTGTATCAAAGAAATGGATATATCAGACAGTGTCACACTGAGCAGTGACTATACGGTAACTTTCCTCCTACCTCTTAATACGAAGGAGCTTTAAATTATGCCACGCATATATAACACACCAGTTTTCACATCACTGGTATCCATGTAGCCAGGAACATCAGGAGACCAGCTGACAGCACTTCCTAGCCCTTGCACACAACCATAACAAGTGACGTGCACCACTGATTACGTTAAAGTCATGGGATATCTCAGAGTTTTAGATGTGGGATTTGTGGCATTGGGTGGTCTCTCGGGAGCTGTGCCAGTTCAGATACAGACATCACTAATCTAACTATTTTTACCTAACTCCTATCTGGACTCCAGTCCCACACTACTTGTTGACTCAATGCCCTCAGGGGAAATAGGGATGAGTAATAAATACTGCTTTGCCAGTGTTTGCCACATCCCAAGAACAAATATTAAAAGAACAGTTGACATGGGTCACACACCTCGTTGAGTCTTACCTGCCCAGGATCGGAAAGCTGCTACTATTGCCATTTTGCTGGCCAATAACCGTGCTTCTCTGTCTTCTCTGCATGAAATCCAAGAAATACACAATGATTACACACTTGAAAGTAACAACTACATTCAGTTTTTTCTCCCCTCAAGCTATATCCTTGCTGGGGTATGGTTACGCAGGAACCAGCAGCACTGTGATACCGCACCATATTGCTACTTTTCATGTGTGGGCCCAGACAGAAAGTGCCAGGTTATTCAGCTGTGGAGGAAATCACAGCTGAACCCAGTCCTGACCTCACCCAATGTCCATACATACACAGTCAAGTGCGAGTCATTGGACAGCGACCATAGAAATTTACGGCACAGAAGGGAGACCATTCGACCCATTGTGTCCGTGCCATCCGAAAGAGAGCGATCCAGCCTAATCCCACTTTCCAGCTTTTGATCCGTAGCCTTGTCGGTTATGGCACTTCAAGTGCATATCCAAGTACTTGTTAAATGCAATGAGGGTTTCTGCCTCTACCACCCTTTCAGGCAGTGAGTTCCAGACCCCCACCACCCTCTGGGTGAAAAAGTTCTCAACTCCCCTCTAATCCTTCAATTACTTTAAATCTGTGCCCCCTGGTTATTGACCTCTCTGCTAAGGGAAATAGGTCCTTCCCAGCCACTCTATCTAGGCCCCTCATAGTTTTATACACCTCAATCACATCTCCCCTCAGCCTCCTCTCTTGCAAAGAAAACAGCTAAAATTCTCCAGTGCTGGCAACATCCTCAAAGAAGGAGTAGAAACCCTGCCTGATTTTTCCTCTCCCTAGTCCAGGGGCATTAAACCCCCTCGACTTCCTCAGCTGAAGTAGGCTAACTCAGCACAGGCTGGGAATGAAAGCTGGGGCCCTCACTGGTGTCGACCCCACTAGATGGAGTATTTATCCACTAAGCATTCAGGGAAAGCCCTCCCTTTCTGGTCGGTGGGTCACTTGCTCACAGAGCTTCTCTGCTCCGGAACTGGTTATCCTGCCTGATCCCCTCTCAACAAATTTCTGTACACATGAGGATTATGCATTTTATTGTAGTTGAAAGAAAATTAAAGAGGGAACTTACTTGAGCTGGCCCTCTGCAGTATCTGGATTATGTCTGTAGTGAAAATCTGTGTACGGTGCTAAAATTTGCTGCAACACAGAAGTAAACATCATTGCAATAGTTCCTTACAGCTTCAGCTCACCCTAAATAAACCAAACCAAACCACTTCAGAACATCAATTCACTCACATTGGAGATACAAATTCTCAAACACTCCCTGTGCATCGCCCAGCTCACGTTTAGCATGCAGTATCTGCAATCCTGGGTGGCAGTAAAACCACATGTAAAGCAATTTCTCCTGTCCCAACCTGTGCATCAGCAAAGCTCACAAACTCACCGCCATCACCCACCTGAAAGTAGAGTCATAAGAACATAAGAAGCAGGAGCAGGAGATACGGCCCCTCGGGCCTGCTCCGCCATACGGCCCCTCGGGCCTGCTCCGCCATTCAATAGGATCAGGGCTGATCCGAACCTAGACTCACGTCCACTCCCCTGCCCTCTCCCCGTAACCCCTAATTCCCTTATCAGCTAGGAAACTGTCTATCTCCATTTTAAATGTATTTAATGTTGCAGCTTCCACAGCTCTCTGGGGTAGCAAATTCCATAGATTTACTACCCTCTGAGTGAAGAAGTTCCTCCTCATCTCAGTTTTGAAAGGGCAGCCCCTTATTCTAAGATTATGCCCCCTAGTTCTAGTCTCACCCATCAGTGGAAACATCCTCACCGCATCCACCCGATCAAGCCCCCTCACAATCTTATATGTTTCGATAAGATCGCCTCTCATTCTTCTGAACTCCAATGAGTAGAGTCCCAACTTACTCAACCTTTCCTCATAAGTCAACCCCCTCATCTCCGGAATCAACCAAGTGAACCTTCTCTGAACTGCCTCGAGAGCAAGTATATCTTTTCCTAAATATGGAAACCAAAACTGCACGCAGTATTCCAGGTGTGGCCTCGCCAGTACCCTGTATAACTGAAGCAAGACTTCCCTGCTTTTATACTCCATCCCCCTTGCAATAAAAGCCAAGATTCCATTGGCCTTCCTGATCACCTGCTGTACCTGCATACTAACCTTCTGTGTTTCATGTACCAGGACCCCCAGACCCCTTTGTACTGTAGCACTTTGCAGTTTCTCTCCATTTAGATAATAACTTGCTCTTTGATTTTTTCTGCCAAAGTGCATAACCTCATACTTTCCAACATTATATTCCATCTGCCAAATCTCTGCCCACTCACTTAGCCTGTCTATGTCCTTTTGCAGGTTTTTTATGTCCTCCTCACTCACTGCTTTCCCTCCCATCTTTGTATCGTCGGCAAATTTGGATATGTTGCACTTGGTCCCCTCCTCCAAATCGTTAATATAGATTGTAAAGAGTTGGGGTCCCAGCACTGACCCCTGCGGAACACCACTAGTTACTGATTGCCAGCCCGAGAATGAACCATTCATCCCAACTCTCTGTTTTCTGTTAGATAGCCAATCTTCCACCCCCATGCCAGTATATTACCCCCAATCCCGTGATTTTTTATCTTGTGCAGTAATCTTTTGTGTGGCACCTTGTCAAATGCCTTTTGGAAGTCCAAATACACATCCACTGGTTCCCCTTTATCCACCCTGTTTGTTACGTCCTCAAAGAATTCAAGCAAATTTGTCAAACATGACTTCCCCTTCATAAAACCATGCTGACTCTGTCCGATTAAATTATGCTTATCCAAATGTCCTGTTACTGCTTCCTTAATAATGGACTCCAACATTTTACCAACCACAGATGTTAGGCTAACTGGTCTATAGTTTCCAGCCTTTTTAAATAAGGGCGTTACATTAGCAGTTTTCCAATCTGCTGGGACCTTTCCTGAATCCAGGGAGTTTTGGAAAATTACCACCAATGCATCCGCAATCCCTACCGCTACTTCTCTCAAGACCGTAGGATGTAAGCCATCGGGTCCAGGGGATTTATCCGCCTTAAGTCCCATTATCTTACCGAGTACCATCTCCTTAGTGATTTTAATCGTGTTTAGCTCCTCCCCCCCCCATAGCCCCCTGTTTGTCCAGTGTTGGGATATTTTTAGTGTCCTCTACTGTAAAGACTGATACAAAATATTTGTTCAGCGTTTTTGCCATCTCCATGTTCCCCACTACTAATTTCCCGGTCTCGTCCTCTAAGGGACCAACATTCACTTTAGCCACCCTTTTTCTTTTTATATAACTGTAGAAACTCTTGCTATCTGTTTTTATATTTTTTGCTAGTTTACTTTCATAATCTATCTTCCCTTTCTTAATTAATCTTTTAGTTATTGTTTGCTGGCTTTTAAATGCTTCCCAATCTTCTATCCTCCCACTAGATTTGGCTAATTTATATGCCCTTGTTTTCAGTCGGATACTATCCTTTATTACTTTACTTAGCCACGGATAGCTGTCTTTTCTTTTACGCCCCTTTTTCCTCAGTGGAATATATTTTTCTTGAAATTTGTGAAATATCTCCTTGAATGTACACCACTGCTCATGTACTGTCTTACACCTTAATCTATTTTCCCAGTCCACTTTAGTCAACTCTGCTCTCATACCTTCATAGTCTCCTTTATTTAAGCTTAGTACGCTGGTTTGAGATCCAACTCTCTCACCCTCCAACTGAATTTGGAATTCACCCATGTTATGGTCACTCATTCCAATGGGGATCCTTTACTAGGACATTTTTTATTAATCCTGTCTCATTACACAGGACCAGATCTAAGATTGCCTGCCCCCTGGTTGGTTCAGTAACATACTGCTCAAGGAACCTAACAACAGGACTCCCAAGGTAGCAGTGCATGCTCTGGCTATGATAGGTAAGAGTGGAACCAAGCGAGGGCAGGCAGTCTACCACCTAGAAGGACAAGGGCAGCAGGTGCATGGGAACAACATCCCCTCCAAGTTACACACCATCCTGACTTGGAAATATATCACCGATCCTTCATTGTCACTGGGTCAAAGTCCTGGAACTCCCTTCCTAACAGCACTGTGGGAGTACCTTAATCACAAGGACTACAGCGGTTCAAGGCGGCGGCTCACCACCACCTTCTCGAGGGCAATTACGGATGGGCAATAAATGCTGGACTTACCAGCGATACACACATCCTGTGATTGAATTTTTAAAAAGTCCCACTGAGCTGTCTATTCCACATAGTCACCACTATCCCCTTGAAGATATTACACGGTCGAATCCATGCTTCCAAAGAGTGTGCAGTGGGATAATATAAGAAAATAAGAAATAGGAGCAGGAATAGGCCACTTGGCCCCTCGAGCCTGCTCCGCCATTCAATAAGATCATGGCTGATCTTGGGCTCAAAGCCACTTCCCTGTCCGCTCCCCATAACCCTTCACTCCCTTATCTTGCAAAAATCTGTCTATCTCCACCTTACATGTATTTAATGACCCAGCCTCCACAGCTCTCTGGGGCAGAGAATTCCACAGATTTACGGCCCTCAGAGAAGAAATTCCTCCTCATCTCAGTTCTAAAAGGGTGACCCTTTATTCTGAAACTGTGCCCCCGAGTTCTAGATTTCCCCACGAGGGAAAATAGCCTCTCTGCATCTACCCTGTCGAGCCCCCTCAGTATCTTATATGTTTCAATAAGATCACCTCTCATTCTTCTAAATTCCAATGAGTATAGGCCCAACCTTTCCTCAAAAGTCAACCCCCTCATCTCTGTAATTAACCGCAAATCGTCTCTGAACTGCCTCCAATGCAAGTATATCCTTTCTTAAATAAGGAGACCAAAACTGTACGCAGTACTCAAGGTGTGGTCTCACCAACACCCTGTACAGTTGTAGCAGGACTTCCCTGCTTTTATACTCCAACCCCTTGGAAAGAAAGGCCAACATTCCATTTGCCTTTTTGATTACTTGCTGTACCTGCATGCTAACTTTGTGTGTTTCATGCACAAGGTCCCCCAGGTCCCTCTGAACTGTAGCATTTTGTAATCTCTCTCTATTTAAATAATAATTTGCTTTTTTATTTTTCCTGTCAAATTGGATAACCTTGCACTTTCCCACATTATACTCCATCTGCCAAATGTTTGCCCACTCACTTAGCCTGTCTATATCCCTTTGCAGATTCTTTGAGTCCTCTGCACAACTTGCTTTCCCACCCATCTTTGTATCATCTGCAAACTTGGCTACATTACACTCGGTCCCTTCAACCAAGTCATTAATGTAGATTGTAAATAGTTGAGGCCCCAGCACCGATCTCTGTGGCACCCCACTGGTTACCATTTGCCAACTGGAAAATGACCCATTTATCCCGACTCTCTGCTTTCTGTTTGTTAGCCAATTCTCTATCCATACTAATATATTACCCCCAACTCCGTGAGCTCTTATCTTATGCAGTAACCTTTTATGTTGCACCTTATCGATTGCCTTCTGGAAATCCAAATACACCACATCCACTGGCTCACCTTTGTCCAACCTGCTCGTTACATCCTCAAAGAACTCCAGCAAATTTGTTAAACATGATTTCCCTTTCCTAAAACCATGCTGACTCTGTTTGACAGCATTATGATTTTCCAAATGCCCTGCTACTGCTTCCTTAATGAAGGACTCCAGCATTTTCCCAACGACAGATGTTAGGCTAACTGATCTATAGTTTCCTGCTTTTCATCTCCCTCCTTTCTTAAATAGGTGTGTTACATTTGCGGTTTTCCAATCCGCTGGGACCTCTCCAGAGTCCAGGGAATTTTGGTATATTGCAACCAATGCATCCACTATCTCTGCAGCCACTTCTTTTAAGACCCTGGGATGCAGGCCATCTGGTCCAGGGGACTTGTCGTCTTTTAGTCCCATTATTTTACCGAGTACTATTTCCTTAATGATAGTGATTGTCTTTAGTTCCCCACTCCCTGTGGCCCCTTGATTATCCATTATTGGGATGTTGTTAGTGTCTTCTACCGTGAAGACAGATACAAAATATTTGTTCAGAATCTGCCATTTCCCCATTATTAATTCCCCAGTCTCATCCTCTAAGGGGCCAATGTTTACTTTAGCTACTCTCTTCCTTTTTATATACCTGTAGAAGCTCTTACTATCTGTTTTAATATTTCTTGCCAGTTTACTCTCATAATTCATCCTCTCTCTCTATTATCTTTTGTCATCCTTTGCTGGTTTTTAAAAATTTCCCAATCCTCTGGCCTCCCACCAATCTTGGCAACATTGTATGCCTTTGTTTTCAATTTGATACCATCCTTTACTTCCTTAGTTAGCCACGGATGGTGCTCCCTTCTCTTAAAATCTTTCTTTCTCACTGGAATATATTTTTGTTGAGAGTTATGAAATATCTCCTTAAATGTCCGCCACTGCTTTTCAACTGTCTTACCCTTTAATTTATTTTTCCAGTCCTGCCCTCATGCCATTGTAATTGCCTTTGTTTAAGATCAGGACACTGGTTTGAAATACAACTTTCTCACCCGCCAACTGAAGTTGAAATTCAACCATGCCATGATCACTCTTTCCTAGCGGATCCTTTACTATGAGATCATTTATTAATTCTGTCTCATTACACAGTACCAGGTCCAAGATAGCCTGCTCCCTGGTTGGTTCCATTACATACTGTTCTAGGGAACCATCCTGGATGCACTCTATGAACTCCTCCTCCTCAAGGCTACCATGGCCAATTTGATTTGTCCAATCAATATGGAGATTAAAATCACCCATGATTACCACCATACCTTTTTTTACAGGCCTCCATTATTTGTTGATTGATACTCTGTCCAACAGTGCTGCTAATGTTCAGGGACTTGTAGACTACGCCCACCAGAGAGATATCACGCCACAGACTGATTTCCCACCATGCACTTCCAGCAGGACCAACTCCACACTGGAAAGGTAGAATTGGCCCTTATATCTTTACTGTGTTCACCTGTTGTTGTCTAAGCTTGCATCCAAATGCCCTTGTCCTTGCATCTGGATATTGCCCCTGTTGAGGCGGCATCAGCTATCGTAGCAGACTGTGAACTGCAGCTAGGACCCTCTGGTCGGTAGGGCTCAGTACTACACTGCTGGGTGCCGTTACCTACTAGGCTGTGGGGAGGGGACTGGTTCAATTTCTTCAATGTGTTTAGTAACTGGACCATCCAGTGCAGGATTTGTCCAAGCCGGATTACTGTGTGACAGGGCGCACAGCAAGTCAACCATTTCGATTGCGACTGAAAGCAACGAGTGACCATACCTCCAGCTCCACGTCAGCTCTTACGTACTTCCGCGTCTTTGGGTGGTTTAGCAGGTGCAGAATGGTTGTGATGAGCGCCTCGTTTATCCGATTCAGTTGGCAGTCAATCACGTTCTTCAGAATGGTGCTGAGCCCTCCACGGAGGGCTACCACCTCAGCATTCTGAAGTGCTGGAAAAGTAAAAAAGTCCCGCATTTACCCAACAGGAAACAGGCAAACTTGGGTACTCCATAAAGAGGAAACCGCAATCAGACTCCTTTACCAAGCTAAAATACAACATCCATTTGACTTTTTATTATTCAGTTGATTTGAGTTCAAGCCCTACTCCAGGACTTGAGAGCATAATCTAGGCTGGCACTTTTAGTGGAATACTGAGGCAGTCCAGTCAGACGCACCATCTTTCGGATTGGATATTAAACCGAAGCATCGCCTTCCTGTTCACGTGAACGTAAAAGATCCCACAGCACTTTGCAAAGAGCAGGAAGATCTCCAGGTGTTTCGGCCAACATGCCCAACTCCCTCAACCGACACAGACTGTGCATAACTTTCATCATCACCCCCCTTGAACTGGCAGTCAACTGCTCACCAGTTATAGAACCTGCCCGATATTCATTTCTATTGTAATCCACTCTGCCAGCTTACCACCCAAGCGATGGTGGTGAAAATTACCCCCATTAACTGGTCATGCATCTCATTACTGTTTGTGGTACCTTGCTGCGCACAAATTGGGTGATGCGTTTGCCTACAAAGCAACAGTGTCTAGACCTCAAAAGTAATTCACTGACTGATGCACTTTGGGGGAGTTCAGAGGATGTGAAAGGCCATTTCTAAATACAAGTTCCTTCCTTCTTGTTTTGAACACTTAAACACTCAGTGCTGATGATATCAAAGGTTGGAGGGGAGAGGACCCGCTTTCAAAGCGCTTCTGAGATTGAGACTATAATACGATGAAATCCATATGCTGAAAGGGACGAGCGCAAATACCGTGTGTTACAGACTGTATATCTAGTGATATTAATCCAGCTCCCTCACTGTCACTCGATAGCCCCTCCCCCCAGCGCCGTGTTACAGACTGTATCGCTTCAGAGGTTAGTCCTGCTCCCTTACACCATCACTTAGTAACCCCTCCTCCAGCATCCTGTGTTATTGACTGTGTCTCTACTGAGGTTAGTCCTGCTCCCCCTCAACCTAGTTTTATAAATGAGGATTCCACCTCATCCCAATTTTCCAATGAGGTTGTATTCCCTAGAATTTAGAAGGTTAAGGGGTGATCTGATCAAAGTTTTCAGGATATTAAGGGGAACAGACAGGGTAGATAGAGAGAAACTATTTCCACTGGTTGGGGATTCTCGGACTAGGGGACATAGTTTAATAATTAGAGCCAGGCCTTTCAGGAGTGAAATTAGGAAACACTTCGACACATGAAGGGTGGTAGAAGTTTGGAACGCTCTTAGAAACATAGAAGATAGGAGCAGGAGTAGGCCATTCGGCCCTTCGAGCCTGCTCCGCCATTCAATGAGATCATGGCTGATCATCCAAATTCAGTACCCTGTCCCTGCCTTCTCCCCATATCCCTTTAGCCTTAAGAAATATATCCAACTCCTTGTTGAATATATTTAATGAACTGGCCTCCACCGCCCTCTGTGGCAGAGAATTCCACAGGTTCACCACTCTCTGGGTGAAGAAATTCCTCCTCATTTCAGTCCTAAATGGCTTACCCCTTATCCTTAGACTATGACCCCTGGTTCTGGACTCCCCGGCCATCGGGAACATCCTTCCTGCATCTAGTCTGTCCAGGCCTGACAGAATTTTATAGGTTTCGATGAGATCCCCTCTCAATCTTCTAAACTCCAGTGAGTATAAGCCCAATCGACACAATCTCTCCTCATACGTCATTCCTGCCATCCCAGGTATCAGTCTGGTGAATCCTCGCTGCACTCCCTCCATGGCAAGAACATCCTTCCTCAGATAAGGCGACCAAAACTGCACACAATACTCAAGATGTGGTCTCACCAAGGCCTTGTACAACTGCAGCAAGACATCTTTGTTCCTGTACTCGAACCCTCTTCATTCCACAAATGGCAATTGATGCTAGGTCAATTGTTAATTTTAAGTCAGAGATTGATCGCGTTCTGTTAACCAGAGGTATTAAGGGATATGGGCCAAAGGCGGGTAGATGGAGTTAGGTCGCAGATCAGCCATGATCTCATTGAATGGCGGAGCTGGCTTGGGGGCTCAATGGCCTACTCCAGCCACTTGAGCACAGAAATCTAGGCTGACACTCCAGTAGTACTGAGGGAGCGCTGCACTGTTGGAGGTGCCGGCGCCGGCTTTCGGATGAGACATTAAGCCGTGGCCCCGTGTGCCCTCTCAGGTGGATGCAAAAGATCCCATGGCACTATTTCGAAGGAAAAGCAGGGGTGTTATCCCCGGTGTCCTGGCCAATATTTATCCCTCAATCAACATCACTAAAACCGATTATCTGGTCATTATCACGTTGCTGTTTGTGGGAGCTTGCTGTGCACAAATTGGCTGCCGTTTTCCCTACATTACAACAGTGACTACACGTCAAAAGTACTTCATTGGCTGTAAAGCGCTTTGGAACATCTGGTGGTCGTGAAAGGCGCTATATAAATACAAGTCTTTCTTTTCTATCTTTCTAGGTGGTTTGGGAGGTGCAACAGCAGAAGCCTTGGCAACTTGCTGCAGTGCATCCTGCACCAGTGCAAATTGTTTCACAGCTTTTTCTGATTTACTTCATCAAAACCTCTCAAAACATCCCCATCAGATCTCCACATCACCTCTTGTTCATTGGCTGATGGACATAGATCAGGCTACAAACTGCTACAGAATTTATTGAGCGTACAATAAATCGTCCTCAGTACATAAGAACATAGGAAATAGGAGCAGGAATAGGGCATTTGGCCCTTCGAGCCTGCTCCGCCATTCCGTAAGATCATGGCTGATCTGCTACCTCATCTCCACTTTCCTGCACGATCCCATATCCCTTGATTCCCTAATATCCAAAAATCTATCGATCTCTGTCTTGAATATACTCAACGACTGAGCCTCCACAGCCCTCTGGGGTAGAGAATTCCAAAGATTCACCACCCTCTGAGTGAAGAAATTTCTCCTCATCTCAGTCCTAAATGGCCGACCCCTTATTCTGAGACTGTGACCCCTGGTTCTAGATTCCCCAGCCAGGGGAAACATCCTCCCTGCATCTACCCTGTCATGTTGTATGTTTCAATGAGATCACCTCCCATTCTTCTAAACTCTAGAGAATATAGGCGTAGTCTACTCAATCTCTCTTCATAGGGCAATCCCCCCCATCCCAGGAACCAGTCTGGTGAACCTTCATTGCACTCCCTCTATGGCAAGTATATCCTTCCTTAGGTAAGGAGACTTCACATTTCTCCACAAACAATAGGTTTACAGTAACTACAAGGCCTTGTCGTGGATTTTGATAAGCGGGGGGCAGTACTGTGTGGCGGGGGCAGGTTGGTAGAGGACCTTTGTCTTACGGATGTTTAGTGCAAGGCCTATGCTCTCGTACGCTTCGGTGAAGGTGCTGACGATGGTTTGGAGTTCGACCTCCGAGTGAGCGCAGACGCAAGCATCGTCTGCATACTGTAATTCGACAACAGAGGATGGTATGACCTTGGATCTGGACTGGAGGTGATGGAGATTGAACAGTTTCCCGTTTGTTCTGTAAATTAGCTCCACTCCAGCGGGGAGCTTACTGAGGGTGAAATGGAGCATTGCAGCAAGGAAGATCGAGAAGAGCGTTGGTGTGATGGCATGTTGTCGTGAAGCAGGCGGAGGATGGTGAAGGCCTTGGACAACGTGGACCACATTCCATACCTCGGGAGCCGACTGTCAACAAGGGCTGACGTCGATGACGAAGTCCAACACTGCCTTCAGTGTGCCAGTGCAGCCTTTGGTCGCCTGAGGAAGAGGGTGTTTGAAGACCAGGCCCTCAAACCCAGCACCAAGCTCATGGTCTACAGAGCAGTAGTGATACCCGCCCTGCTGTATGCCTCAGAGACATGGACCATGTACAGATGGCACCTCAAAGCACTGGAGAGGTACCACCAACGCTGCCTCCGCAAGATCCTGCAAATCCATTGGCAGGATAGGCGCACCAACGTCAGTGTTCTCGCTCAGGCCAACATCCCCAGCATCGAAGCTTTGACCATGCTCGATCAGCGCCGATGGACGGGTCACACCGTCCGCATGCCCGATACGAGACTCCCAAAACAAGCGCTCTACTCAGAGCTACGATATGGCAAGAGAGCCCCAGGTGGGCAGAGGAAACGCTTCAAGGACACCCTCAAAGTCTCCTTGTTAAAGTGCAACATCCCCACCGACACCTGGGAATCCCTGGCCCAAGACCGCACAAAGTGGAGGAGAAGCATCTGGGAAGGCGCCGAACACCTCGAGTCTCTTTGCCGGGAGCAAGCGGAAGCCAAACGCAAGCAGCGCACGTCAACCCAAGCACCCCACCCACCCACCCCTTCAACCACCGTCTGCCCCACCTGTGACAGAGACTGTAGGTCCCACATTGGACTCATCAGTCACCTGAGAAGTAATTTTTAATGTGGAAGCAAGTCATCCTCGGTTCCGAGGGACTGCCTAAGAGATAATAACTACAAACGCTACTCTTAAAAATGTCAAAAAAGGATGTTTCCGCACTAAGTTTTGACCATTAAAGTGATCCTTGAAACATGTTTGGTTACTTATGTGGCAATCCTCTACCACGGAGTTTCCGATTATCTTCATAGTCCTAATAGCCTCTCTTTCTTCAATACTGTACAAGATATTGCTCCAAATTCCTCTGAAGATATCCCAGAACAAACACTAAAAGTTGTATCTATTGTAACTAGGTTTGGTAATCAGCCATTTACAGGTCTCAAAACAGCACATGTCTGGCAGCTATACAAATGTGGACAAACACGTAAAAGAAAAAGATAGCGTTTTTCATGATCTCAGGACGCCCCAAAGCACTTTACAGCCAATGAAGTCCTGTCACTGCTGTAATGTAGGAGCCAATTAATGTAATGTGACTCAGCAGCCAATTTGCACACAGCAAGGTCCATACACAGCAATGTGAAAATGACCAGATAGTTTTAATGATGCTGGTTGAGGGATAAATATTGAGTGAAATCCCCTGCTGCTCTTTGAATAGTGTCATGGGATCTTCTACTTCCACCTGAGAGGGCCTCGCTTTAAAGTCTCACTGTGAACAGCCCCACAGGATGCTTGCAATTGAATGGAGGCGCTTGATCCCTTGATCAGCTCCAAACACAAAAAAAATAAGAGCAGGAGTAGACCATACGGCCCCTCGAGCCTGCTCCGCCTTTCAGTAAGATCATGGCTGATCTTCGACCTCAACTCCACTTCCCTGCCCAATCCCCATATCCCTTAATTCCTCTGGAGTCCAAAAATCTATCGATCTCAGCCTTGAATATACTCAATGACTGAGCATCCACAGCACTTTGGGGCAAAGAATTCCAAAGATTCACAACCCTCTGAGTGAAGATATTTCTCCTCATCTCAGTTTTAAAAGGCCGGCCCCTTATCCTGAGACTGTGCCCCCTAGTTCTAGACTCTCCAGCCAGGGGAAACAACCTCTCAGCATCTACCCTGTCAATCCCCCTCAGAATCTTATACATTTCAATGAGAGAACCTCTCCTTCTTCTAAACTCCAGAGAGTATCGGCCCAATCTACTCAATCTCTCCTCATAGGACAGCCCTCTCATCCCAGGGATCAATCTAGTGAACCTTCGTTCCACCGCCTCTAAGGCAAGTATATCCTTCCATAAATAAGGAGACCAAAACTGTGCACAGTACTCCAGAGGTGTGGTCTCACCAGAACCCTGTACAATTGTAGCAAGACTTCCTCACTCCTGTACTCCAACCCTCTTACAATAAAGGTCAACATGCCATTTGCCTTCCTAATTGCTTGCTGTACCTGCATGCTAACTCTGTGTTTCTTGTATTAGGACACCCAAATCTCTCTGAACGCCAACATTTAATAGTTTCTCACGATTTTAAAAATATTATTTTTTTCTATTCTTCCTACCAAAGTGAATAACCTCACATTTCCCCACATTATACTCCATCTGCCACCTTATTGCCCACTCACTTAACCTGTCTATATCTCTTTGCAGGCTCTTTGCGTCCTCCTCACATCTTACCTTCCCACCTAGCTTTGTATCGTCAGCAAACTTGGATACATTGCACTCAGTCCCTTCGTCTAAGTCATTAATATAGATTGTAAATAGCTGAGGCCCAAGCACTGATCCTTGCGGCAATCTGAAAATGACCCGTTTATCCCTACTCTCTGTTTTCTGTCTGTTAACCAATCCTTTATCCATGCTAATACCTTACCCCCAAACCCCATGTGCACGTATCTTGCTTAACAACCTTTTATGTGGCACCTTATCGAATGCCTTTTGGAAATCCAAATATACTACATCCACTAGTTCCCCTTTATCTATCCTGCTAGTTCCTTCTTAAAAACAAATAAATTTGTCAACAATTTCCCTTTCATAAAACCATGTTGACTCGGCCTAATCATGTTATGATTTTCTAAGTGCCCTGATACCACTTCCTGAAAAATGGATTCCAGCATTTTCCCGACAACTGATGTCAGGCTAACTGGCCTATAGTTCCCGGTTTTCTCTCTCCCTCCTTTCTTGAATAGTGGGGTTACATTTGCTACCTTCCAATCTGCTGGGGCCTTTCCTGAATCTAGGGAATTTTGGAAGATCACAACCAATGCATCCACTATCTCTGCAGCCACCTCTTTTAGAACCCTAGGATGTAGCCCATCAGGTCCTGGGGATTTGTCAGCTTTTAGTCCCATTAGTTTCTCAAGTACTTTTTCTCTACTGATAATTATTTTAAGTTTCTCGCTCTCATTAGCCCCTTGGTTTCCCATTATTTTTGGTATCCTTTGTGTCTTTCTACTGTGAAGACAGAAACAAAATATTTGTTTAAAGCCTCATCCATTTCCTTGTTCCCCAATATAATTTCTCCTGTCTCAGCCTCTAAGGGACCAACGCTTACTTTTGCTACTCTCTTCCTTTTTACATACTTGTAAAATCTTACAATCTATTTTTATATTTCTTGCTAATTTACTCTCATTCTATTCTCTCCTTTTTTATCAATTTTTTGGTCATCCTTTGTTGGTTTCTAAAGCTCTCCCAATCCTCAGGCTTACTATTATTCTTTGCAACATTATAAGCCTCTTCTTTTAATCTAATACGATCCTTAACTTCTTTAGTTAGCTACGGATGGCTCACTTTTCCCATGGAGTTTTTATTTCTCAATGGAATGTATATTCGTTGAGAATTTTGGAATATTTCTTTAAATGATTGCCACTGCTTACCTTTAAATCTAATTTCCCAATCTACCCTTAGCCAATTCACCCTTCATACCTACGTAATTGGCTTTGTTTAAGTTTAATACTCTAGTGTCGGACTTAATAATGTCACTTTCAAACGCAATGTGAAATTCTAGCATATTATGATCACTCTTTCCTAGAGGATCCTTTACTACAAGATTACTAATGAACCCTGTCTCATTACACAAAACAAGATCTAAAATAGCCTGTGCCCTGGTTGGTTCCATGACGTATTGTTCTAGGAAACTGTCTCGAATACATTCCATGAACTCAATCTCCAGACTAACCTTGCCAATTTGATTTGCCCAATCTATATGTAGATTAAAGTCCCCCACGATTATTACATTACTTTTGTTACAAGCTCCTATTATTTCTTGATTAATACTCCGTCCAATGGTATAGCTACTGTTAGGGGGCCTATAAACTATTCCCACCACTGTTTTCTGTCCCATGTTATTTCTGATCTCCACCCATACTGATTCTACTTCCTGATCTTCTGAGCTAAGATCCTTTCTCACTACTAGGCTCACTGTGGGACAGGTCGTCATCCAAGGACAATGGACAATCTCATAGATACAGTACAAATTCATAGCATTTCACATACACTGAATTACTTTGTGTAGTTATGATCATCTATTCCTCTTAATTAGAACTGTTAATTTAACTTGAAATTGGGGAAAAAAACACCTCATGGTGTTGTTTTATTAAAAATGCTTAATCTGAACCAATGGATAATCTTGTATTTCTTCAGCAGTAAATTGTGGGTAAATGTGGTGGCCATTTTGCATGCAGCAAAACCCAATAAATGGATGAAGAGTTAATCTAGCTTTTTTGTGGTATTGGATGTGTCCCTACTCTTCCTCAAACAGTGTTATCCTGGAATCTTTAACATCCATCGGAACACAGAAGCGGGGCCTCGATTTAACATAATACTTGCATTTATATAGCGCCTTTCATGACCACCGGACGTCTCAAAGTGCTTTATAGCCAATGAAGTACTTTTGAAGTGGAGTCATTGTTGCAATGTGGGAAACGCGGCAGCCAATTTGCGCACAGCAAGCTCCCACTAACAGCAATGTGATAATGACCAGATAATCTGCTTTTTGGTTATGTTGGTTGAGGGAGAAATATTGGCCAGGACACAGGGGATAACTCCCCTACTCTTCTTCGAAATAGTGTAATGGGATCTTTTACATCAACTAAAGGACAGCACTCCCTCAGCACTACGCTGGAGGGTGAGCCAAGGTTATGCCCTCAAGTCTGCAGTGGGTTTAAACCCACAATCTTTTGGCCCAGAGGCAATAGTGCAACCAAGTGGCCAAGTCCAAGGATACTCACACACATTTGTCCTGGGGAGGGGGGAGATGCTGAGGAATAAATGTCAGAAAAGGGGATAGATTAATCCAGTTACCTAGCTCACAGAGGATGGCAAGACATGCTCGGACCATTCGATCGCGCTCTTGGAGTCCATCATTTCCAACAGCAATCAGAGAATTTGTGATAGAGGTGGGGAACAGCGCAGCATTCACAGTGATCATCTGTACAAAAGAGAAAAATAAACACATTAGCCCCACAGCTCAGAAGGATGCCAACACTGCTAAAGCAATCCAAATCTAACCCCACTGCCCTACTGTTTTACCACAGCCCTCCATTTTCCTCTGCTTCAAATATTGATCCAAATCTCCCTTAAAAGATGCAGTGGTCTCTCCCTCAACCACTCCCTCTGGCAAAGCATTTTGTGCTTCAACAATCCTCTGTGTAAAGACATTTCTCTTAACCTCTCTCCTCACAGTGACAACTTATTAAATTGAAGGGCCCTCATCACTGATCCCACCCCACCTAGAGGATAGTTCTTCACTATTTACTTAATACATCTTTTTAAAACGCTATTGAATCTCCTCGGCCTTCTCTGCTCAGCAAAAACATACTTTTCTGTCATCATCAAACGTCAAGATTGTGCGCCCTCTGCTTAAACCCTAATCATCTGTACATATACAGAGAACAAATGCGGACTCAGCACAATGAACCCTATGGCACAGCACTTCCAACCAATGCTCCTGCCAAGGTGTGCGCGCGCACGGCCGCACAGTAATCTCAAAGGTCCCGCGCAGGCTGCTCACCAGTGTTTACATTGTAAATACCGCGCATGCGCAGAAAGTTAAAGGGACCGCGCATTAAAAGAAACAGGCCGTGCAGAATGAAGCACAGTTTACAGGGAACATTGCTTCCAACCCTTCTCCAGTCCAAGCAACACTCATTTACGCGGCTTCCTGTTCATCAGCCAACCTTCTAACCGTGCCACATTTCCTGAATTTTTCTAACCAGCCTCTTACGAGCCACTTTATCAAATATCTTCTGAAAATTCATAACTATATCACTGCATTTCCATTTATTTTCAGTCAGTTTGGTTTTAACTCATTTAAAGGGACCAAAAGAGTCATAAACTATTGGTTGAGCACCTTGTGGCTCAGTGGGTAAATTCACCACATGTGGTACTAAGTCACGCACGCTTGGCAGATGCCAAACGCAATCCCTGGCCTGCATTGAGTTGATTGATCGTGGCCTCAGCATCCTGGGCTAGCAGAAGGGAAAAATAGATCAGCTGGGGATCCCACACCTGCTGACTGTCCAGGGACCCTTGCTGGAAAATGACTGTGCGCACTCTGGATGAGGACACAATTGGTTTCAGCTGTGATACGCCCCACAGATGATGAGCCTGGCAAAACTCACAGAGGAAGAATGGCCACTTAATCAAGGTAATGGAAGCTAAGTGTCATTTCCAATATGCTGTGCCAGGTTTGATATACAAATCCTGCATAGTTGGCAAGGTGTCTCCGAGTGCAGGTGGGGTGCTTCAACATGGGAAGAGAAGAAAAGGAGAAACAAAACAATCTCAGTCAGCTTCATGCGGCCAACATAACTGAAGTGTGAAAAATACAACACAGACCTACAAGGGGATACTCGATTGGCCTCTGAAATGGACAGCAACACGTGGCAGAATGGAAATCTATGGAGGACTGAGGACGCCGCAGGTGAGCCCATGTCACATTTAGCTTTTCCTTCTGCCAACTTTCACCCAATAATTCCAAATCCCTACATAGATCGACACGAAACAATAAAACCAGTTGTAAATGGTGAAACTAATAAAAGTCTTGAATTTATACAGTGTCTTGCATCTCAATCTGGTTCATATACAATGCACTACTTTAAAGCGGTCACTGTTATGTACGTAACGACACAGCAACATGATGAAAGACCGGTTAATGCGTTTTTGGTGGTGTTGGGAGGAATGTTGGCAATTCTTCAAAGAGTGTAGTGGGATCTTTAACACCCATCTGTACAAGTAGATAGGGGAGGGGTGTACAAAAGACTGGTATTTTGAGGTCCTTAGTAGATGAGAATCATATATGTATACATTTAAGTGCAGCCATTGACCAACTAATCTTGCCCACAATTCCCTGGGGGTATGGAAATATTAAGGCTTGTTCAAAATGCAGCCGCAAGGACAGTCAGAAGCAGTTTTGACTAAGCTCTGATAACAACCAGCCACAAGCTTGCAAGTGAAGGTTAAATTGCTAAATAACATATTATAATGCTAAGTAGGAATTAGAATTTGCTTAACAAAACTAATTGCAAAGATAATTAAAGGTTAATTAGTATAAGGAACATAAAATGAGAGAGATCATGGGAGTTAAGGTATCCATCTGGTAAATTAAAGTGAGATAGTCTGGACATCGTCAAGACGAGTGAAACAGCACTGACATGGGCCCCTTGGTATAAAATGGCCTTGTACTGCTTTTACCAGGGAAGCTAGAAATGAGAGAGATATGGTATATTCCAATGAGGTGAAGAACGTATAAACAAGATAACACTGAACATGGTAAAGTTGGAAAAATACTGGAAAGGCAGGGCCAAGATGCTAACTGACAATGGTATTTTGACCATTAGAACCAATTAAAAAAGGTGATTTTGTTAAAGAACATATATAGACACTGGACAAACGAACTTTTGATAAGAAAATGGTTAAAACCTCGATACTCAAAGAACAACTTTGCACAGACCTACTGCGAGAACAAAGGAACAGACTGAAGACGACATCACCTGTGTCCGAGAGGCTCCAGAGACCTAGAGCTGCGAGCTACTCATTAAACTATCGCCTGCTGTTAAGTATATTACGCTGTAGCTTAATAAATCTTGATCTATTGCTCAAACATACTGGCTGCTGCCTATTTGTGTCTTGTCCAAGAACTCAGAGATCATTAAGATCTTACAGGGGTCTCAGTTTAACATGTAATTTGAAGGACAACACCTCCGACAATGCAATAGTCCGTCAATACTGCACCAGAGTGCCAGCCCAGATTACATGTTCAAGTCCCAGAGTGGGGCTTGCATACAAAATCTTCTGACTCAGACAAGAGTGCTACTAACTATAACAAAGTTGATAGTGGCATTAAAGAGAAAGAAAGAAATTAAACATAAGGAGCTGGATTTTCCCAATCCATCTGAGGACTTCTGCCTGCTGGTTCAATCCTGCCATGACCCCATCCTAGTTACCTCTCTCAACCTCATTGCAGAAAAATTGCAGGCTCCAGGCAGCAGTTCTGCCATCAAGGAGCCCACCACTGCAGGAGTGAAATGTGGCTGCGTTGCATGGGGGCATGCACTGCATCACCAGAAGAGATGGGGACGGCCTTAAAGGAGCAGAGGACCCGAGGGCTGCAGTATGGATTTCACTGAAGGCCACAGACTGGAGTAAGGCCTTCGTCGGGTAGGTGTTTGGGTCCTATATGGAGGGGGAAACCAAGCAACTTGGGGGTCTTGCTGCTGCTACCCCAATGATGACTGCCGCCCCGCTCCTAGTGGTCCCTGGAGTTGGCGAAGACAGTGGAGGTAAGCGAAAAAATGGGTGAGATCTTGGCGACAGTATTTATATATGGTGAACAGTGAAGGGACGGCGGCAGTGAGATTCCCAGCTGTGCGAGGAAACTTGTGGTCAGGGCAGGGATGCAACGATAAGCCTCTCTGCCTAATTTACTACTGTTTTTCCACCACCATCAAGCCAAGATAATGTTCCATAATGAATATTGATTAAATATGTAATGATGAAAAGGCAGATTAATTTGATTGTTTGTTATTGTTGTTACAGAGGTATAGATTAGGAGCAATTACTCACAAGTGAGAAACAAGAGGGAGATCTGCTATAGGTCACTCTTGCCACACAACAGCTAGATGCAATGCCCTATATGAAGGAGGAAACCAAGCGACTTAGGGGTCTTGCTGCTGCGACCTCAGTGATGACTGCCAGCCTGCTTGTTGCAGAAAAGGTGTGCAGCACTTTTTTTTTTTTAAAAAGGAAAATGAATACAGTTTCACTCAGGTTTCTAGTGGGCCCACAGCATGAAACTGCTCCCAAGTCAACATTAACCTGGCAGACTTAGTCAGAGAGGCCCCCAGGAATGGCTGGCACAAAAAATGTAATAATACATTAATACATCAGTACAGTAGATAGGTGCTCTTGAGGTTTCTACTGAAACACGTTACTCGTGCAGAGCTAAAGAAGCTCAATCCTGAACCCAACCTGTGCTGTACCTGCCCCGGGAGTGTCTGATGGGACAGTGTAGAGGGAGCTTTACTCTGTATCTAACCCGTGCTGTACCTGCCCTGGGAGTGTTTGATGGGACAGTGTAGAGGGAGCTTTACTCTGTATCTAACCCGTGCTGTACCTGCCCTGGGAGTGTTTGATGGGACAGTGTAGAGGGAGCTTTACTCTGTATCTAACCCGTGCTGTACCTGCCCTGGGAGTGTTTGATGGGACAGTGTAGAGGGAGCTTTACTCTGTATCTAACCTGTGCTGTACCTGCCCTGGGAGTGTTTGATGGGACAGTGTAGAGTGAGCTTTACTCTGTATCTAACCCGTGCTGTACCTGCCCTGGGAGTGTTTGATGGGGACAGTGTAGAGGGAGCTTTACTCTGTATCTAACCTGTGCTGTACCTGTCCTGGGAGTGTTTGATGGGACAGTGTAGAGGGAGCTTTACTCTGTATCTAACTCGTGCTGTACCTGCCCTGGGAGTGTTTGATGGGACAGTGTAGAGGGAGCTTTACTCTGTATCTAACTTGTGCTGTACCTGCCCTGGGAGTGTTTGATGGGACAGTGTAGAGGGGACTTTACTCTGTATCTAACCCATGCTGTACCTGCCCTGGGAGTGTTTGATGGGACAGTGTAGAGGGAGCTTTACTCTGTATCTAACCTGTGCTGTACCTGTCCTGGGAGTGTTTGATGGGACAGTGTAGAGGGAGCTTTACTCTGTATCTAACCCGTGCTGTACCTGCCCTGGGAGTGTTTGATGGGGACAGTGTAGAGGGAGCTTTACTCTGTATCTAACCTGTGCTGTACCTGTCCTGGGAGTGTTTGATGGGACAGTGTAGAGGGAGCTTTACTCTGTATCTAACTCGTGCTGTACCTGCCCTGGGAGTGTTTGATGGGACAGTGTAGAGGGAGCTTTACTCTGTATCTAACCTGTGCTGTACCTGCCCTGGGAGTGTTTGATGGGACAGTGTAGAGGGAGTTTTACTCTGTATCTAACCCGTGCTGTACCTGCCCTGGGAGTGTTTGATGGGACAGTGTAGAGGGAGCTTTACTCTGTATCTAACCCGTGCTGTACCTGCCCTGGGAGTGTTTGAAGGGACAGTGTAGAAGGAGCTTCACTCTGAATCTAACCCATGTTGCATCTGACTTGGGAATGTTTAATGCTGACTGTGAGTGCCTTAAATAAGTGTTCACAAAACAGTCAACACATTAAAAAAAACACAGCATTAACACGCCCACACACTTGTAAAATTTACTAAGAGAATTTACGTACAGGTTGAGTCATAACACACGCTCAGCTAAGCAGGGAAATTCCTGGTGCACCCAACAACATCTCTGTTGGGTTACCATCACCCACTTTGTTCTGTTTACCAGCTGGGATATGCAAATAACAGGATTTCACCATCAGCCTGTTTAAACAGAGCACCCCCCACCCCCTCCATGGAGACCTTTGAGGTCTCTCTGCTTGCGAGAAATCTGCTGATGTTCCCAGCCACATTGTTCAACTGAAAACCACACAACAGGAAGTCCAGTCAAATCAGGACGCCCTCTTCACACAAAACAAGATCCTCTCACAAACCGCAGCCCGCCTTTTTTTTTGTCTCAATACAGTACATGTAGGGGAGTCAGCTTGCATTGTGCTGAAAGTCAGTCTCAACCTCCGTGGTCACCTCATTGCAAAACTGCACAAACAAAGCAGACAGCAGAAGCAGCTTACAGCGCTGACCAGCAAGTGCAGCCAACTTAGAAATAGGCAGCCACCGTTACGTGATGCATGCAAGTTGGCGTCAGAAGGGAGAACTGTGAGGAGCAACTTGACCCCAGTGTTCGGATGCAGCAGGGCAAGGGGGCAGAGTCATAACTGTGATGGCCAAGAATAGGACAGATGGAAGAAAGAACTTGCATTTATATAGTCTTTCAAGTCCTCAGAACGTCCCAAAGCCCCTCACAGCCACTGAACTAGTTTTGAACTGTAGTCACTGCTAAGTAAGCAAACATAGCACTCCAGAGATTGGAGCACAAAATCTAGGCTGACTCTCCAGTGCAGTACTGAGGGAGCCTCTGCTGCACTGTCGGAGGTGCCGCCTTTCAGATGAGAAGTTAAACTGAGGCCCCGTCTGCTCTCTCAGGTAGACGTAAAAGATCCCATGGCACTATTTCGAAGAACAGCAGGGGAGTTTTCCCTGGTGTCCTGGGGACAATATTTTTTTTTTTAATTTTTATTCATTGATGGGATGTGGGCGTCGCTGGCTAGGCCTACATTTAGTGCCCATCCCTAATTGTCCTTGAGAAGATGGTGGTGAGCTGCCTTCTTGAACCGCTGCAGTCCATATGGTGTAGGTACACCCACAATGCTGTTAGGAAGGGAGTTCCAGGATTTTGGCCCAGCGACAGTGAAGGATCGGCGATACAGGTCCAAGTCAGGATGGTGTGTGGCTTGGAGGGGAACTTGTAGGTGGTGATGTTCCCATGCGTCTGCTGCCCTTGTCCTTCTAAATGGTAGAGGTCGTGGGTTTGGAAGGTGCTGTTGAAGGAGCTTTGGCGAGTTGCTGCAGTGCATCTTGTAGATGGTACACACTGCAGCCACAGTGCGCCGGTGGTGGAGGGAGTGAATGTTGAAGGTGGTGGATGGAGTGCCAATCAAGCGGGCTGCTTTATCCTGAATGGTGTCGAGCTTCTTGAGTGTTGTTGGAGCTGCACTCATCCAGGCAAGTGGAGAGTATTCCATCACACTCCTGACTTGTGCCTTGTAGATGGTGGAAAGGCTTTGGGGAGTCAGGAGGTGAGACACTCGCCACAGAATTCCCAGCCTCTGGCCTGCTCTTGTAGCCACAGTATTTATATGGCTGGTCCAGTTCAGTTTCTGATCAATGGTAATCCCCAGGATGTTGATAGTGGGGGATTCAGCGATGGTAATGCCATTGAATGTCATGGGGAGATGGTTAGAGTCTCGCTTATTGGAGATGGTCATTGCCTGGCACTTGTGTGGTGCGAATGTTACTTGTCACTTGTCAGCCCAAGTCTGAATGTTGTCCAGGTCTTGCTGCATATGGACACGGACTGCGTCAGTATCTGACGAGTCTCGAATGGTGCTGAACAGTGTGCAATCATCAGCGAACATCCCCACTTCTGACCTTATGATGGAGGGAAGGTCATTGATGAAACAGCTGAAGATGGTTGGGCCTAGGACACTGCCCTGAGGAACTCCTGCAGTGATGTCATGTGATTGGGATGAATGACCTCCAACAACCACAGCCAACTTCCTTTGTGCTAGGTATGATTCCAACCAATGGAGAGTTTTCCCCTTGATTCCCATTGACTTCAGTTTTGCTAGGGCTCCTTGATGCCACACTCGATCAAATGCTGCCTTGATGTCAAGGGTAGTCACTCTCACCTCACCTCTTGAGTTCAGCTCTTTTGTCCATGTTTGGACCAAGGCTGTAATGAGGTCAGGAGCTGAGTGGCCCTGGCGGAACCCAAACTGGGCGTCAGTTAACAGGTTATTGCTGAGTAAGTGCCGCTTGATAGCACTGTCGACGACACCTTCCATCACTTTGCTGATGATTGAGAGCAGACTGATGGGACGGTAATTACATCACAAACAGATTATCTGGTCATTATCACATTGCTGTTTGTGGGAGCTTGCTGTGCGCAAATTGGCTGCCGTGTTTCCTACATTACAACAGTGACTACACTTCAAAAAGTACTTAATTGGCTGTAAAGCGCTTTGGGACGTCTGGTGGTCGTGAAAGGTGCTGTATAAATGCAAGTTTTTTTTCTTTTATGGCAGCCAAGTTGCGCACAGCAAGATCTCACAAACAGCAAAGGATGAAGGGCTGCAGCTGGAACGTTAACTTGTCGGTTTTCTCCACAGATGCTGACTGACATGCTGAGTGCACCTGGCATTTTCTGTTTCTGTTTCAGATTTCCAGCATTTTAAATGAATGGAAGACCAGCTAGTAATATTGCTTGAGGGAGGAATGTGTGGAAAACCTCCTAGCTCTTCCTCCATGGCATTTTTATAGCCCACTGCGCTGGCAGACAGGGCCTCAGTTTAACATCTCATCTGTAAGATGCAGCATTTCCTCAGTACTGCCCTGAAGTATCAGCCTCAAAAATACTGGGAGTGGGCCTTGAACCCACAACCTTTTCACAGAGACAAGAGTACTAACACTTAACCAAACTGACACCAGATGTCAAGAAGCATTTCTTTACACGAAGGGTGATCAACAGCTGGAACAGATTACCAGGAAGACTGGTTGAGACCAGGACACTAGATTTATTTAAACAAGAGCTGGAATGGGGAGGCAGTAATGGTTGGCATTCTGGAGGGATGAGAACAAATGGGCAATCCTGTAATCTTGTGACATTACTGAAAATTGGGAATAGCCCTTGAAAGGTTAAATGTGCTACAGTGATACTTTTGTGGATCGGTGAGGGACGAAGAGATGAATAGCATTTTCAGCAGAAACCTGTGTCTGCTGAAAATCCCAAACAGAAGGCTCGGCAGTTACTTCAGCAACTCATGACATTAGTAAGAGTTGCACATATACATGTGATGGACTACCTTCACTTTTAAAAAGTTGCTGAAGGTGCGACAGGATAAAAGGATATGCAGAAGTTAAATTAACCAGTGACACGTGAGAGGAACTGGTTAGCACATTGTCTGTTCAGCTCTGGTAGCTGGGTTCACAACCAGCTCATACCCACAGGACGAAAATCTCCTCTTTCTCTGCAAAAGTTTGAAGTGAAATTAGTTACTTTTGTGTTAATTGAGGATAAAGTTGTCAAAGAGGAACTAAATATTTGTTTCCCCTTTAGAATCAGATGTTTTCGGCACAGAAGGCGGCCATTTGGCCCATCGTGTCTGTGCTGGCTGAAAAAGAGCTATTCAACCTAATCCCACTTTCCAGCTCTTGGTCCGTAGCCCTGTAGGTTACGGCACGTCAAGTGAATATCCAAGTACAGGAAACTTTGGTTTATCCGGAGGTTGTATGGCCGGAAACCTCGATCTAATGGCAGAAATCAGCAGCCGTTTTCTTAGGTTTTTCTTCTTTTTTTTCCTTCTCCTAGCATTTTTTTTAAACAGTCAGTCTCTCTGAAGCTGTTGCTAAGCTACAGAGACGCTTCCAAGGTACGGGCCGACTGTTTACAAGCTGTTGCTAAGCAACAGTGTTTGTTGTCAGATACGGAGATGTATCCTTCAACATTAGCGCTGGTCTGTCCGGAAGTTTTCATAGATCGGCATCACGCCGGTCCCGTTGGTGCCGGATATCACGAAGTTTCCTGTGCTTTTTAAATGCAATGAGGGTTTCTGCCTCTACCACCCTTTCAGGCAGTGCATTCCAGACCCCCACCACCCTCTGGGTGAAAGAAATTCTCTTCAATCCCCTCTAATCCTTCTACCACTTACTTTAAGTCTATGCCCCCTGGTTATTCAAGGTATTTTTTTTTTCTCCCTCAATTTTCTCCCCTCCCCTGAAGATATTGCCTCCTTACTGGGGTATACTGCCACAGACACCCTCAGATACCTCACCCAATTGTTTTTCGTGTGTGAGCCCAGACAGTTCTGCCCCCATCACATAAAGGCTGGAGGGGGAAGTACACTGCCTCTTACACAGCCCCATCAAGTCAGCTTCAAGTGAGAGCAGGTCCACAGATCAACCTGCACCTAACAATCCAGCACTAGTTCTACATCTGGCTCAAAGATGCCATAAGGGCAGCTGGCAGAAGAAATGGCTGCATCAGGTTGCTGCTGTACAGGCAAAAGTCATTAGTTTAAAACTGTCACTGGGGGAAGAGGTTAGAAGTTTCTTTACACATGAAGACAGAGGTCACTGCATATTTTTAGGAAAAAGACTTGCATTTATATAGCTCTTTTCGTGACCACCAGACGTCCCAAAGCACTTTACAGCCAATGAAGTATTTTTGAACTGTAGTCACTGTTGTAATGTAGGAAATGCGGCAGCCAATTTGCGCACAGCAAGCTCCCACAAACAGCAATGTGGTAATGACCAGATCATCTGTTTATGTTATGTTGATTGAGGAATAAATATTGGCCAGGACATTGGGGAGAACTTGTCTGCTCTTCTGCAAAATTGTGCCATGGGATCTTTCATGTCCACCTGAGAGCGCAGATGGAACCTCGGTTTAACATCTCATCCGAAAGACGGCACCTCCGACAGTACAGCGCTCCCTCAGCGCTGTAATGTCAGCATAGACTTTTGTGCTCAAGTCTCTGGAGTGGGACTTGAACCCACAACCTTCTGACTTAGAGGCTACAGTGTTACCCACTGAGCCACAGCAGACACTTGTAGATAAAGAGTAGATAAATATTTAAAACAGAGGAAGATGCAGGGCTAGGGGGAGACAGCAGGGCACTACAATTAATTTTGGAATGTCCTCGTAAAGCGTTGGCTCAGACACGATGGACTGACTATCCCTTTATGCTGTAAACTTCTATGATTCAAAATCATGGACAGCGCAGATGGAGCTTTATTCTGTATCGAAGCCATATTGTTTTGAGTGTTTGAAGGGAGTTTCTCTCTCACCCTTGTCTAAGGAATGTCATTAAGAAGTGGGGCTAGCAAAACATCCACAAAGTAAATGTAAGTGCTGTACAAGACCTATAGGACCTGCAGTTTTATTGGAACTATCTGCTCTGGAAGCTTCCTGGGAGATTGTCTGGCCTATATTTGGTAGCTATTCAGGGTGGCACATTCACACATTCAAAATCCAGAGCTCAGCTTTCAGGAAATTGGAGGCATGGCCTGTCACTTTGTGATGCAGCATCCTGGGAGTGACAGTTTAGCAAGATACCCCTGGAGATTGTGGGGTTGATGAAAAAGTGAATGGGTGTATATGTGGGGGCCCATCCACTCAGCATGTGCACTCGGGGATTTAGAAAGACATATATTCCTCGTTGGACGGAAGAAAGCGAGGATCTCTGCCAGGAGTATTCGCTGAACAAGAACCCAGCCACAGCCACCACAATGCTGGAGTCTTTGAACTCGGCAAGACGTGAAAGGTGGAGGAGCTTTGTGGAGAAGACTCATTCCAGCAGAAAAGCATGGGCCCTGCTCCGTCAACTTGGCTAAGGCAAACCCCACCTATAAACACAGGATGACCATCAGAGCGGACACCATTGCCTCCCACTTGACACAAACATCAAAGGCTCCGGTGGACAAAGAATTCTGACGCCAGGTGAAGTGGCAGCTTTCGACAAACTTGATGGCGGCTCCAACTATGTCTGATCCATTCACCTTGGACGAACTAAACGCAGCCCTGTCGACAACCAAATCTGGAAAAGCTGCTGGTCCAGATGGTGTTTATCCAGAATTCCTAAAAGCACTGGGACCCAAAGCATGATGACCTTCTTCTTCTCTGGTATCTGGTAAAATTCCACCTATTTGGAGGTAGACTAAAATAATTGCCCTCCTGAAGCAGGGGAAGAATGCTTGCGAAGCCTCCAGCTCCCGCCCGATCTCCTTACTTTGCACTTGTTATAAAGTGCTGGAGAGGCTACTGCTCCACAGACCAGACCCCATCATCGAGCCAACCATTCCTAAGGAACAGGCGGGCTTCCAGAGCGGCCATAACTGCTGCGACCAACTGGTAGCTTTAACAACGCACATCGAAGCAGGCTTCCAGCCCCAGCTCAAGACCGCCGGAGCACTCGTGGACCTGTCAGCAGCGTATGACACAGTATGGAAGCATGGACTGCTTTTCAAGCTCTCCACCATTTTACCCTGCAGAACAATGATTCATCTTCTCAACTCCATGCTTAGCAACCGACGCTTCTGTGTGTACTCTGGCACCCAGAAGAGCAGATATAGGACATTGAACAATGGACTCCCACAGGGTGCTGTCCTGGCACCCATGCTATTCAACGTTTACACCAGTGACCTGCCCAAAACAGAGTCCCGCAAGTTCGTATGTACTGATGATGTTGCCTTGGCCTCGCAAAACATGAATCTGTCCACCACCGAAGAGACCCTAACCAGTGATTTACAGAGGATGGCGACTTTGGCCAAACCCTCAAAAGACCGTCACCTCGACATTCCACCTCAACACCCATCAAGCAAAACAAGCTTTGAAAGTCTCCTTTTGCAGTGCAGAGGTAAACCATGCCAAAAAACCCTCCTATTTAGGAGTCACGCTTGATCACACCCTGTCATATAGACAACGTCTCCAGAACCTTGGCAAGAAACTAAAGAGTAGGGTCAACTTGATCTAGAAACTCACCAGATCCACATGGGGAGCAGACGCTCAAACCCTCCGTACGGCAGCACTCGCCCTGGTGTACTCTACAGCGGAGTGCTGCTCTCTGGCGTGGCTATCAAGTCCACGTCAAGTCCGTGATGTCCAGGTGAATTCTACTATGAGAATTATCACCGATACACTTTTATTGACACCATCACCTTGCCTGCCCGTGCTTGCAAACATCGCACCACCACACCTACGCCGCAAATATGCAGTCTCCAGAGAATACAACCGCTACACCAGCAAAGATATGTCAATCCAGACCGACTTGAACAACCTACCACCAACTCGTCTCAAATCTAGAAGGCCATTTTGGACAGTCACCGAAGCCCTTCAGCAATCTTCCCTCAGCCTTGATGACCGATGGCAAAATGCTTGGAAGAACTGCGACATATGGAATGGATTCCTTATAGAGGACCCCACAGTACAACCTGAAGGATCAAACCTCCCTCGCAAACAGTGGACAACCATCAACCGCCTCGGAACTGGTCATTGTAGATGCTGCCACCTTCTCCATAGATGGAAGATTAAAGTATCCCCGTCATGCGACTGTGGAGCTCCTAATCAGACCCTGGAGCACATCTTGAGCACTGCCCCCAGAGGAAATGTGCAGGCAGCCTACAAGATGTCCAAGCTGTTACACCGGAAGCTTTGGCCTGGATATCCAACTTAGATATTGACATTTGATTTGCTACTACCACATGAAAGAAGACAGCGATGACTCGAGGAGGGTGGATGGGGAAGAGAGGCTATATTCAATCCAAAGTTCCCTCTAATTTTTTTTCCCCATTCACGAACCCTTTAAATTTGCTGCACGTCCGCTGCATGTGCAGTATCTCTTCCAGCGGTAGCGCTGGTGAACAGTCTGCGTAGGACCTCGCGATCGGTGCCCCCAAGCACCTTAGGGGGAAAATTGATTCAATTTTTATTAAAATTAAATTTGAGGGTCAGAAACGCCATAAAATGAACTCCCCAGTTTTGATAGGACAGAATTATTGTACAGGTCAATTTCCAACCTAATAGTAAGAGAGCGAGACTGTGAGACACAGAGTGAGAGAGAACCACTTGTAAAAACTTCTGCCAAAAAATACATACTTTCCAAAAATCTGGGAAAGTTGGCGAAATTATTGAAGTGGTATAAGTGAGAGATACACCAAGTCCTGTGGGAGGGCACCATGACTACAGCATCATCCGTGCATTTCAATCACTCTCACAACTCTCCCCCCACTCACCAGAAATTGGAAATTCTTCAGCTGCTGACATACTTTGCACAAAACAATCTGCTCTCTTCCTCTTTCGCCTCCTGTCTCCAAACTTTCGGCGTTCCCAATCTGGCTTTTTACCAAAACAGACATGAGCAAAAACTACATTGATGATGATTTCTGGCATCAGGAATTTTAGATCTGAGGAAAGGTTAAGGAAATTCTAATCTGCTTTCTTTGTAAAATAGATGGAGCAGATCTGATTGAAGTTTTGAGGAATGTGAAAGGAATTGACAATTGGAAGCTATTCAAAGTAAATTGGTGACTGTGGTGAAGAGCTCAAGCACCTTGAACATTAGCGAAAAAAGAAGAATTTAGGAGTAAGATGGGGGAATGTTTTTCACCTAAAGGGTAATCAAGTTCAAAATGTTACCAGGGAAGGACATTGAAATGGACAGTAACAAGGGGTCCCAGAGGCAACGAGAAGTATTTCTGGAGAGAAAAGCGATTGAAGGATATGGGAAGGAAGCTAGATGGAGGGATTGACATATCAAAAAAGATCAGGTTTGTTGATCTTTGGACCTTTTTATTGTTCCTACCATTTCTTCTGTACTAACATTTCAATGCAGTTTTAAACATTTTTCCATGGCACTCTCTGGTCAGGTACAGCATGAGTTAGATACAGAGTAAAGCTCCCTCTACACTGTCCCATCAAACACTCCCAGGGCAGGTACAGCACGAGTTAGATACAGAGCAAAGCTCCCTCTACACTGTCCCATCAAACACTCCCAGGGCAGGTACAGCACGGGTTAGATACAGAGTAAAGCTCCCTCTACACTGTCCCATCAAACACTCCCAGGGCAGGTACAGCACGGGTTAGATACAGAGTAAAGCTCCCTCTACACTGTCCCATCAAACACTCCCAGGGCAGGTACAGCACAGGTCAGATACAGAGTAAAGCTCCCTCTACACTGTCCCATCAAACACTCCCAGGGCAGGTACAGCACGGGTTAGATACAGAGTAAAGCTCCCTCTACACTGTCCCATCAAACACTCCCAGGTCAGGTGCAGCAGGGGTTAGATACAGAGTAAAGCTCCCTCTACACAGTCCCATCAAACACTCCCAGGGCAGGTACAGCAGGGGTTAGATACAGAGTAAAGCTCCCTCTACACTGTCCCATCAAACACTCCCAGGGCAGGTACAGCACGGGTTAGATACAGAGTAAAGCTCCCTCTACACTGTCCCCATCAAACACTCCCAGGGCAGGTACAGCACGGGTTAGATACAGAGTAAAGCTCCCTCTACACTGTCCCATCAAACACTCCCAGGGCAGGTACAGCACGGGTTAGATGCAGAGTAAAGCTCCCTCTACACTGTCCCCATCAAACACTCCCAGGGCAGGTACAGCACGGGTTAGATACAGAGTAAAGCTCCCTCTACACTGTCCCATCAAACACTCCCAGGGCAGGTACAGCACGGGTTAGATACAGAGTAATGCTCCCGCTACACTGTCCCATCAAACACTCCCAGCGCAGGTATAGCACAGGTTAGATACAGAGTAAAGCTCCCTCTACACTGTCCCATCAAATACTCCCAGGGCAGGTACAGCACGGGTTAGATACAGAGTAATGCTCCCGCTACACTGTCCCATCAAACACTCCCAGCGCAGGTATAGCACAGATTAGATACAGAGTAAAGCTCCCTCTACACTGTCCCATCAAACACTCCCAGGGCAGGTACAGCACGGGTTGGATACAGAGTAAAGCTCCCTCTACACTGTCCCATCAAACACTCCCAGGGCAGGTACAGCACGGGTTAGATACAGAGTAAAGCTCCCTCTACACTGTCCCATCAAACACTCCCAGGGCAGGTACAGCACGGGTTAGATACAGAGTAAAGCTCCCTCTACACTGTCCCATCAAACACTCCCAGGGCAGGTACAGCACGGGTTAGATACAGAGTAAAGCTCCCTCTACACAGTCCCATCAAACACTCCCAGGGCAGGTACAGCACAGGTTAGGTACAGAGTAAAGCTCCCTCTACACTGTCCCGTCAAACACTCCCAGGGCAGGTACAGCACGGGTTGGATACAGAGTAAAGCTCCCTCTACACTGTCCCGTCAAACACTCCCAGGGCAGTTCCAGCACGGGTTAGATACAGAGTAAAGCTCCCTCTACACTGTCCCATCAAACACTCCCAGGGCAGGTACAGCACGGGTTAGATACAGAGTAAAGCTCCCTCTACACTGTCCCATCAAACACTCCCAGGGCAGGTACAGCACGGGTTAGATAGAGAGTAAAGCTCCCTCTACACTGTCCCATCAAACACTCCCAGGGCAGGTACAGCACGGGTTAGATACAGAGTAAAGCTCCCTCTACACTGTCCCGTCAAACACTCCCAGGGCAGGTACAGCACGGGTTAGATACAGAGTAAAGCTCCCTCTACACTGTCCCATCAAACACTCCCGGGGCAGGTACAGCACGAGTTAGATACAGAGTAAAGCTCCCTCTACACTGTCCCATCAAACACTCCCAGGGCAGGTACAGCACAGGTTAGATACAGAGTAAAGCTTCCTCTACACTGTCCCATCAAACACTCCCAGGGCAGGAACAGCACGGGTTAGATACAGAGTAAAGCTCCCTCTACACTGTCCCATCAAACACTCCCAGGGCAGGTACAGCACAGGTTAGATACAGAGTAAACTCCCTCTACACTGTCCCATCAAACACTCCCAGGGCAGGAACAGCACGGGATAGATACAGAGTAAAGCTCCCTCTACACTGTCCCATCAAACACTCCCAGGGCTGGTACAGCACGGGTTAGATACAGAGTAAAGCTCCCTCTACACTGTCCCATCAAACACTCCCAGGGCTGGTACAGCACGGGTTAGATACAGAGTAAACTCCCTCTACACTGTCCCATCAAACACTCCCAGGGCAGGAACAGCACGGGTTAGATGCAGAGTAAAGCTCCCTCTGCACTGTCCCATCAAACACTCCCAGGGCAGGAACAGCACGGGTTAGATACAGAGTAAAGCTCCCTCTACACTGTCCCATCAAACACTCCCAGGGCAGGTACAGCACGGGTTAGATACAGAGTAAAGCTCCCTCTACACTGTCCCATCAAACACTCCCAGGGCAGGTACAGCATGGGTTAGATACAGAGTAAAGCTCCCTCTACACTGTCCCATCAAACACTCCCAGGGCAGGTACAGCACGGGTTCGATACAGAGTAAAGCTCCCTCTACACTGCCCCATCAAACACTCCCAGGGCAGGTACAGCACGGGTTAGATACAGAGTAAAGCTCCCTCTACACTGTCCCATGAAACACTCCCAGGGCAGGTACAGCACGGGTTAGATACAGAGTAAAGCTCCCTCTACACTGTCCCATCAAACACTCCCAGGGCAGGTACAGCACGGGTTAGATACAGGGTAACGATTCTTCTACACTATCCTGTCTAGCTCTGCATCTAACCTGAGTGGATAGCGATTAAAAGAAAAATCATCCGAGAGGAATGGTGAGTTGCATAGAAAGAAAAGCACTGTCTCCTGCCTATCCAGCTGGTTGTTCCTGTGTCGAGGTTAATGGAGGAGTCAGAATCTTAGAAGGGAATTTCCCAGACTACAGTATTGATATTGGCATAGTCTATTGTTCATACAACTCTCCCTCTAGCTTGTTGAAAGAAGATTTCATGCAGTACTATATTTGCAGATCCTGCATTAAAGCAAGTGCTATGGAGCATTTACCTTTCGAACTAATCGAAGTGCTTGCGTCCGCTCCACCTCATTACTCTGCTGTATGTCTATACACCTGAGAAAGTAGATTAAAAAGTGTGTGTTTAGTCATGTAGTATTACTACACTGGAGTGGTGTATCACAGTAACCCCTCACTGTATATTACTACACTGGAGGTAGATTTGTGCCTGTGATGACCCGTCTGCACATGGCATCAAGAGAGACAAAGATCTTTCTGCTGGCAGTAAGGGGAGCCGGGCTGATCAGCCACTTTGCTTGTCACTTCTTGATCCCTGGACTTCAGCCTAGAGTTGAGATGCCCGAGTCTTTCTAAAGACCTTCAGAATATTTCTCACCCGATTGTGACATGTCCTTTTAATTGTCCCCGTCCTTTCAAATTTCACCTGTACACAAGTTTCCCTTCACCCACCTCAATGTTCACCTGGGTCTGTGATTAATTATGCAATCAAACTGACCCAGGGAATTTGAGTGCTATTAGGATATTTATCATTCTGGCAGATTAGCACCAGTTCTTAATCATTTAGAACTGACTTATGCCAGTACATGTAAATCAGTCCCACTGAGATGGGACTGGCAGCCAGTCTTTCTCTCCTCCCCTAGATCCAGCACTTCACCGACACAGGACATTCCGTTCAACGGTCAGAAAACAAAGTGAGAAACCAAGTCATGTTGTAGCAGAGGCCGTGTGTGCCAGCCAAGGGCAAGATCCATGTGTCTCTGATGAGAGCCCAGCACCATTAACAATCACAGATCAACTGTAAATATTTTTATTTTGTAAACAGTCGATAGCAGACTGGTAAGGACACGATGAGCTGTGGGCCTCTGTGAGGAGGCGGGCCCAGCCATTGAGAATAATTTGCGAGAACTAAATCAGTGTCAGTTTTAGAAAGAGGCGCAGGCTTGAAATTACCTCCGGTCGCGGTACCCCTGAAAAGTCTCTATGGACCCCAGTTTGAGAACCACTGCACTGGACCAATAGAAAAACAGCTTTAGGCTGACAAGGTGGAAATCTCCCTGCCAGCAGTAAGGGTGCAAGTGAAACAAGTCTGTCGCAGTCTCAGCCCAGCTCCTTGGAGGTGCGAGTCCACAACAACAAACCGCTCACATTTCTGCAAGTTCCATCCAGGGCAGTGCATTTACCAACGGAGCAATCGGGCATTACATAGTTTCAATGAAACATCACGCAACTGAAAGAATCAAAGAGGAGCCAAGCCGCACACACTAACCTAGCTATTAAATAATCCACACGCAGTCTCAGCATCGTCTGGAGAATACTGGAGTCTCGGATGAGATATCGGAGGGCACGGAGACCAGCTGCACGCACCTCTTTAGCTTCATTTAATAATGCTAATCGCAAACTGCGTTAAGAGTAAGAGGAAATGTTTATTAAGGGAGAAAGAACATGCATTTATACAGTGCCTTCAGCACATCTCAAAGTGCTTCATAGCCAATGAATTATGTTTGAAATGTGGTCACTGTTATGTTGAAAGCAAATGCAGCAACCAATTTACATACAGCAAGGTGCCACGAACAGCAAATGGGACAACTGACCACATAATCTGTTTTTGGCGGTGCTGATCGAGGAATAAATATAAATGGATACAATGTCTTCTTCAAATAGTGCTTTTTATGTTCACCTGAACAAATAGATAGGGCCTCAGTTTAATATCTTGTCCAAAAGACAGCACCTCAGGCAGTGCAGCACGCTCTCAGTACTGCACGGAAATGTCAGATTAGATTATGTGCTAAAGTCCTGAAACGGGGCTTGAACCCACTGACTGTCCGACTCAGGCAGTGATTGTTGCTCAAAAGGCAAACATGTTCTGAAAGGGGAAGGGATCCACATCGCTCACGAGAGGAAAGCCTCTGAACCAGGCCAATGCCAATGACCTCAGCAGTGACAGAGGTCATGTGCTTCCACACATGAGTCACAAATTCCAGCTCTTTGCTGTACTTACCATATAATAATTTCTTCATAAGTAAACCCTAGTTTCTCTTCACAGTGGCCAACATTACAGAGTAACTGTGGAGGAAGAGAGATAGACTATGTTAAATGCAAGTTTAACCACAGTGTCAAAGTCTAAACAGTGTTACTAGCTTTGTGTCTACTATCCCAAACAGAATATTGCGCAAGGGCCAAACACGTGAATGTTGCAGCATGGCATAATGAGACAAGTCTACGCTGTGACTTCCCACACAGTAAGCTCCTGATTTCAATCACGCCGTGCTGGGCAATTGCCAAGTGGAACCAAATGCATTCCACAGGGAGAGAGAAAAAAAACAAATGGTCCTACAGTAATATTACAACAGTTTCAGTTGATTGAACCAGAGAGGTTCATACCATATGAGGCAGCTATATGACCTATTGCGTCTGTGCTACAGCAATCCAAAACAAATCCCACTGCCCCATTTTTCTCCCCATATGCCTGTATCTTCCTGCGCTTTAAATATTTTTCCCTTAAAATATGCCTTGATCTCGGTTTCAACTAACACGTGGCAAAACATTCCATGCTACAACTCTGCATTAAAAAATTCTCTTAATCTCTCTTCTCACATTGTCAGTGATAATTTTAAATTGACAACGCCTCCACATTGACTCCCCAATGGAAATCTTTCCCTATTCACCCCATCAAAGTCCTTCATTTAAAAAAAAACCTCCATTACATTTCCTCTTGAAAATAGACCTGGTACTCAATCTCTCATAATTATTTGTACTTTTCCATCCCTGGTATCCTGGTGAATCTACACCGTTCCCTCTCTGTGGTTTTAATATTCTTTCTATAATGGGGTGCTCAAAACAGCATACAATATTCTTAACTGCAGCTCAACCATTGTCTTGTACAAATTTACTATTTCTTTACTCTGGATGACAAAGGAGTTAGAGAGTTGGAGGAAGCAGAAAAAGGGGGTTTATAACAGATGTCAGCTTGATAATACAAGGGAGAATCAGGCTGAACATAAAAAGTACAGAGGAGAAGTGAAAAAGGTAATAAGGGCAAAGAGACAGTACGAGAATAGATTGGCGGCTAACATAAAAGGGAATCCCAAGGTCTTTTATAGGCATATTAACAGTTAAAGGGTTGTCAGAGGAGCGGTGGGGCCGACATGGGACCAAAATGGAGAACCACTGGTGGAGGCAGAAGGCATGGCTGAAATACTAAATAAATACTTTGCATCGGTGTTTACCGAGGAAGCGGGCTTTGCCAAAGCTATGGTAAACGAGGAGGCTGCTGGGATACTAGATGAGATATAAATAGATAGAGATGAGGGATTGGAAAGGCTGGCGGTAATTAAAGTGGATAAGTAACCCAGTCCGGATGGGATGCATCCCAAGTTGCTGAGGGAAGCAAAGGTAGAAATTGCGGAGGTGTTGGCCACTATCTTCCAGTGCTCCTTAGATACAGGGCTGGTGCCAAAGGACTGGAGGATCGATTGCAAATGTTACACCTTTGTTCAAAAAAGGGGAGAAGGATAAACCTGGCCATTACAGGCCAGTCAGTTTAATGTCGGTGTTGGGGAAGCTTTTAAAAACAATAATCCAGGAGAAAATTAATAGCCACTTGGCAAGCATGGACTAATAAAGGAGAGCCAGCACGGATTGGTTAAGGGCAAATCGTGGCTGGCTAACTTGATTTGAGTTTTTTGATGAGGTAACAAAGAAGGTAGCTGAGGGCAGTGTAGTTGATATTGTGTATATGGACTTTCAAAAGGTGTTTGATAAAGTATCACATATTAGGCTTGTTAGCAAAATTGAAGCCCATGGGATAAAAGGGGCAGTAGCATGGATACAAAATTGACTACACAGAGTTGTGGTGAATGGCTGTTTCTCGGACTGGAGGGAGGTATACAGTGGCACTCCAAGGTTCTGTACTAGGACTATTGTTGTTTTTGATATACATTAATGACTTGGGGGTACAGGTACAATTTCGAAATTTGAAGATGACATGAAACTTGGAAGTGTAGTAAACAGTGAGGAAGATAGTAATAGACTTCAAGACAGACAGGCTGTGCAATGGGCGGACACATGGCAGATGAAAATCAACGCTGAGAAGTGTGAGGTAGGAAAAATTAGGAGAAATTATACATACTAAATGGTGCAATTTTAAAGGGGTAACAAGAACAGAGACACCTGGGGGTGCGTGTGCACAAATCTTTGAAGGTGGCAGGACAGGTTAATAAAGCATATGGGATCCTGGGTTTATAAAGAGAGGCATAGGGGTCGATTTTCATTAAGCTGTCGGGAAGGAGGCGGGACTACAACTTTCGGGTTTTAGTCCAGCCTACATCGACGTTTGGCCAATCCGCGCGATTTTCCCTTGATTGACCTTGTTGAGCCCGCCCAGTGGGCTCAGCAGGCCAATTAAGGGCCACCCGGCAACAGGTGACGTCACAGACTGAAATTTCATCTGTCAGGGCGTCCTGACAGATGAAATTTCAGTGTTTCACAGCTGTTTGAAGCTGTCAAACACTGACAGACTAGACTGAGTTCTAACCTGAGTCCTTCTACACAGACTCAGTTAGAACTCTCAGCAGCACTCAAAGCTGAAGGCTGTCACTTTTGACAGATCGCAGCCATTCAGCTTTCAGAGCCGGCTGAGTGATGGGCTCCCGACACCTAGAGGAAGAAAGGCTGCAGAGGTAAGTACAGGTAATTTAAACTTCTTTACACACTTTAGACACATCAAACACACTTACCTTTGCACTCATGCACCCATCACTCACCTGAACACAGACATTGCGACCCTTCCAAGTCCTTCAACCTGACGGCCCGCCTGCTCTAACCTGGCGTGGTTTGGAGCTGTCGGGAATCCCACACGACACCCCTCAAAATAGGGATTAGGCTAAAAACTGCCTGTTTAATTGGCACTAATCTCTTCCCGCCTCGGGTCGGCGGGTCCCAGTGCAGGGCGGGTATCCGCCTCCTCTGAAACTTGCGCGGAGGGGGGTTTTGGGCGGGATGGTGTCGGGACCCCTGAATTCGGGATCTCCCCCCCACCCCCCGAAGCCCCGCCTGACGACTCCAGGAAAATCGACCCCATAGAGTACAAAAGTAAGGAGTGTGATGGAATACTCTCCACTTGCCTGGATGAGTGCAGCTCCAACAACACTCAAGAAGCTCGACACCATTCAGGATAAAGCAGCCCACTTGATTGGCACCTCATCCACCACCTTAAACATTCACTCTCCACCACCGGCATACCGTGGCTGCAGTGTGTACCATCTACAAGATGCACTGCAGCAACTCGCCAAGGCTTCTTTGGCAGCACCTCCCAAACCCGCACCTCTACCACCTAGAAGGACAAGGGCAGCAGGCGCATGGGAACACCATCACCTCCAAGTTCTCCTCCAAGTCACACACCATCCTGACTTGGAAGTATATCGCCGATCCTTCATCGTCGCTGGGTCAAAATCCTGGAACTCCCCCCTTAACAGCACTGTGGGAGTACCTTCACCACACGGACTGCAGCGGTTCAAGAAGGCTCACCACCACCTTCTCGAGGGCAATTAGGGATGGGCAATAAATGCTGGCCTTGACAGCGACGCCCATATTCCAGGAACGAATAAAAGAAGTCATAAAGTTATGCTGAACCTATATTAAACACTAGTTTGGCCCCAGCTGGAATAGTGTGTCCAATTCTGGCCATCACACTTTAAGAAGGAGTTGAAGGTTTTGGAGAGGGTATAGAAGATATTTACTGGAATGGTTCCAGGGATGAGGGATTACAGTTACGTGGATAGACTGGAGAAGCTGGGGTTGTTCTCCTTGGTGCAGAGAAGGCTAAGAGGAGATTTGATAGAGGTGTTTAAAATCATGAAGGATTTAGATAGAGTAAATAAAGAGAAACTGTTTCCAATGGCTGAAGGACCAATAACGGGAGGGCACAGATTTAAGGTGATTGACAAAAGAACCAGAGGCGAGAGGAGGAAAATCTTTTATACGCAGCGAGTAGTTAAGATTTGGAATGCGCTGCCTGATAGGGCGGTGGATACAGATTCAATAGTAGCCTTCAAAAGGGAACTGGATAAATACTTGGAGAAAAAATTGCAGGGATATGGGGAAAGAGCGGGGGAGTGGGACTGACTGGATTGATCTTCAAAAGAGCTGGTGCAGACTCAATGGGCCGAATGGCCTCCTTCTGTGCTGTAGTATTCTATGATTCTTCTACTCTATGCCCCTACATACAAATCCAAAAGTACTGTTGGTCTTTTTTATGGCTTTATCTACCTGCACGCAGGAAATTATGTATTTGAACCCCTTGGTCTCTGCTCATCCACATCTTCCAATCTCTTTTAATTGAAGGTGTTTTCACTAGCTTTATGGAAGCTGGGATAATCCTGCCTCCTAATAACATTCCCTGGATTTATTTTGCTAGAGAATAAGAAAAGGAGAGGGAACAGCACTAGATCCAAGCTCAAGCAATATCTTGAACAGAGACCTAGAGGCATATGAGGCAGTGAATCACCAAGCTGGTACCACTGATCTAAAGGCTCCAGTGAGAAACCAAGGCTAGGGCTGTGAATATGATTAAAGAAACATTGCCCTGCTCCAGAGACGATAATCATAGCTTTAGTGAGCAGTTTTCTGTTACACGAGGGTGTGTGATGGAACTGTGAACAGTTAGACTTTTGAATATGATGGCTCTGGGTCACCCCCAACCCCAAGGTTGGTTGGGATGAAGCTGGCCCTACTTTTTTTCCATTGTTGGGATGTGGGCATCACTGGCAAGGCCAGCATTTATTGCCCATCCCCAGTTGACCCAAGAAGGGGTGGGTGGGCCAACTTCTTGAACCGTGGTAGTGGTTTGATGCAACTGAGCAGCAGCTTGCCAGGCAACTTCAGAGGGCAGTTAACAGTCAACCACATTGGTGTGGGACTGAAGTCACATATAAGCCCAGACCAGGCACAGACATTAGTGAAGTGGTTGTGTTTCTACAACAATCCGACAACTTCATGATCACTTTACTGATGCCAGCTTTTTATTTCCAGATTTTTTTTTTTTTTATAAACTGAATTAAAATTCTCAAACAGCCATGCTAGTATTTGAACTCATGTTCTCTAGAACTATTAGTTCAAGCCTCTAGATTAGTTCAGTAACACAACCACTACAGCATTATACCATAAGCCTATTTAATCTATACCAACCTAGTGTCTTCCCATTACAGCATCTCCAAATCCTCATTATTGAGATGCCTTTACCAAGTTACTCTACCCCAAGTTTTCTCTCTCCTCTCCCGGATAGACTGTCATGTTGGGGTACAGTTTCACAGATGTTCGCTATACCCATTCTTCAGGTACCTCACCAAGTAGCTATTCTTCACGTGAGCCTCGGCAGCATGCATCAGCAGCATATTTGATGATGGGCTAAGTCAGCACAGACCTCGAATTGAATCGGGGCCCTTCTTGGCTCAGTATCACTGACATATGCATTTACCCACTGAGTCACTGGGCGGCATTTTGTTTATTCTTAGAACTGCTTTACGATGATTAACTGTCACATTTGGGAAGAGCAGAGGAAGGGGAAAGGCACAGACATCTCATGCAAGATTCTAGGACACCTCCCACAGGCAGTCAGAAAGGGCAAGTCCCAACTGCTCCAAGGCAGGTTTTGAGTCTCTGTGGCAACGTGCTCAGCGCAAGCATAAATGGAACAAGGATATTAGATTGGCAGACCAATTAAATACATACTTTGGTTCTGTCTTCACAAAGGAGGACACAAATAACCTCCAGGAGATGTCAGGGAACATAGGGTCTGATGAAAGGGAGGAACTGAAAGAAATCAGTATTTGTAGGGAAATGGTGTTAGGGAAATTGACGGGATTAAAGGCCGATAAATCCCCAGGGCCTGATAATCTACATCCTAGGGTACTTAAGGAAGTGGCCCTAGAAATAGTAGATGCATTGCTGGTCATCTTCCAACATTCGATGGAATCTGGAACAGTACCCATGGATTGGAGAATAGCTAATGTTATCCCACTATTCAAAAAAGGTGGTAGAGAGAAAGCGGGGAATTATAGACCGGTAAGCCTGACATCGGTAGTGGGGAAAATGCTAGAGTCCATTATAAAAGATGTAATAGCAGAGCACTTGGAAAACAGTGACAGGATCGGACAAAGTCAACATGGATTTACAAAAGGTAAGTCGTGCTTGACTAATCTACTGGAATTTTTTGAGGATGTAACTGGTAGAATAGATAAGGGAGAACCAGTGGATGTGGTGTATTTGGACTTTCAGAAGGCTTTCGATAAGGTCCCGCATAAGAGATTAGCATGCAAAGTTAAGGCACATGGGATTGGGGGCAAGGTACTAACTTGGATAGAGAACTGGTTGGCAGACAGAAAGCAAAGAGTTGGAATAAACGGGTCTTTTTCCGAGTCGCAGGCAGTGACTAGTGGGGTACCACAGGGATCGGTGCTAGGACCCCAGCTATTCACAATATATGTTAATGATCTAGACGAGGGAACTAGATGTAATATCTCCAAGTTTGCAGATGACACAAAGCTGCGTGGACGTGTGTGCTGTGAGGAGGATGCCGAGAAACTGCAGTATGATTTGGACAGGTTGGGTGATTGGGCAGATGCAGTATAATGTGGATAAATGCGAGGTTATCCACTTTGGTGGCAAAAACAGGAAGGCAGATTATCTGAACGGCAATAGATTGGGAGAAGGGGAAGTGCAACGAGACCTGGGTGTCCTTGTGCACCAGTCGCTGAAGGTAAGCATGCAGGTGCAGCAGGCGGTTAAGAAGGCAAATGGTATGTTGGCCTTCGTAGCGAGAGGGTTCGAGTACAGGAACAAGGATGTCTTGCTACAGTTGTACAGGGCCTTGGTGAGACCACACCTTGAGTATTGTGTGCAGTTTTGGTCGCCTTATCTGAGAAAGGATGTTCTTGCCATGGAGGGAGTGCAGCGAAGATTCACCAGACTGATACCTGGGATGGCAGGAATGACGTATGAGGAGAAATTGGGTCGATTGGGCTTATACTCGCTGGAGTTTAGAAGAATGAGAGGGGATCTCGTTGATAAAATTCTAACAGGACTAGACAGACTAGATGCAAGAAGGATGGTCCCGATGGCGGGGGAGTCCAGAACCAGGGGTCACAGTCTAAGGGTAAGGGGTAAGCCATTTAGGACAGAGATGAGGAATTTCTTCACCCAGAGAGTGGTGAACCTGTGGAATTCTCTACCACAGAAGGCAGTTGAGACCAATTCATTAAATATATTCAAGAAGCTGTTAGATATATTTCTTAAGGCTAAAGGGATCAAGGGATATGGGGTGAAGGCAGGGACAGGGTACTGAGTTTGGATGATCAGCCATGATCTCATTAAATGGCGGAACAGGCTCGAGGGGCCAAATGGCCTACTCCTGCTCCTATCTTCTATGTTTCTATGCTTCTATTGAGCCCAACTCAACCACAGAGCAATAAGACACAATCAGATCTACTCCATGCTGACACTGAACACTACCCTCAATCCCAACTAATGCAAGAGCCCAGCTAAATAACTGAGAGCAAGCCTCTTCAGTGTCCCACTCAGTGCCAGAAGTTACAATTACCACTCAGTACCAGAAGTTACAATATTAATTGTAAGACTAGTCCTTCCACTTGTCGGGCAGACAATTTAACAGCAATGATCAATGAGTCTAAGAAATGGATTTCTTGGCCTCTTCCAGAGGAGCAATTTGTCAATACTCCCAGTTGCTATTTATTGAGTTTACTCAAGGACATACAACGCACGACTAAAGGGATGCTAACAGGAAAAGGCTTGTCTTTTTTTTTTAAATAAGAGAAACCGTTTCCAATGGCTGAAGAGTCGATAGCGAGAGGCCACAGAATTAAGGTGATTGGCAAAAGAACCAGGGGCAACATGAGGGGGAAAAAATGTTTATGCAACAAGTGGTTAGGATTGGGAATGCACTGCCCGATAGGGTGGTGGACACAGATTCAACAGTAGTCTTCAAAAGGGAGTTGGATAAATACTTGGGAGAAAATAAATTCAGGGATATGGGGAAAGAGCGGGGGAGTGAGACTAACTGCTCTTCGAAAGAGCTGGCACAGGCTCTATGGGCCGAATGGCCTCCTTCTGTGCTGTACTATTCTATGAAAAAGGACTATTCCCACCACAATTTAAATTAGAATAGCAGTGCATCAGATGAAATTAATTCTTTGAACATTTAGAGGAATTGGTGGTGCAGTGGATTGGACCTCCTCACAAATCCAGCAGAGACTGAAATGAAGAAAGTCTTCTCTCTATTAACTGTAATAAGTTTGACCAATCCCAACCCAGTTGCTAGTAATTGTAAACCAATGGTTTTCAATCTATTTATGTGGGGATTAACTCCATATATTGACACCCATCAAGAAGTCCCTTGTCACAGCATCTGGAAGATAGTGACAACTACCCAAAAGAAAGGAGTGCTATTAGATAAAACAATTTTTAAATTGTGCACAACAGCGTAAGTAATATATTAGGTCAACAAATACAAAACATTTATGATTTTCAGGATCCACCCACGATCCAATTGAAAACCAACAGCACAAACTGATGGAGGAAAAGCATGAAGAGAGTCTCCATCCACCACCATCCATTTGAGTAAACTTGTTCTCAACCTGAACAATTTCTCCCACTTCCACTCACTCCTTTCCATGTGGGTCCCGGCTAGGCCTGTCTTTTTGTAGGATATGTTCCAATCCTACTCAGCCATTCTGTTCCACTGACAACTATGTTTGTACCGCTCCCTGCTCTCGCACTGATCTGATGTTTCCAATAGCATCTCATCTCATCCTCAGGACATCCTAATGTGCTTTACAACTAATGGTGAACTTTTGAGCTCCAATCACCTTTACCTGGTTGACCTCCGATTCTTCCCTTCCCTTCCTGGACTCCTGTTTCTGAACCTGGTAATGGGCTTTCCAGACATCTCACAATTACCTAGATTGTACATCTTACCACCCTACTTCCTATGTTCCATCCCTTTCTCCCGTCTTCTCCATCTCTGTCACATTCGCTCTGATGACTCCACTTTCTACGCCAGATCTTTCGAACATTCTTTTTCACACTCACCCCTTACCCCACTGATGACAGAATCTAACTTGGCCTCACCTTCCATCTAATCTCCACATTCATCAGGTCACCTTCCACAATGCCTTATATCATCTCTCTCTTTCTGGAGGGATACGGTTGTTCATTCTTGACTTCTAGCTACCCTTACTCTAGTACTTCCCACTTCCATTCTTTCTCTGACCTTTCCATCTTAGGCTTCCAATTGTGTTCCAAACAAGGTGAGTGCAAGCTTCAGCAACAGTATCACATCTCTGTCCTGAGTACCCTGTAGCCTTCTGGCCTGAACACTGGTTTCAGCAACTGCAGATCTTAACTCTCTCTCATTTATTTATTTTTAAAGCGGTGAGGGGAGTGTCAATGGTAGGTTCATAGGAGACCTCCTAGGAAGATCGACCTATTGCTCACCTCTTGGCTGCAGCACAGTAGACTACATGATTACAGATTTGGACCCATCCTCTTTCAGAGCATTCACAGTCAAACCACAAACAACACTGTCAGATCACAGTCAAATTACTATGTATCTCAAAAAGACAGAAACAAACAACATAGAAACACAACCCAGTAAACTGTACAACACCAAAAAATCGTACAGATGGGCCAAAAACGACATGGAAAAATACCAGAAAACAATTAGCAATGCATCAACTCAAGCTCTCTTGGACACCTTTCTGGATAACATATACACTCACAATAAAGAAGGCGTAAACCGGGCAGTTATTAACCTAAACAATATTTTTGATAATTTGGCAACAAGTGCAAACTTGAAAGCTCGCAAGAACAAACCCAAAACAAAAAACTATGAAAAATGGTTTGACCCAGATTGCCATAACATGAGGAAAAAACTTAGAAAAATATCAAACCAAAAACACAGACATCCAGAAAACGAGGAATTACACCTTACTTATTGTCAGACATTAACACAATACAGAAACACACTCAGAACCAAAAAAGAGCAATATATTAAGAATACACTCAGCTCCATGGAGGAATCCATTGATTCCAATTGTTTCTGGGACAACTTGAATACACTACACAAAAAACAACACGACGCATTGGCCATTCAAAATGGGGACACATGGGTAAACTACTTTGAAAAATTATACCAGAAAAACACACTAAGACCAGAGCAACACCAAATATGCAAAAAACTGGAAAAGCTAGAAATGGCCATAAAAGATAACCAAAACCCGCTAGACTCCATAATAACAGAAAAAGAACTTTTTGAAAAACTCAAGGACCTGCGACCAGGAAAAGCTTGCGGGACAGACGGCATACTAAACGAGATGATTAAACACACAGACGACAAAATGAAACTGGCTATCCTAAAACTCTTCAACTTGGTTCTGAGTGTCGGTTATTTCCCTGATATCTGGAACAAAGGACTCATAACACCCATATACAAAAGTGGGGGCAAAATCGACCCAAACAACTATCGAGGCATCTGTGTAAACAGTAACCTGGGGAAGGTATTCTGTAGCACCATAAACAAAAGACTTATAAACTTCCTTGAAGAGCACAATGTCTTGAGTAAAAGCCAAATTGGATTCCTGCCAAACTATAGAACATCAGATCATATCTTCACCCTACAGACCCTAATTGACAAACACGTTCACCATAACAAAAGCAAAATCTACGCATGCTTTATAGATTTCCAGAAGGCTTTCGACTCCATCTGGCATGACGGTTTATTCCTGAAACTTATCGAAAGCAGGGTAGGAGGAAAAACATATGATGTAATTAAATCAATGTATACAAACAACAAATGTGCAGTTAAGATTGGAGACAAACAAACAAAATACTTCCCAGAGAGGCGGGGGGTGACGCAGGGCTCGCCAATCTCACCGACACTCTTTAATATTTACATAAATGAATTGGCAAAACTACTTGAACAATCCACAGCACCCGGCCTCACCCTATATGAATCCAAGGTTAAATTCCTCCTCTATGCAGACGACCTGGTTTTGCTGTCACCAACTAAGGAGGGTCTACAGCAGAACCTGGACCTGCTGGAGTCGTACTGCCAGACTTGGGCCCTGACAATAAATCCCCAAAAAACCAAAGTCCTTGTGTTCCAGCAAAGATCCAAACATCAAGGACCCAAAATAAATTTCACACTAGGAACAACCAAAATTGAACAAACCACTAACTACACATACTTGGGCTTAAAAATCAGTTCTACAGGAAACTTCAAACTGGCTGTGAATGAACTGAAAGAGAAAGCAAGAAGGGCTTTCTATGCCATCAAAAAATCAATCCAAATAGAAATCCCAATTAGCATTTGGCTCAAAATTTTCAAATCAGTAATTGAACCAATTGCACTCTATGGCAGTGAGGTATGGGGACCGCTAACACAACAAGAATTTGCAAAATGGGACAAACACCCAATTGAGATCCTACATGCAGAATTCTGCAAAAGTATCCTCCGGACTCAAAGGAAAACAGTAAACAATGATTGCAGGGCGGAACTAGGCCAATATCCATTAATAATCACTATCCAAAAAAGAGCCACCAAATTTTGGAATCACCTACAAATGAGCAACCCCCAATGCTATCACTACGACGCCCTGAAATGCCAAGAGCTGACCATAAAGAAGAATACCCTCAGTCAACTAGTCCTGGGACTCAGTGAAGTAACTACTAACAATAACCAGCCCCAGGACAGTGACAGGGTAACACAAAGAATTCGACCCAACACAATCGTCGCTAAGCAAAAGGAAAAATATCTGACATATTGGGCAGAAACAACAAAAACCCAAAGCAAACTCAATTGCTACTTGGCCCTAAACAGACAATACAACATAGCTGATTACCTGACCATGGTAAAGGATAACAAACTGAGAAGAACCTTGACAAGGTACAGACTTAGCGAACATAGCCTAGCGATCGAAAAAGGCAGACACAGGCAGACCAGGCTGCCAAGAGAAGACAGGATATGCTCTCACTGCAGTCAGGGAGTAGTGGAGACAGAGATGCACTTCCTCACAGCCTGTGGAAAATATCAGGGCATCAGGGAGAATTTCTACCAAAAATTCTCACAAATATGCCCTGAATTCAGAAATCTGAATGACAACCAAAAACTCCCATACCTACTGGGGGAGGAGAGAAGCTGTGTAACACTGGCGGCACACTATGTTACAGCTTGCCATGAACAGAGGGACAACCAGTAAACTAAGAAAAGAGTATATATAAATAAAGCTATTGTATATTTATACACTCAGGGATATACCTGTTTATACACTGTATGAATAGAACTGCGTTTATGTGTTCAACCATGAATGTATTATGATGCTTTGGCAACATAAGATGTACCTTATCATGCCAATAAAGCGATTTGAATTTGAATTTGAATTTGAGTGTTGCAGGTGTAGACCCTTCATCAGAGCAATTCCAGTGGAGGTTCTGCACTGCGGTGTTGGATTGGCTTTTCCTTTCAGGCGCTCGTGGGCCTACTCTGCATTTCCAGGATTTTCTGTTTTGATTACAGATTTCCTGAGGTTACAGAACTTTCCTTTTTTTTTTAAGACCGTTCCAATGTCTTCTCATCACCTCACCTGGCTATACACACATTATTTTGCTTTCTCTATGGCATCACTGAGATGATCATCAAAGATCGACGAATTTTGATCTCTTTCCAGCTGTTTAGGAATTCAACTCATTATCGCTCTTCTCCCCCTCACTTTTTGTCCTGTTCAGCTCCAATAAACTGCTTGCTTATCTATTAGTTTCCAGTTCTGACAAAGGGTTCAGACCCCAAACAATAACCTATCTTTTTTCCCCATTACTGATCTTGAAGGATCTGCTGCGTTTTTACTTCAGATTTTCAGCATTTGCAGTTCCATTCTTTTTATCTGAATTATTATGGCACAGTCATTGCTTACTTCCTTATGTCTGTAACTCAGTGACTGATTATACCTTGTGGTTGTCTAGGTTATACATATTTACATATTGCCTCATTATCACCTTCGCCAAAACAAGGCCCAAAGATTATTTTTAATATGTATTTAAATGTTATTCCTTGGTAGCCCCACTTATATCACTAGGCAATAATATTCCCTCTAAGCAGGCCACTCACAAGCTTTTACATTGGAATACCGCACATGCGCTGAAATTTAAAGGGACCATGCATTGAAAGAAACAGAACATAGTGCAGCCTACAGGGAACATTGCCAGGCAATGTGAAATATGTTATGAGGCAGCTGATCTCCCACTCTAGGCTATGCAAGTGCAGGGCAGACTCACGTCGGTTTAAATATCCCCCTTACATTACCACGCAATTCTAGCCTCGTAATGTCAGAAAATACAATGCACACCGCTCATGTCACACATGAACGATTTCAGACAACCCAACTATTGTCGGCAGTAACCCATACTTGTAATAAGACGTGTGCGCGGCAACCTGATATTTAAACGCACGAGCAGAAAGCATAAGAGAATATTTACATAGAAACATAGAAGATGGGAGCAGGAGTCGGCCATTCGGCCCCTCGAGCCTGCTCCGTCATTTAATGAAATCATGGCTGATCATCCAAATTCAGTACCCTGTTCCCGCCTTCTCCCCATATCCCTTGATCCCTTTAGCCTAAAGAAATATATCTAACTCCTTCTTGAATATATTTAATGAATTGGCCTCTACTGCCTTCTTTGGTAGAGAATTCTACAGGTTCACCACTCTCTGGGTGAAGAAATTCCTCCTCATCTCTGTCCTAAATGGCTTACCCCTTATCCTTAGACTGTGACCCCCGGTTCTGGACTCCCCGACCATCGAGAACATCCTTCCTGCAGCTAGTCTGTCTAGTCCTGTTAGGATTTTATAAGTTTCAATGAGATCCCCTCTCATTCTTCTAAACTCCAGCGAGTACAAGCCCAATCGACCCAATCTCTCCTCATACGTCATTCCTGCCATCCCAGGTATCTGCCTGGTGAATCTTCACTGAACTCCTTCCATGGCAAGAACATCCTTCCTCAGATAAGACGACCAAAACTGCACACAATACTCAAGATGTGGTCTCACCAAGGCCCTGTACAACTGCAGCAAGACATCCTTGTTCCTGTACTCAAACCCTCTCGCTGCGAAGGCCAACATACCATTTGCCTTCTTAACCGCCTGCTGCATCTGCATGCTTACCTTCAGCGACTGGTGCACAAGGACACCCAGGTCTCGTTGCACTTCCCCTTCTCCCAATCTATTGCCATTCAGATAATAATCTGCCTTCCTGTTTTTGACACCAAAGTGGATAACCTCGCATTTATCCACGTTATATTGCATCTGCCATGCTTCTGCCCAATCACCCAACCTGTCCAAATCATACTGGAGTTTCTCGGCATCCTCCTCACAGCACACACGCCTACCCAGCTTTGTGTCGTCTGCAAAATTGGAGATATTACATCTAGTTCCCTCGTCCAGGTCATTAATATATATTGTGAATAGCTGGGGTCCAAGGACCGATCCCTGCGGTACCCCACTAGTCACTGCCTGCCACTCGGAAAAAGAGCCATTTATTCCAACTCTTTGCTTTCTGTCTGCCAACCAGTTCTCTATCCAAGTCAATACCTTGCCCCCAATCCCATGAGCCTTAACTTTACATGCCAATCTCTTATGCGGGACCTTATCGAAAGCCTTTTGAAAGTCCAAATACACCACACCCACTGGTTCTCCTTTACCTATTTTAACTGTTACAGCCTCAAAAAATTCCAGTAGATTAGTGAAGCACGATTTACCTTTTGTAAATCCATGTTGACTTTGTCCGATCCTGTCACTGCTTTCCCAGTGCTCTGCTATTACATCTTTTATAACGGACTCTAGCATTTTCCCCACTACCGATGTCAGGCTTACCGGTCTGTAATTCCCCGTTTTCTCTCTACCACCTTTTTTGAATAGTGGGATAACATTAGCTATTCTCCAATCCATGGGTACTGTTCCAGATTCCATCGAATGTTGGAAGATGACCAGCAATGCATCTACTATTTCTAGGGCCACTTCCTTAAGTACCCTAGGATGTAGATTATCAGGCCCTGGGGATTTATCGGCCTTCAATCCCATCAATTTCCCTAACACCATTTCCCTACAAATACTGATTTCTTTCAGTTCCTCCCTTTCATCAGACCCTATGTTCCCTGACATCTCTGGGAGGTTATTTGTGTCCTCCTTTGTGAAGACAGAACCAAAATATGTATTTCATTGGTCAGCCATTTCTTTGTTCCCCATTATAAATTCCCCTGATTCTGACTGCAAGGGACCTACGCTTGACTTCACCAATCTTTTTCTCTTCACATATCTATAGAGACTTTTACAGTCAGTTTTTATGTTCCCTGCAAGCTTACTCTCATGCTGTACTTTCCCCCTCTTAATTAATCCCTTTGTCCTCCTTTGTTGAATCCTAAACTGCTAAATGAGTGTAGTGCAGTTTTGAATGGCCTTGGTTTTGATGCGCTCGGTCACCATTTGGCTAGTTCAGGAATTGCGAGAAAGCCAAGCTTAGGTTTCAAGAATGTCTAAATGCCTAAAGTTGTACAAATGTGGAGAAATTATTCAAAACAAATATGGGGGGGGGGGGGGTGGTGGGGAGAAGAGAGAAAAGACCACATACCTTTTTAATACAAGCTACTGTACGTTGAAATAAAAAAAGAGAATGCCGTAAAGGCAGAGCAGGTTAATCAGAATCTGAGAGAGTTTATTTGGGATTCTGTTGGTTTAAGAAGAGTAAAACAAGGTTACACTGCAGTCGGAGTAAATTGGCACAGCAGGCAGTGGAAACCAGTTTTCTAACCAATCAGCAGGGGTGACTCATTTGGCTGTAAACAAACAAACAGTATAAAAAGACCAGTCCTAGTGTGAGTCAGCAGAGAGTGCTGAGAGTTTGGGTAAGTGTGAGTTAGGTGCTCTTTTCAAACTTTAACTCTGTGGGTTGTAGTTAATAAGGCCTTTCTGGTGCAGAGTGACTGTTGGTAAACCATTTAACTGGTGTAATTAGAGGGATTGATTTAATTTAAATCCAATTAATTAAAGGGGATACTAGCATCTAAAATCGGGCAGAGGGTGTCCATAGCTAACAATAAAAAATTTAATTAATTACATAGAACGGAGCAGGTGATGTGTTACTGTTGCGAGATGTGGGAGCCGGTGGACCCCATTGAGGCTCACGGTGATTACGTCTGTGACAAGTGTCTGCTGCTACAGGAACTCCAGCTCCATGTTGATGAGCTGGAGTCTGAGCTTCAGACACTGCGACACATCAGGAGGTGGTCACACCTATGAAGTTAATTAATTCAGATGTAGCCCATGGTCAGGGACAGGATGGTGTGACTACGAGTGAGGCAGGTACGGGGATCCAGGAGGTAGTGTTGGAGGAGCCGCAGCCCTTGCTCTTGTCCAACAGGTTCGAGGTTCTTACTCCCTGTGGGGACAGGAGCAGGGACTGCAGGGAGGATGAGCAACCTGTCCACAGCACCGTGGAACGGGGGGCCATTCAAGAGTGGGGAGTAAATAGAAATGTTGTAGTGGTAGGGGATAGTATTATTAGGGGGATAGGTAGAGTTCTCTGCAGCCGAGAGCGAGAGTCCCGAAGGCTGTGTTGCCTACCTGGTGCCAGGGTTAAGGACATCTCCTCTGGGCTGGAAAGAAACTTGCAGTGGGAGGGGGTGGATCCAGTTGTCGTGGTCCATGTTGGTACAAACGACGTAGATAGGACTAGGAAGCCGGTTCTGTTAAATGAGTATGAGCAGCTAGGGGTCAAATTAAAAAACAGAACCTCAAGGGTAATACCTGAGCCACGAGCGAATTTGGCTAGGACAAATAAAATTAGAGAGTTAAATGCGTGGCTCAAAGACTGGTGTGGGAGAAATGGGTTTTGCTTCCTGGGACACTGGCACCAGTACTGGGGCAGGAGGGAGCTGTTCCGTTGGGACGGGCTTCACTTGGCCAGTGCTGGGGCTAGAGTCCTGGCGGATCATATAACTAGGGCTGTAGAGAGCACTTTAAACTAACTAGTGGGGGGGAGGTTCCTAGAGAGCAGATAATGAAAATGACAACAGAGAAGGTCATAGACTTAGGTAGCAGTGGGGAAATTAAAAACCAGAGCATGTCAGGAAGGGACAGAAGGTATGGAGTAAAAGGTAAAGTAATAAAAAGGGCAAAAGCAGGAACTAAGTGTCACAAAACATATGTGAAAGTTCTCTATCTGAATGCACGTAGCATTCGTAACAAAATAGACGAGTTAATGGCACAAATAACTACCTATGGGTGTGATCTTGTGGCCATTACAGAAACATGGCTGCAGGGTGACAATGCCTGGGAATTAAACATACCAGGTTATTTAACGATCAGGAAGGACAGGCAGGAAGGAAGGGGAGGTGGGGTGGCTATGTTAATAAAGGAAGGAATCACTGTAATACAGAGAAATGATATTGGGTCAAAGGAGCAGGATAATGAAACAGTTTGGGTGGAGGTAAGGAATAATAAGGGGAAAAAAACACTAGTGGGCGTAGTCTATAGGCCTCCGAACAGTTGCAACTCTGTTGGACGGAGTATCAATCAGGAAATTGTTGAGGCTTGTAATAAGGGAACATCTATAATTATGGGGGATTTTAACTATCATATTAATTGGACAAATCAAATTGGGCAGGGCTGCCTTGAGGATGAGTTCATTGAGTGTATTAGGGATGGGTTTCTTGAGCAGTATGTAACTGAACCGACCAGGGGGCAAGCAACTTTAGATCTGGTCCTGTGTAACGAGACAGGATTAATTAAAAATGTCCTAGTAAAGGATCCCCTTGGAATGAGTGACCATAACATGGTTGAATTCCATATTCAATTAGAGGGTGAGAAGGTTGGATCTCAAACAAGCGTGCTAAGCTTGAAAAAAGGAGACTATGAAGGTATGAGAGCGGAATTGAGTAGTGGATTGGGAAAATAGATTAAAGGGTAAGACGATACATGATCAGTGGTGTACATTTAAGGAGTTATTTTACAACTTCCAAAAAATATATATTCCACTGAGAAGAAAAGGGTGTAAAAGAAAAGACAGCCATCCGTGGCTAAGTAAAGAAATTAAGGATAGTATTCAACTAAAAACAAGGGCATATAAGGTAGCCAAATCTAGTGGGAGGATAGAGGATTGGGAAAACTTTAAAAGACAGCAAAAAATAACAAAAAGATTGATTAAGAAAGGGAAGATAGATTCTGAAAGTAAATTAGCAAAAAATATAAAAACAGATAGTAAGAGTTTTTATAGTTATATAAAAAGAAAAAGGGTGGCTAAAGTAAATGTTGGTCCCTTAGAGGATGAGACCGGGAAATTAATGGTGGGAAATATGAAGATGGCAAAAACACTGAATGAATATTTTGTATCAGTCTTTACAGTTGAAGACACTAAGAATATCCCAACACTGGACAAACAGGCGGCTATAGGGGGGGAGGAGCTAAACACGATCAAAATCACTAAGGAAGTGGTACTCGGTAAAATAATGGGACTCAAGGCGGATAAATCACCTGGACCTGATGGCTTACATCCTAGGGTCTTGAGGGAAGTGGCGGTAGGGATTGTGGATGCATTAGTAATAATTTTCCAAAACTCCCTGGACTCAGCAAAGGTCCCGGCAGACTGGAAAACTGCTAATGTAACACCCTTATTTAAAAAGGGCAGTAGACAGAAGGCTGGAAACTATAGACCGGTTAGCCTAACATCTGTGGTAGGTAAAATTTTGGAGTCCATTATTAAGGAGACAGTAACAGGACATTTGGATAATCATAATTTAATAGGACAAAGTCAGCATGGTTTTATGAAGGGGAAGTCATGTTTGACAAATTTGCTGGAGTTCTTTGAGGATGTAACATATAGGGTGAATAAAGGGGAACCAGTGGACGTAGTGTATTTAGACTTCCAAAAGGCATTTGACAAGGTGCCACAAAAGATTATTGCTTAAGATAAAAAATCACGGGATTGGGGGTGATATTCTGGCATGGATAGAGGATTGGCTATCTAACAGAAGGCAGAGTTGGGATAAATGGTTCATTCTCAGACTGGCAATCAGTAACTAGTGGTGTTCCGCAGGGGTCAGTGCTGGGTCCCCAACTCTTTACAATCTATATTAACAATTTGGAGGAGGGGACCGAGTGTAACATATCAAAGTTTGCAGATGATATGGGAGAGAAAGTAGGTAGTGAGGACATAAAAAACCTGCAAGGGGACATAAGACAGGCTAAGTAAGTGGGCAGAGATTTGGCAGATGGAATACAATACTGGAAAGCGTGAGGTTATGCACTTTGGCAGGAAAAATCGTAGAGCAAGTTATTATCTTAATGGCAAGAAACTGGAAAGTACTGAAGTACAAAGGGATCTGGGGGTCCTGGTGCACGAAACTCAAAAGGTTAGTATGCAGGTGCAGCAAGTGATTAAGAAGGCCAATGGAATGTTGGCTTTCATTGCTAGGGGGATAGAATATAAAAATAGGGAGGTATTGCTTCAGTTGTACAAGGTATTGGTGAGACCGCACCTGGAATACTGCATAACGTATACTGTAATACTGTTTTGGTGTCCATACTTAAGAAAAGACATACTTGCTCTCGAGTCAGTACAAAGAAGGTTCACTCGGTTAATACCGGGGATGAGGGGATGGACATATGAGGAGAGGTTGAGTAGATTGGGACTCTACTCATTGGAGTTCAGAAGAATGAGAGGCGATCTTATTGAAACATATAAGATTGTGAAGGGGTTGGATCGGGTGGATGCGGGGAGGATGTTCCCGATGATGGGTGAAACTAGAACTAGGGGGCATAGTCTTAGAATAAGGGGCTGCTCTTTCAAAACTGAGATGAGGAGGAACTACTTCACTCAGAGGGTGGTAGGTCCATGGAATATGCTGCCCCAAAAAGCTGTAGAAGCTACATCATTACATAAATTTAAAACAGAAATAGACAGTTTCCTAGAAGTAAAGGGAATTAAGGGTTATGGGGAGCGGGCAGGAATTTGGACATGAGTCTAGGTTCGGATCGGACATGGCCCTGTGGGTAACGGAGCAGGCCCAGGGGCCGTGTAGCCTGATCCTGCTCCTATTTCGTGTGTCTAATTCTGTTAGATTCAGGAGATGGTTCTGTGATAGTGGATTGGCGGTTAGGATCAGATCAGCCATGATCTTATTGAATGGCGGAGCAGGCTCGAGGGGCCGATTGGCCTACTCCTGCTCCTATTTCTTATTTTCTTATGATGTGAACATTTCCAGTGTGATGAGGGGTCCCACTCATGATAGCTGTTGCTGGAGTTCCAAAGGATACAGCATCTATTCGGCTATTTCTACAGCCGGTGCAGACTGGTCACTTGTTAAGACAGCCACAGCTGGTCTCTGGCAATCCAGATTGATACTGAAGCACATGTGTGGTAAATACTTTGCTGAAGTCTTCCCACGTTCTGTGTTGTTCTTTGTGCCTACAATCAGACTATCGGGTAGAAAATAATCTTAGGTGGTTGCGCAAAACGGGAGGGCTCACATCAGCCACCCATTATGTGCCTGCCCGATGTTCAGTTCCATTGTGGAACCAAGTATCGAGCGGGGCATATAATAGCCCGTTTTGTGCCATCGCCCAAGATGAATTTCTACCCCTATCTTTCTCCGCCAGATGACGACTGACCTGACTTGCAGTCCCACGATATTCTCTTTTGGGGCGGGGGGGGGGGGGGGGATTGAGTCGAGCCTCCTTTGGAGCGCTAACTTCGCCATGACTGAAATTGAATGGTAGCTCCCCAAGAGGGAAGCGGGGTGCTACTGGAAGAGGGACTATCGCGGCGCTGCGGCACATCGCACCACAGTACTTAAAGGGGAGGGGCCTTGCTCAGCGTGACCCAGGGCCCAGCTGGGCCACCAGGGATCGGAGTGCCGGCAAAAGAGCCCGGCACTCAAGAGACGTGCCGGGCTCACGAAGTGCAGCCGGCACTCCGCAGGGGGGCTCTACAGAAGGCCGGGCACGGCAAAGCGGGCAGGTGGCCAGCAACAAAAATGGCCGCCCGGCACCTCGCCTTTAATTAGCGCCGCCCCGGCCACAGGTAGGCCCCCCTGACCCCGTCGGACATAGCGTCCGGCGGTAAGACGGGGGGATGCTACTGAAGATCGCGGCCGGGGCGCTGCGCATGGCGATGACATAATCGCCGGCAGCGCAGCGCCACGGGCCACCAACGGTTACTGCCGCCGCTAACCTCCCACTGAATTTCGCAGGAGGCGTTGGCGGCGCCGCGCCTGAGCGCTAGTTGCTTTATGCCCTGTTAGCGTCCTCTTAGGACGCTAACGGAAGGCGCAAAGCAACCACATTTTTCCCCCTTTAGATTTCCATTTCGAGCATTTGAAGCTTTTCTTTCTACCTTGCTCTATTCATTCTCATTGATGCAGATACAAATTTAAGTTATTACCAGCTTAATCCTTCTGCTAATAACTTAGATCTTAGACCTATCGCCATCTTTACCTAACAGCAGGTCCCCTCCCACCCATCAACACACCCACCCCCAATCAGCAGGTCCCCTCCCACCCATCGACACACCACCCCCAATCAGCAGGTCCCCTCCCACCCATCGACACACCCACCCCCAATCAGCAGGTCCCCTCCCACCCATCGACACACCACCCCCAATCAGCAGGTCCCCATCCACCCATCGACACACCCACCCCCAATCAGCAGGTCCCCTCCCACCCATCGACACACCACCCCCAATCAGCAGGTCCCCTCCCACCCATCTACACACCACCCCCAATCAGCAGGTCCCCTCCCACCCATCGACACACCACCCCCAATCAGCAGGTCCCCTCCCACCCATCGACACACCACCCCCAATCAGCAGGTCCTCTCCCACCCATCGACACACCACCCCCAATCAGCAGGTCCCCTCCCACCCATTGACACACGATCCCCAATCAGCAGGTCCCCTCCCACCCATCTACACACCACCCCCAATCAGCAGGTCCTCTCCCACCCATCGACACACCACCCCAATCAGCAGGTCCCCTCCCACCCATCGACACACCACCCCCAATCAGCAGGTCCTCTCCCACCCATCTACACACCACCCCCAATCAGCAGGTCCCCTCCCACCCATTGACACACGATCCCCAATCAGCAGGTCCCCTCCCACCCATCTACACACCACCCCCAATCAGCAGGTCCTCTCCCACCCATCGACACACCACCCCCAATCAGTGGGTCCCCTCCCACCCATCGACACACCACCCCCAATCAGCAGGTCCCCTCCCACCCATCGACACACCCACCCCCAATCAGCAGGTCCCCTCCCACCCATCGACACACCCACCCCCAATCAGCAGGTCCCCTCCCACCCATCGACACACGATCCCCAATCAGCAGGTCCTCTCCCACCCATCTACACACCACCCCCAATCAGCAGGTCCCCTCCCACCCATCGACACACCACCCCCAATCAGCAGGTCCCCTCCCACCCATTGACACACGATCCCCAATCAGCAGGTCCCCTCCCACCCATCTACACACCACCCCCAATCAGCAGGTCCCCTCCCACCCATCGACACACCACCCCCAATCAGCAGGTCCCCTCCCACCCATTGACACACCACCCCCAATCAGCAGGTCCCCTCCCACCCATCGACACACCACCCCCAATCAGCAGGTCCCCGCCCACCCATCGACACACCACCCCCAATCAGCAGGTCCCCGCCCACCCATCGACACACCACCCCCAATCAGCAGGTCCCCTCCCACCCATCGACACACCACCCCCAATCAGCAGGTCCCCTCCCACCCATCGACACACCACCCCCAATCAGCAGGTCCCCTCCCATCCATCGACACACCATCCCCAATCAGTGGGTCCCCTCCCACCCATCTACACACCACCCCCAATCAGCGGGTCCCCTCCCACCCATCTACACACCACCCCCAATCAGCAGGTCCCCTCCCACCCATCTACACACCACCCCTAATCAGCAGGTCCCCTCCCACCCATCGACACACCATCCCCAATCAGCAGGTCCCCTCCCACCCATCGACACACCACCCCCAATCAGCAGGTCCCCTCCCACCCATTGACACACCACCCCCAATCAGCAGGACCACTCCCAACCATCGACATCTTCACCCAACTGCAGGCCCATTCCAACTGATCAGCTGCAGTGTTATTCCCAATATTTTAGTAAAGCCTCGTGGTGAGCAGTGAAATTTCCATCAATCCAAGATAATCGTGTGCGTGGATAGAGTATTCCGAGCTGTATAACACTGGGATTAAGTACTGGTGGTTACACATCGGTCACTGGTGTGCAAGTAGAAACAACTTAAAATGAAGAACTAAAAGCATCACGCTCAGAGTGTATTTCCATAGTTACTCAATAGGTTCTTTTTCCTCTAATGTATTGGTACCAATAGATTAAGCAAGCCTGAATTGGGATCTTGCCAGCACCCCAACTGCCAGCTCACTCCTCCTACCTGCCTGCCTCCACAAAAATATGCAATTCAATATGTAAAAGTACACACACACACAAACACATCTATCCTGTGTGAAGGAAGGAGACCAGTGTAAAGAGGCCATTTCCTCTTTAATTTCCTGTTTGTGTTTAGTTGGTTAGGTAGGGGAATTTAAACATCTTTTGTAGTGAGCATTGACTGTTTTGCCGTAAAGAAATGTCATTCTTTACACCATACATTGTTCTGTACTGCGATAAACATGGTACCTTCCTAACTAATCCCATACATTGCTGGGGCTTAGAATATAAACACACACCATCCGATATCTATTGGTAACACCACCACAAGCCGTCCCCCAGGGAATACTTGTCTCTCTGTCTGATACAGAGAAGTAGCTATTATCAAATGGTGCTGCTTCTTTCCAGCCTCACCTTCCTCCCCCAGTTCCACGTTTGTCAGAAAGCAATGAAGACGATGAGCTCCAGCAGCAGTTGCGTACTCTTGCTGTATTGCTTCGAGAATGGTGAACGGAACTGGGTGTTACAAATGGATTATACCATGGTCTTGGACTTATGATCAAGGTTCAAATCCAACCCAGAAGTCTCTTTTGTCTGTTGGGTGTAAGTATCCTATTCAGTGGATTTGGCCAATCTCAGTCCAGTTTCTACTGTGAGGTTAGTGCTGTGCACCCTAACCCAGTTGATAGCAGATGAGGCATCCTAGCGGGCATGAGCCCATTACATAAAATTGGACACAATTTCGCAACCTCCCAGAGACCACAGCTGTTTTATAAGAACATAAGAAATAGGAGCAGGAGTCGCCCATTCGGCCCCTCGAGCCTGCTCCGCCATTCAGTGAGATCATGGCTGATCTGAGTTTGGGTTCGGCTCCATTTCCCTGCCCGCTCCCATAACCCTTCACTCCCTTATTGTTCAAAAGTCTGTCTATCTCCACCTTAAATATATTCACTGACCCAGCCTCCACAGCTCTCTGGGGCAGAGCATTCCACAGATTTACCACCCTCTGAGAGAAGAAATTCCTCCTCATCTCAGTTTTAAATGGGCGACCCCTTATTCTGAAACTATGCCCCTGAGTTCTATAATATGATTGAATTTTATATTAAGTTTGAGAGTGATGTAGTCCAATCTGAAACTAAGGTCTTCAGTCTAAACAGAGGAAACTACAAGGGTATGAGGGACAAGTTGGCCTTGGTAGATTGGGAGACTACACTAAAAGGTATGAAGGTGGACATACAATGGCTAACATTCAAGGAAATAATGTATAATTTGCAACAAACATATTCCTGTAAGGCATAAAAACCCAAAAGGGAAAGTGATCCAACCATGGCTAACAAAAGAAATTAAAGCTAGTATTAAGTCAAAGGAGGAAGCTTATAAAGTTGCTAGAAAAAGCGGTCAGCCTGAGGATTGGGATTTTTTAGAAATCAGCAAAGGGGGACCAAGAAATTGATAAAGAAAGGGAAAATGGAATATAAGCACAAACTAGCGAAAAATATAAAAACTGATTGTAAAAACTTCTATAGGTATGTGAAAAGGAAAAGACGGGCGAAGGGAAATGTAGGTCCTTTACAGTCAGACGGGAGAATTTATAATGTGGAATGAGGAAATGGCAGAGAAATTAAATAAATACTTTGTTTCTGTCTTCACGGAGGAAGACACAAAAAACCTCCCAGAAATACAAGAAAACCAAGGGTGTGGAATGAGTGACCATAATATGGTTGAATTCCAAATTCAGTTTGAGGGCGAGAGAGTTGGATCTCAAACCAGCATACTAAGCTTAAATAAAGGAGACTATGAAGGTATGAGAGTAGAATTGACTAAAGTGGACTGGGAAAATAGATTAAAGTGTAAGGCGGTGCAAGAGCAGTGGTCTACATTCAAGGAGATATTTCACATCTTTCAAGATAAATATATTCCACTGAGGAAAAAGGGGAGTAAAAGAAAAGACAGCCATCCGTGGCTTAGTAAAGTAATAAAGGATAGTATTCGACTGAAAACAAGGGCATATAAATTAGCCAAATCTAGTGGGAGGATAGAAGATTGGGAAGCATTTAAAAGCCAGCAAACAATAACTAAAAGATTAATTAAGAAGGGGAAGATAGATTATGAAAGTAAACTAGCAAAAAATATAAAAACATTTAGCAAGAGTTTCTACAGCTATATAAAAAGAAAAAGGTTGGCTAAAGTGAACGTTGGTCCCTTAGAGGATGGGACCGGGAAACTAGTGGTGGGGAACATGGAGATGGCAAAGACGCTGAACAAATATTTTGTATCAGTCTTTACAGTAGAGGACACTAAAAATATCCCAACAGTGGACAAACAGGGGGCAATTGGGGGGGAGGAGCTAAACACAATTAAAATCACTAAAGAGATGGTACTCAGTAAAATAATGGGACTTAAGGCGGATAAATCCCCCGGACCTGATGGCCTACATCCTAGGGTCTTGAGAGAAATGGCGGTAGGGATTGTGGATGCATTGGTGATCATTTTCCAGAACTCCCTGGACTCAGGAAAGGTCCCGGCAGATTGGAAAACTGCTAATGTAACACCCTTATTTAAGAAGGGAAGTAGACAAAAAGCTGGAAACTATAGGCCAGTTAGCCTAACATCTGTGGTTGGCAAAATGTTGGAGTCCATTATTAAGGAAACAGTATCAGAGCATTTGGATAAACATAACTTAATAGGACAGAGTCAGCGTGGTTTTACGAAGGGGAAGTCATGTTTGACAAATTTGCTCGAATTCTTTGAGGATGTAACATACAGGGTGGATAAAGGGGAACCAGTGGATGTAGTGTATTTGGACTTCCAAAAGGCATTTGACAAGGTTCCACACAAAAGATTACTGATCAAGATAAAAAAAATCACGGGATTGGGGGTAATATACTGGCATGGGTGGAAGATTGGCTATCTAACAAAAAACAAAGAGTTGAGATAAATGGTTTGTTCTCGGGCTGGCAATCAGTAACTAGTGGTGTCCCACAGGGATCAGTGCTGGGACCCCAACTCTTTACAATCTATATTAACGATTTGGAGGAAGGGACCGAGTGCAACATATCCAAGTTTGCCGACGATACAAAGATGGGAGGGAAAGCAGTGAGTGAGGAGGACATAAAAAACCTGCAAAAGGACATAGACAGGCTAAGTGAGTGGGCAGAGATTTGGCAGATGCAATATAATGTTGGAAAGTGTGAGGTTATGCACTTTGGCAGAAAAAATAAAAGAGCAAGTTATTATCTAAATGGAGAGAAACTGCAAAGTGCTACAGTACAAAGGGATCTGGGGGTCCTGCTGCACGAAACACAAAAAGTTCGTATGCAGGTGCAGCAGGTGATCAGGAAGGCCAATGGAATCTTGGCTTTTATTGCAAGGGGGATGGAGTATAAAAACATGGAAGTCTTGCTGCAGTTATACAGGGTATTGGTGAGGCCACACCTGGAATACTGCGTGCAGTTTTGGTTTCCATATTTAAGAAAAGATATACTTGCTCTCGAGGCGGTTCAGAGAAGGTTCACTCGGTTGATTCCAGAGATGAGGGGGTTGACGTATGAGGAAAGGTTGAATAGGTTGGGACTCTACTCATTGGAGTTCAGAAGAATGAGAGGCAATCTTATCGAAACATATAAGATTGTGAGGGGGCTTGATCGGGTGGATGCGGTGAGGATGTTTCCACTGATGGGTGAGACTAGAACTAGGGGGCATAATCTTAGAATAAGGGGCTGCCCTTTCAAAACTGAGATGAGGAGAAACGTCTTCGCTCAGAGGGTAGTAAATCTATGGAATTTGCTACCCCAGAGAGCTGTGGAAGCTGCAACATTAAATAAATTTAAAATGGAGATAGACATTGTCCTAGCAGATAAGGGAATTAGGGGTTATGGGGAGAGGGCAGGGGAGTGGACGTGAGTCTAGATTCAGATCAGCCATGATCCTATTGAATGGCGGAGCAGGCCCGAGGGGCCGTATGGCCTACTCCTGCTCCTATTTCTTATGTTTTTATGAATGAGGAACTTAAAGAAATTATTAGTAGAAAAACAGTACTAGCAAAATTAATGGGACTAAAAGTTGATAAATCCCAAGGACTGGATGACCTACATCCTAGGGTTTTGAAAGAGATGGCCATTGGGATAGTGGGCGCATTGGTTGTCATCTTCCAAAATTCTGTAGATTCTGGAACGGTTCCAGCAGATTGGAGGATAGCAAATGTAACCCCGCTATTTAAGAAAGGAGGGGGGAGAGAAAACGGGGAACTACAGACCTGTTAGCCTCACATCAATAGCTGGGAAAATGCTGGAATCTATTATAAAGGTGCAATAACTGGGTACTTAGAAACTAATAGTAAGATTGGGCAGAGTCAACATGGATTTATGAAAGGGAAGTCCTGTTTGACAATCCTATTGGAGTTCTTTGAGGATGTAACTAGTGGAGTAGACAAAGGGGAACCAGTAGATGTGGTGTATTTGAATTTTCAGAAGGCCTTCGATAAGGTCCCACACAAGAGGTTGGTGAACAAAATTAGGGCACATGGAATTGGGGGTAATATACTAGCATGGATTGAGAATTGGTTAACAGACAGAAAACAAAGAGTAGGGATAAATGGGTCTTTTTCAGGATGGCAGGCTGTGACTAGTGGGGTACCGCAAGGATCGGTGCTTGGGCCCCAGCTATTCACAATCTGTATCAATGATTTGGATGAGGGGTCCAAATTTGCTGATGATACAAAGCTAGGTGGCAGTGTCAGTTGCGAAGAGGCTTCAAGGGGATCTCAACAGGCTCAGTGAGCGGGCGAGAACATGGCAGATGGAATATACCTGTAATGTGGATAAATGTGAAGTATCCACTTTGGTAGAAAAAGCAGAAAGGCAGAGTATTTCCTAAATGGTGAAAGATTGGGGAATGCAGATGCTCAAAGGGACCTGGGTGTCCTTGTACATGAGTCACTGAAAGTGAATGTGCAGGTGCAGCAAGCCATTAGGAAGGCAAATGGTATGCTGGCCTTCATTACAAGAGGATTTGAGTACAGGGGTAAAGAAGTCTTACTCCAATTATATAGGGCCTTGGTGAGACCACACCTGGAGTACGGTGTACAATTTTGGTCTCCTTACCTAAGGAAGGATATGCTTGCCATAGAGGGAGTGCAACGAAGGTTCATGAGATTGATTCCTGGGATGGCGGGACTGTCGTATGAGAAGAGATTGAGTAAACTAGGCCTGTATTCTCTTGAATTCAGAAGAATGAGAGGGGAATCTCATTGAAGCATACAAAATTATTACAGGGCTTGATAGGGTGGATGCTGGGAGAATGTTTCCCTTGGCTGGGGAGTCTAGAACCAGGGGCCACAGCCTCAGGATAAAGGGTAGGCCATTCAGGACTGAGATGAGAAGAAATTTCTTCACACAGAGGGTGGTGAATCTTTGGAATTCTCTACCCCAGAGGGCTGTGGAGGCTCAGTCATTGGGTATATTCAAAACAGAAGTCGATAGATTTCTGACTAGTAAGGGCATCAAGGGATATGGCGATAGGGCCGGTGAATGGAGTTGAGGTAGAAGATCAGCCATGATCTCATTGAATGGCGGAGCAGGCTCGAAGGGCCGAATGGCCCACTCCTGCTCCTATTTCTTATGTTCTTATTCCCCCATAAGGGGAAACATCTTCTCTGCATCTACCTTGTCGAGCTCCTTCAGTATCTTATATGTTTCAATAAGATCACCTCTCATTCTTCTAAACTCCAATGAGTATAGGCCCAACCTGCTCAACCTTTCTTCATAAGTCAACCCCTTCATCCCAGGGATCAACCTCATGAACCTTCTCCGACTGCCTCCAATGCAAGTATATCCCTCCTTATTTAGAGGCCAAACTGTACGCAGTACTCCAGGTGCGGTTTCACCAACGCCCTGTACAGCTGTAGCAGGACTTCCCTGCTTTTATACTCCAACCCCCTTGCAATAAAGGCCAACATTCCATTTGCCTTCCTGATTACTTGCTGCACCTGCATGCTAACCTTTTGTGTTTCATGTTTTTGGAGGTAGGTAAATCTCATTATGCTGGTGCATTATATAGTGCGCGTGAGTAGCTGATAATTTACGCTGCATCTAACCTGTGCCATACCCGACCTGGGAATGCTGCATGGGCAGTGTAGAGTGAGCTTTACTGTGTATCTAGCATGTGCTGTACCGGTCCTGGGAGTGTTTGATGGGACAGTGTAGAGGGAGTTTCACTCTGAATCTAACCCGTCCTGACCTTAATCTGTTAGTGCTGCATGGAATAACATTAAGAAGCTTTTCTCTGCATCTCCCTCCAAAAAAAAGTGGACATCCATCATTCTGACAATCATAAAGATGCATTCAAAAATAATACCAATTGTACTGTATACCTGCTCTTCAGTTAGGATTTATTTAGTTCCTCAAAGATTTTTTTTTATATTCGTTCACGGATTGTGGGTGTCGCTGGCAAGGCCAGCATTTATTTCCCATCCCTAAATGCCCTTGAGAAGGTGGTGGTGAGCCGCCATCTTGAACCGCTGCAGTCCATGTGGTGAAGGTACTCCCACAGTGCTGTTAGGGAGGGAGTTCCAGGATTTTGACCCAGCAACGACGAAGGAATGGCGATGTACTTCCAAGTCAGGATGGTGTGTGACTTGGAGGGGAACTTGGAGGTGGTGGTGTTCCCATGCGCCTGCTGCCCTTGTCCTTCTAGGTGGAAGAGGTCGCGGGTTTGGGAGGTGCTGCCGAAGAAGCCTTGGCAAGTTGCTGCAGTGCATCTTGTAGATGGTACACACCGCAGCCACGGTACGCCGGTGGTGAAGGGAGTGAATGTTTAAGATGGTGGATGGGATGCCAATCAAGCGGGTTGCTTTGTCCTGGATGGTGTCGAGCTTCTTGAGTGTTGTTGGAGCTGCACTCATCCAGGCAAGTGGAGAGTATTCCATCACACGCCTTACGTGTGCCTTGTAGATGGTGGAAAGGCTTTGGAGTGTCAGGAGGTGAGACACTCGCTGCAGAATACCTAGCCTCTGACCTGTTCTTGTTGCCACAGTATTTATGTGGCTGGTCCAGTTAAGTTTCTGTTCAATGGCGACTCCCAGGATGTTGATGGTGGGGTATTCGGTGATGGTAATGCCATTGAATGTCAAGGGGCAGTGGTTAAACTCTTGCTTGTTGGAGATAGTCATTGCCCGCCCTCAGACTCAGCGACGAAGCTGAGGAAGATATATATCCTTCTAAATTGGGGGGGTAGGAGAAGCAGTTTAACAAATTGAGCAGGTTTGGATCACTGAGCTCTTCAGAGAATACAAGCTGCCTTTGCCTCCAGAGTGCAATTCAAGTTGTGGTTACGTGGTGCGTTGTTAGAGGTAGTAGTTTAGAGCAGCTACTTAATAGAAAATTTACTACGCTTGAATGAACTGTTTCTGGGTCATCATTTCTATGCATAAATCTCTGAGAATGAGTCTCTCCAGGCTGTTGCTGGGCATCTCCATTGCTGAGGAGAGAGAAGCTAAGGGCAGCTCAAAGTTGCACTGAACGTGGAGAGAGGGAGAGACACTGCACTTTCGTACTGCATTTTCCATGACATACCACAGGTGCGAACTGAGCCGCAAACTCTGCTTCCCTATTTTTATTCCGGGAGAATCCAGGGCAATCAAGGCGGGCTCACACACACAGACACAGACATTGGGAGCTGAAGGGTGGGAATTTAACACCATTCCAAATTCCACTTCAATAAGAAATGACAAGAGCAAAACATTTATTCAGAGGGGAACAAAGAAGTCCATCAGTGGTTTACACGCACATTCCCAAAATGACCGTATAGTCCCCTCACCGGTCGACTACAGACAGGAATAGATGCAGTAAAAATGAGGTCGGGAGGCAAATAGACAAAGAAACTGATTGGAATAGAAAAGTTACAAATACTTACCTAAAATGGCAACTGTTGCAGCCAAAGCACAAGCAGCTATTATTTGGGAACTTTACGGCCTACAGAACGCTCAAAGGCTCCAGCACATCCCAACCTTCCAGCGGAATTTGGCATAAAAATAAAACAAAAAAGGTGACTCAACCGTGGCTAACAAGTGAAGTTAGAGATAGCATAAGATCCAAGGAGAGAACATATAAATTGGCCAGAAAAAGCAGTAAACCTGAGGATTGGGAGCAGTTTAGGATTCAACAAAGGAGACAAAGGGATTAATTAGGAAGGGGGAAATAGAAAGAGAGTAAGCTTGCAGGGAACATAAAAACTGACTGTAAAAACTTTTATAGATATGTGAAGAGAAAAAGATTGGTGAAGTCAAGCGTAGGTCCCTTGCAGTCAGAATCAGGGGAATTTATAATGGGGAGCAAAGAAATGGCAGACCAATTAAATATATATTTTGGTTCTGTCTTCACAAAGGAGGACACAAATAACCTCCCAGAGATGTCGGGGAACATAGGGTCTGATGAAAGGGAGGAACTGAAAGAAATCAGTATTTGTAGGGAAATGGTGTTAGGGAAATTGATGGGATTGAAGGCCGATAAATCCCCAGGGCCTGATAATCTACATCCTAGGATACTTAAGGAAGTGGCCCTAGAAATAGTAGATGCATTGCTGATCATCTTCCAACATTTGATAGACTCTGGAACAGTTCCCATGGATTGGAGGATAGCTAATGCAACCCCACTATTCAAAAAAGGTGGTAGAGAGAAAACGGGGAATTATAGACCGGTAAGCCTGACATCGGTAGTGGGGAAAATGCTAGAGTCCATTATAAAAGATGTAATAGCAGAGCACTTGGAAAACAGTGACAGGATCGGACAAAGTCAACATGGATTTACAAAAGGTAAATCGTGCTTGACTAATCTACTGGAATTTTTTGAGGATGTAACAGGTAAAATAGATAAGGGAGAACCAGTGCATGTGGTGTATTTGGACTTTCAGAAGGCTTTCGATAAGGTCTCGCATAAGAGATTAGCGTGTAAAGTTAAGGCACATGGGATTGGGGGCAAGGTATTGACTTGGATAGAGAACTGGTTGGCAGACAGAAAGCAAAGAGTTGGAATAAACGGGTCTTTTTCTGAGTGGCAGGCAGTGACTAGTGGGGTACCGCAGGGATCGGTCCTTGGACCCCAGCTATTCACAATATATATTAATGATCTAGACAAGGGAACTAGATGTAATATCTCCAAATTTGCAGACGACACAAAGCTAGGTGGGCGTGTGTGCTGTGAGGAGGATGCCGAGAAACTCCAGGATGATTTAGACAGGTTGGGTGATTGGGCAGAAGCATGGCAGATGCAATATAACGTGGATAAATGTGAGGTTATCCACTTTGGTAGCAAAAACAGGAAGGCAGATTATCTGAATGGCAATAGATTGGGAGAAGGGGAAGTGCAATGAGACCTGGGTGTCCTTGTGCACCAGTCGCTGAAGGTAAGCATGCAGGTGCAGCTGGCGGTTAAGACGACAAGTGGTATGTTGGCCTTCGTAGCGAGAGGGTTTGAGTACAGGAACAAGGATGTCTTGCTGAAGTTGTACAGGGCCTTGGTGAGACCACATTTTGAGTATTGTGTGCAGTTTTGGTCGCCTTATCTGAGGAAGGATGTTCTTGCCATGGAAGGAGTTCAGCGAAGATTCACCAGGCTGATACCTGGGATGGCAGGAATGACGTTATGAGAGAAGATTGGGTCGATTGGGCTTGTACCCGCTGGAGTTTAGAAGAATGAGAGGGGATCTCATCGAAACTTATAAAATTCTGACAGGACTGGACAGACTAGATGCAGGAAGAATGTTCCCGATGGTCGGGGAGTCCAGAACCAGGGGTCAGTCTAAGGATAAGGGGTAGGCCATTTAGGACAGAAATGAGGAGGAATTTCTTCACCCAGAGAGTGGTGAACCTGTGGAATTCTCTACCACAGACGGCAGTAGAGGCCAATTCATTAAATATATTCAAGAAAGAGTTGGATATATTTCTCAAGGCTAAAGGGATCAAGGGGTATGGGGAGAAAGCAGGGACAGGGTATTGAATTTGGATGATCAGCCATGATCGCATTGAATGGCGGAGCAGGCTCGAGGGGCCGAATGGCCTACTCCTGCTCCTATCTTCTATGTTTCTATCCACCCCATGCCCATTGGCCTCCACGCCCGCCCGTCAAAGTTCCGCTTGCTCTCTTTCGTGCACTGGCTCTAACCATCAACTCTACTTCCTATTTTCTCCTGGGTTGCTCACAGCAGTGCCCGGGAGATTACTTTCTGGAGATGCCAGAATATTACGGGAGGGGTGACAACCCCAAGTTTCACACACAATGTATAGCCACTTTGGCAAAGTACTGGAAGCTGTTTGCCACCTGTGGGACCTCAGACCAGCAACAGTCTGTGTCGCTGAGAGAGAAATGACAAGCATTTTCTTAGCTGAAGGAAGCTGCAGTAGCTTTTATCCACAGAGGTGATGTCAGGAGGAAAACATTGGTGTGTGACACTCACACGACTTAGAGATCACATCACCAGCCTGGCCTGCTTGCCCTCACTCTGTGAACCTTAAAAGGAGACGAGTCAGAGAGAGAGAGAGAGAGAGAGAGAACAAGAGAGCGAGACTGTCCTCACTCACTGGCTTACTCATCTCAGTGGCCCGAGAGGATCGGATATACAAACACTTCTAGGGAATGGCAGCTGCGGAAGCTCGACTTGTGCAGAGAAAGAAAAATACAAACAAGTGTAAACACGCAGTGTCCTGACTATTCTAGGGTAACTCTTCAGTAATTCCATGTAACCAGCTCAAACTCCGTTTCAGGCGTTCTCTCAATTTTTAGGTTGATCAGTTGCCAGCACTGTAACAGGGTTACTTTCACACAGGCTTATTTTCACGGCTACCTGTTTGCTATGAAAAAGACTCCCACTTGAATCTTTGACCTGCCAATAATCTTCCCAGAAGATGCATTACCAGAATGCACCAAAGTGTGAACTTCCCCAATTTACAGTTTATATACTTGCTTCGACAGTGGGACAATAAACAATCTTCAGATGGAACTGTGTAGCACACCTGAGCACAAGCGACTGATTCCCTCGACAACCCAGGGTCAAAGATTACCCACAAACGGGACCTTTTACAATTCTGACCAAGTTATAATCCTTTTGTCCCTGAGTGAGTAGAGATAAAGATCAAACTGCAGCCGAACGAGGTATTTCAATTCTGTATCACAGGCTACGGAACTCTGTGCCTGGATTACTTGTCTTCTGCCGAGGGGAATGAAGAGATAGCAACCTGCCACTTTCACCCTCGAGTATGAATGGAGGCTGCAAGAGAACTTTGAAGGCACCATGGGCAGAAGTTGCCAGCATCAGGGTGCATTTCCTTCAGCTCCCAGCAGAAGCCAGGAGTGAGTTTGATGATGGCCTGTGTGCAGATGTACCAACTTGACACAGGACAGATTATAAAGGAAAGGGCAGGGGGGGTGGAATTTGTCAACAATCAGCAGAGTACTGTAAAGGTGGAAGCCTCAGTAACTCATTGTCCAGCATATTTTAACCCTCTGAAGGCCAAGTCACACCCTTGTATCACACGCTGCTTCTTTCTAAGCTGGAAGCTAAGCGTGGACAGACAGCAGAATCCCCATCTCAACCTTCGATACCTGCGACAGGGCCACTGATACAGCCTGACACCGGTAGTGGGGAAAATGCCAGAGTCCATTATAAAAGATGTAATAGCAGAGCACTTGGAAAACAGTGACAGGATCAGACAAAGTCAACATGGATTTACAACGGGTAAATCGTGCTTGACTAATCTACTGGAATTTTTTGAGAATATAACTGGTAGAATAGATAAGGGAGAACCAGTGGATGTGGTGTATTTGGACTTTCAGAAGGCTTTCGAAAAGGTCCCGCATAAGAGATTAGCGTGTAAAGTTAAGGCACATGGGATTGGGGGTAAGGTGATGATGGAGATGATCCTCATCCTAATGGGATTGGCGGCAAGGTATTGACTTGGATAGAGAACTGGTTGGCAAACAGCCAGCAAAGAGTTGGAATAAACGGGTCTTTTCAGCGAAGATTCACCAGGCTGATACCTGGGATGGCAAGAATGACGTATGAGGAGAGATTGGGTCGATTGGGCTTGTACTTGCTGGAGTTTAGAAGAATAAGAGGGGATCTCATTGAAACTTATAAAATTCTGACAGGACTGGACAGACTAGATGCAGGAAGGATGTTCCCGATGGTCAGGGAGTCCAGAACCAGGGGTCGCAGTCTAAGGATAAGGGGTAGGCCATTTAGGACAGAAATGAGGAGGAATTTCTTCACCCAGAGAGTGGTGAACCTGTGGAATTCTCTACCACAGAAGGCAGTAGAGGCCAATTCATTAAATATATTCAAGAAGGAGTTGGATATATTTCTTAAGGCTAAAGGGATCAAGGGATATGGGGAGAAGGCAGGGACAGGGTACTGAATTTGGATTATCAGCCATGATCTCATTGAATGGCGGAGCAGTCTCGAGGGGCCGAAAGGCCTACTCCTGCTCCTATCTTCTATGTTTCTATAGTGCATGGGATACGCCGGGGGCAGGAGGGGGCGAGGGACGGGCCGGGGGCAGGAGGGGGCCATCCAGTAACAGTATGAATATTTAGAAACTGTGTAAAATTAGCACTTGTGTCATTAGTTTCAAGCTAGTTCATACTGACCATCACTCCACAAAAAGTACAGGAAACTTTGGTTTATCCGGAGGTTGTATGTCCGGAAACCTTGATCTACCGGCAGAAATCAGGAGCCGTTTTGTTAGTTTTTTTTTTCTTCTCGTGGCTTTTTTTCCCCAACAGTCAAGCTCTGGAAAGTCTCTCTGAAGCTGTTGCTAAGCTACAGAGACGCTTCCAAGGTACGGGCCGACTGTTTAGAAGCTGTTGCTAAGCAACAGTGTTTGTTGTCAGATACGGAGATGAAAACCTCCGTATGCTTCAACATTAACGCTGGTATGTCCGGCAACAGCTCGGTCCCGTCGGTGCCGGATATAACAAAGTTTCCTGTAACTTGTTTCCTGCTCCATCCCAAACAGAGCACTGGCCCTCTAACACTATAAACAGCAAACTAAGGGCTTGCCTATTCTTTGTTCACTAATTTTTAATGAAAATGTTGATGCAAGCATCTGGCAGGGACATGGTCTATGAAAACAGAGAGTAGAGAAAAAGCTTCCCCATAGCTGTCATACACAAGAGTATTACACCCCGCTTATATATCAATAAAGCAACATAGTTCGCTTCAAGATTTCAGCAACATCTGGAGAAAATGAACAATCCTCCCCCCATCCCAAACAACAATGTTTCTGTCGGTCAGTTGCTGGTCTTTTTTTATACATCTGGCGACTGAACAGGTAACAACTGCGGCACAGTCGGAGCTTTCACAAAATTGACTCACCGACAAGCCCACAGCATCTTTTTGTTCATAGAAACATAGAAGATAGGAGTAGGCCATTCGGCCCCTCGAGCCTGCTCCGCTATTCAATGAGATCATGGCTCATCATCCAAATTCAGTACCCTGTCCCTGCTTTCTCCCCATATCCCTTTAGCCTTAAGAAATATATCCAACTCCTTCTTGAATATATTTAATGAATTGGCCTCAACTGCCTTCTGTGGTAGAGAATTCCACAGGTTCACCACTCTCTGGGTGAAGAAATTCCTCATCTCTGTCCTAAATGGCTTACCCCTTATCCTTAGCCTGTGACCCCTGGTTCTGGACTCCCCCGCCATCGGGAACATCCTTCCTGCATCTAGTCTGTCTAGTCCTGTTAGAATTTTATAAGTTTCAATGAGATCCCCTCTCATTCTTCTGTAGCCGCAAGCCTACATTTCGTTGTACTGCACTTGTGCACTAACAATGACAATAAAAGTTGATTTGATTTGATTTGAGATCCCCTCTCATTCTTCTAAACTCCAGCGAGTATAAGCCCAATCGCTCCTCATACGTCATTCCTGCCATCCCAGGTATCAGCCTGGTGAATCTTCGCTGAACTCCTTCCATGGCAAGAACATCCTTCCTCAGATAAGGCGACCAAAACTGCACACAATACTCAAGGTGTGGTCTCACCAAGGCCCTGTACAACTGCAGCAACACATTCTTGTTCTTGTACTCAAACCCTCTCGCTATGAAGGCCAACATACCATTTGCCTTCTTAACCGCCTGCTGCACCTGCATGCTTACCTTCAGCGACTGGTGCACAAGGACACCTAGGTCTCGTTGCACTTCCCCTTCTCCCAATCTATTGCCATTTAGATAATAACCTGCCTTCCTGCTTTTGCCACCAAAGTGGATAACCTCGCATTTATCCACATTATACTGCATCTGCCATATTACCCAACCTGTCCAAATCATACTGGAGTTTCTTGGCATCCTCCTCACAGCACACACGCCCACCCAGCTTTGTGTCGTCTGCAAACTTGGAGATATTATATCTAGTTCCCTTGTCTAGATCATTAATATATATATTGTGAATAGCTGGGGTCCAAGGACCGATCCCTGCGGTACCCCACTAGTCACTGCCTGCCACTCGGAAAAAGACCCGTTAATTCCAACTCTTTGCTCAGTTCTCTATCCAAGTCAGTACCTTACCCCAATCCCATATGCTTTAACTTTGCATGCTAATCTCTTATGCGGGACCTTATCGAAAGCCTTCTGAAAGTCCAAATACACCACATCCACTGGTTCTCCCTTATCTATTCTACCACTCACGTCCTCAAAAAATTCCAGTAGATCAGTCAAGCATGATTTACCTTTTGTAAATCCATGTTTTGTAAATCCATGTCAATGCACCATCTAATGACCCTGCTTTAAGATTGTTTCTAACCACCAATTCTGAAGTTTGAAACTTGGAGAGGCAACACAGGGACACCAGCAACTGCACAGGTTATTCTCTGGATAGAAAGATATGCTGAAAGGGTGAGAAGAGGTAGATGGAATGGGAGGAACTCGTGTGGAGTATAAACACCAGCGCAGACTAGTTGGGCCGAATGGCCTGTTTCCGTGCTGTATATTCTATGTAATAATGCTAAGTTCAGTTTAGGGGAAAATACTTCCCCTGTAAACTGCTGAATGCTCGTGATGCTGCTCTGCTGATAATCTTGTACACGTTTAAAAGCCCTACTTCCCTCTGATATTTTAGTTGGGAGATTTTGGCATTCTCTGCCAGCTTGCAAGGGAGTGCAGTAAAGAAAACTTGCATTTATATAACGCCTTTCACAGCCTCAGAACGTCCCAAAGCGCTTTACAGCCAATGAACTATTTTGGGAGTGTAGTCACTGTTGTAATGTAGGAAACGCAGCAGCCAATTGCGCACAGCAAGCTCCCACAGCAATGTGATAATGACCAGATAATCTGTTTAGTGATGTTGATTGAAAGATAAATATTGGCCAGGATACCGGGGAGAACCTGCTCTTCTTCAAAATAGTGCCATGGGATCTTTTACGGCCACCCGAGACAGCAGATGGGGCCTCGGTTTAACATCTCATCCGAAAGTACTGCACTGGGAGTGTCAGCCTAGATTTTTGTGCTCAAGTCTCTGGAGTGGGACTCAAACACACAACCTTCTGACTCAGAGGCAAGAGTGCTACCCACTGAGCCACAGCTGATGCTGAGCTAACTGCTGCATGAATTAGACAATGAGTTTTTTTTGAGAGTTTACCGTAAATATCCAGTCCTATTTCCAGTCCAATTTCTATCAGCCTTTCTGTGCTGCCAGCAGCCACTAGCCTCAACTTCACAAAGTATCTGTCCTCAAAATATTAACCATCACAGCTAAACGAAGGGCCGAATGGCCTACTCCTGCTCCTATCTTCTATGTTTCTATGTAAACCGGGGTACTGAATAGGCTCATTATACTACCACTTATCGGTCAATATTAAACGGTTTCTGATACAAATCTGGTGCAAAAATCAAAATCTTGACTGCAGACAGTACCAGAGGCCAACACCCCTGTGGTCACACACCAGCTGCATTGTACTTTTTAAATGTAATTGAGTATTTTTAATGTTGGCCAAGTGCAGACATTCCCCGACATTAAACTTTAACCAGCAGCCAGCATGCAGCGAGAGTAGCTCTGTGCACATGGAGAGTTCTGTTGTCACTGGCCAGGCAGCAATGTAGGAATTGGCAGCATCAAGCCAGTCAGCTAACCCCACATAGCTCTGTACAGGTCATGGTCTGAACCCGCTGTCTGCAATACACTGCAACTCTAATATTCATTAATAAGTGAGCAAGAATGGGTCTCTTGTCATCTGCCCGGGATCTAATAATTGATCACTGGCTGACACAGACGCTGGTTACCAGGTGTCACAAGCAGCCATTAGCCTCGAGATTTTTCACTGCCTGCACCATCTTTTTTACCTGTGCGGTAAAGGTTATTGTTTTAGTACTGTTGGCTTTATTTCGAACCCCATGAATTAATCACTCTATGTTTCCCTGCGGTTTCTCATGAACTGGCTGTTTCCACGTGCCTATGCTGGCTCCTATTGTCTGTCACTTACCTTGATAAAGTTATTCAGGTGACCCAGCTTTCGCATGTTAGAGACTCCCTGGGGCTTGGCCACATTCTGGAGGATCTCGCGAAGGTTGTCTGAAGGGTCTACAACAAAATACAAAGGATCGTCAGTAAGTGTCTGTACTGGGGAATCAAATAACAGGGCGGTTTGATGCACAGTGCTCTGTACTACATATACATTATGTACTCAGTACATTTAAGCCAACAAATTGTGAGACTCCCAATGCCAGTCGGAAAATCGGGAGTGCCGAGAATCAGGCACGCTGACCTCTGCGCCAGGAACAGAGTATTGGAATCTTTGTTGATACTATTTCTCGTAGCGGTTTGATACAGCGGAGTGGCTTGCTAGGCCGTTTTACAGGGCAGTCAACCTCGCCAGTGTGGGACTGGAGTCACGTATAGGCCAGACTGGGTAAGGACGGCAGGTTTCCTTTCCTAAAGGTCATTAGTGAGCCGGTTGGGTTTTTCTAACAGTACGACAGCTTCGTGCTCACTTTTTATTCAAAATTTATTTAGTTGTTTTTAAAAAAAACTAAATTGAAATTTGTGGGATTTGAACTCACATTCTCTGGATTACTAGTCCAGTAACATAACCACTGCACTACCTTATTGCAACTGGGCAACCTGGAAGTGCCTTAACAGACTTAGGACCGGTGTAGGTTGCTCAAAGGTGCCACTAAGCAAATGGGGATATTCAACCAGCCCGACAACTTGTGAATGTGGAACTGAGGCACAGACTATGCAACATCTCCTGCAATGCCCATCGTTCGAGGAACCCTGCACTGTTGCAGATCTTGCCGAATTCAACAACAAGGCGCAAAAACGTGTCCAGTTCTGGCTGGGCTATGTATAGACTGTCCGTGGACACGATAAGAAGACGACGACCGCATTAAAGATACAAAATTAAAAGAATAGGAACGCATATTCAAATAACCAAGAACACGAAGAGCTGGGATGTGGAAACAAGCAGCAAAATGGTGTGCATCTACCAGGTGCCAGAGAAAGTTCAGGCACATAACCCGGGCAGTTAGAGTACAGCTCCAGTAGATAGTGAAAAGGGCTGCTCTCCCAGACAGTAAACAGTGCATAGCACTGGAAGAAAAATACAAGGCATGCACATATACTCTCCACTGATGGAAGATAAGGCAGCAGGCTGTAAAAAGGATACTATATGTTAGATTTAGCAATTTTGCACTTCAAGGATGTCTGACCTGAAGAACAAACACTTGTAGCCATCAGAGTTTCTAAACACTCTGGTTCCTCAGTGCTGCAGCCCAACTAAATCAGCTCAAGGTGTACCACACTATTACTAAATCACAACAACTTGCATTTATATAGCGCCTTTAACATAGTAAAATATCCCAAGGCACTTCACAGGAGCGATTATCAAACAAAATTTGACACCAAGCCACATAAGGAGACATTAGGACAGGTGACCAAAAGCTTGGTTAAAGAGGTCGGTTTTAAGGAGCATCTTAAAAAGGAAGAGAGGAGCGGTCAGGAATTCCAGAGCTATGGGCCCAGGCAGCTAAGGTACAGCAACAATGGTGGAGCGATTAAAATTGGGGATGCTCAAAAGGCCAGAATTGGAGGAGCACAGAGCCCATTAGCGATACCTACAAATTGCACTAGAGAGACAGGCTCATTGCTTATGTAATTGTTAAGTAATGGCAAAAATCTAAATTTTTCCTTTTCAATTCCTGATATGGTTTACAAAATTACAGTAATTAAACTCCTTCGTACCACTCAGTAATGTAGTTGCAGTTTGAAATATTTTCATGAATAAGGCTTCACAGTGAGCAAAGATTTGCCACAAAACTCTGTTTTGTGGCAAATCTGTTACCATGGCAGAAACTGTTCCCATTGGCAGAAGGGTCGAGAACCAGTGGACACAGATTTACGGTGATTAGCAGAAGAACCAAAGGCGACATGAGGAAAAACTTTTTTAGGAATTCACTGCCTGAAAGGGTGGTGGAGGCAGATTCAATTGTGGCTTTCAAAAGGGAATTGGATAAGTACCTGAAGGAAAAAAAATTGCAGGACTACGGGGGAAAGGGTGGGACCAGCTGAAGTGCTCTTGCAAAGAGCCAGCACGGGCTCGACGGGCCGAATGGCCTCCTTCTGTGCTGTAACCATTCCATTCTATCTCAGAGGGTTGTGGGGCTAGAGGAGGTTACAGAATAGGGAAGGGCGAGGTCATGGATGAGCTCAAGTTTATGGAGGGTGCAATGTGGGAGGCCGGCCAGGAGAGCATTTGAATAGTCGAGTCTAGAAGTAACAAAGGCATGGATGAGGGTTTCAGCAGCAGACGAGTTGAGGCGGGGCGGAGTCGGGCGATGTTACGGAGGTGGAAGTGGGCGGTCTAGGTGATGGAGCAGATATGAGGTCGGAAGCTCATCTCAGGGTCAAATAGGACCCCAGATTGCGAACTCTCTGGTTCAGCATCAGATAGTGGCAAGGAGAGAGGGATGGAGTAGGTGGCTAGGGAGCAGAGTCTATGGCGGGGACCAAAGACAATGGCCCGGATTTTCCAGGGCCTATGACCGTGTACAGTGCCCCGCAAGTTCTGGGTTTGTGCATGCAATGTGCATGCATGAAAACCCAGAACTTGCGATGTCACGTTTCAGCTTGACAGATCATATGAATCTGCAGGAAATGGACATTCGCTGGTGCAGCCCAACTACTGCCTAGCGAATGCCCATGAAACCCTTACATCTGGTAAAAGCAGGTGTACGGCCTTTTACTAGAGTAAGGGTTTAAATAAATATTAAAATTTAAAAAAATAAAATTATTTAACCATACAAAAACCTTTAAAATTAGTTTAGGTTATTTAATTAAATTGTATTTTAACTAATTTTGACCAATGTGATGATTTATTTTTATTTAGAGTGCAGTATAAACAAATTCCACACACCGACAACATTGTGGACCCATAAAAATGCCCTGAAAGTTTGCTCTCTAAGTGTCGCTAGCAAAATTGAAACCCATAGGATTAAAAGAACAGTGGCTACATCGATATAAAATTGGCTAAGGGACAGGAAGCAGAGAGCAGTGGTGAACGGTTGCTTTTCAGACCGGAGGGACGTATCCAGTGGTGTTCCCCGGGGGTCGGTATTAGGACCACTGCTCTTTGATATATATATTAATAACCTGGACTTGGGTATACAGGGCATAATTTCAAAGTTTGCAGATGACACAAAACTCAGTAATGTAGTAAACAGTGAGGAGGATAGTAACAGACTTCAGGAGGACAGACACATGGCAGATGAAACTTAACCCAGAGAAGTGTGAAGTGATTCAATTTGAAAGGAAGAATGAAGAGAGGAAATATAAACTAAATGGAACAATTTTAAAATGTAATGGGGGTGTAGGAACAGAGAGACGTGGGGGTGTATGTACACAAATCTTTGAAGGTAGCAGGACAAGTTGATATGGCTGTTAAAAAAAAAAATGGGATCCTGGACTTTATAAATAGAGGCAGAGTACAAAAGAAAGGAAGTTATGCTAAACTTTTATATATCAGCGGTTAGGCCTCAGCTGGAGCATTATGTCCAATTCTGGATGCCACATTTTAGAGCAGAGAAGGTTAAGGGAGAGTTAATAGAGATGCTCAAAATTGTGAAGGGTTTTGTTGGAGTAAATAAGTGGAAACTTTCTACTGGCAGGAGGGTCAGTAACCAGAGGGCACAGATTTACGGTCATTGGCAATAGAACCAGAAGGAAGATGAGAATTTTTTTACGTAGCAAATTATGATGATCTAGAATGTACTGCCTGAAAGGGTGGTGGAAGCAGATTCAAAAGTAACTTTCTAAAGGGAATTGGAGAAATACTTGAAAAGAAAGCATTTACAGGGCTATGAGGAAAGAGTGGGGGGAGTGGGATTAATTGGGGCCGACACAGGCATGATCCCATACCATTTTTAAAGCTGAGGATACACATCAAGCTAGTATGCAAAATGAACCAATTGGAGGTCAGTATCTTGTACTTCGCTGTACTGGGGAGGGTGGATGTGCTTTGGTAGCATTGGGAAATGGTTCTGGGCTTTGGCAGAACTGGGATAGAGCTCCTGGATTCTAATAATACTCAAGTGGGGTTCCTGGGGTGTGGCAGAACAGCGCAAGGTGAACCTTAGGTTCGGTACAACTGAGAACTGGTGGATTTCTTGTCTGTGTCTGCAAGGGGCAGGGCATGCCATGTGTAGTAACTTTCTAAGGGATCTCTGTAACCAGCTGAATTTGATGTGTTGCGATTGGGCTCTAGATGTTTATTTATCACACTCGCTCGCTCACTGTTACAAGAAAAACCAAACAATTTAATTACTACCAACAAAACAATTAGAGCTTTCAAATTGTTTTTTATTTGGAAAAAAAAGAGAAAAGACACTCACTCGCTCTGACAGCAGTTAGTAATTAAAATGTTTACATTTTCTAACTGTAAATATGACATGTGATAATCAGATGAGCTAATTATAGGCTGCTTGCTTCAAAAGTCACTAGAAATTAGCACAACGACAGTAAAGAATATACCACCTCTCCCGCATCTTAAAATGCTTTTGGAAGTTTAATGAACACAAAACCAAGTGGGGATGGGGGCGGGGTTCTGTTTGACTTGTGCCCAGGTTCCAGCCCAATCTGGGCAGAATCGGCCGAACCAGCGCAAAAGATCAGGGAATTTAAAACGTAGGCAAGTTACGCACAAAACCAGTTGCGTTCGTGTTTTCCGTGAGCTTTTATGCTGGTTCAAGATTCAATTTGCCCAAATCAGGCCCGGCCCACAAGTCCAGGCACATACCCAGGTCAAAATTGCAAGATTCCACCGATTATGCTGGTTTGGGAAAGCTCTTCAAATCACGCTCAGTTTCTTAGGCGCACAGGCACTAGTAAGCACATCTTTAAAGTATTTTCACATCAAAAATGTTTTAATTTACTAAGAAACTTAGTGTACACCAATGAAACTATTAAATAGTTCAGTATAGTATTTTTAAGTCATTTTCTGTGATTTCAAATTTCCCGATTGTGCCCAAAGCGGAAACTCAGCCCCAGGGAGTCACAAGTGTGTACTCCGTACAGTCACCACCACTGACACAGTCCTGCTTATCCCAAGCAGCCGCCTATGGTACGAACCATTTTCCATTACCAGAGGCGCCAGTTACTATTTCGGGCAGTTGAAGTAGCTGCACACCTCTTTAAAAAGCACAATTTCTTTATAATCCCAGTTATTCCCTATTGCCCGTCACAAATAGGTTGATAACAAACCTCGAAGGGGTATCTAAAGAGGGTCACTAAGTTGTGAAAGTCTCAACCATCGAGGCTCCCAGCACAGACATTGGCATTGTGTAATTCCCTTCATAACGCAGTGCTGGCTTGAAAGAAAAATAGGTCTCACACTGTCCGTGCGATGGGACACTGACCACGACAAATCAAGGTTACGGTCTCTCCGTTCAGGCAACCTCCATAGGGTGGATACAGAGACAAGGATGAGTTCGGTAAATCATCGGAGTAATACACAGAAAGCGCACTCGTGCTGCAAAAGCAGAAAGTGTCAGAAGATGGCACGGTCTCTGCTTTTAAATGGTTCGACATCTTTGGAATTAATGTGCAATGTTTAACTGCTGCTATGGATTTCTTGCTCCGCGCCACGTTGCTGGCCACCTCTTGGCTGTCAGGTTACACCGGCAGCCGCTTATAGCGGGCAAATTGCGCTGACACGAACGTGTCTCTCTATAAACGGTGGGGGCTATAGTCTTTTTTTCTCTAACACACACTCTACTTTGGTTTTAAAAAACCTCTGTTTAAACAAAAGCACTCAATATAAATCTGACATTTAGTATGTAATGTCTCTCCTTAGTCTTTCTCTGGTTTTTACTGATACCAGCTTTTTATTTCCAGATTTAAAAAAAAAAATCAAATTCGCAAACTGTGATGTTGGGATATGAACTCATTCTCTGGAATAATAGTCCAGGCCTCAGGATTACTAGTCCAGTAACATAACCACTACACAACCGTATCCTTCAAAAATCTTACATCTGCAGACAAACTTATGTCAACGTTTTTCATTACATCCACATTTAGAATGGAAACTGCCTGTGTAAGCTTGTAATGCTGAAAATGCACCATCCCTTCCCCAGTGATGCTGCTTTCCTTCCCCATTAACGTCACCTGAACACTTCCAGTCTATCACAACCAGCGTGTAATACAAATGAGGGAGTGAACCTTCCATAACCCAGGTCAGTGATGCTGCAGATCTTCAATTGCCAATCCAATACTTCTTGAACATTACACGTCACCATCAAGATGCCAACACACTTGTAAGAATAATGTTCACTAGTTTATCATTTTCCTCCCCCAGCAAATTTAAAACAATTGTCCAATTTCAGGATCCAGACAAGCACAAACATGTTATCTGGCTCCTCCTCAGAATGATTATAGAATGCACCGACAAAACCTCACCACTTCTGTAAAAACACACTCCCTTCCTTTGTTGGAAGACTCCTTGAAATTCCCACAGGGAATCTACAGCATTCATTACATCCAGTAGGAATACCCTGAACTCAAATGGTGAAGGAGGACAAATCACTCGATTACACAATAAAACGCTCGACTCCAGCCCCACGTCCAAGATGCACCGAGAGGTCAGAAAACAGGCATCAGTATTCTGGTTGCCAACGAGCGTACATTTTTGAGTTGCTGCCTAAAATTACACTTAGTTGCCACGGCCTATGACTCAGAGTAACCTATGAAATTCCACATGGCTTAGATCCAAGATTATTTTTAAAATTTGGCTCCTACAACGTGTGCGCAGTCCAGCCAAAATCATTAACTCTTGACAATTGCAAACAAAACCTGGCTTCAATAAACCAATCGAATCATCCGATCACCATATAGACAACTGTGGTTTTGTTGTGAATTTTATGTTCTTTAACTGGATCATGTTGTTGCTGGGAAATGAGTCATTTACATTTCAGGTACCCAGTATGGCATCAAGCAGACCCAATATAGCGCAAATTAGATGTAGAGGAAACGCCCTCTCATTCGCAGCATCAATATGCCTCAGTCCTCAAAAGAATACCCCCGATGACATTCTTCCATTTCCTACATCAGTCATCTTGTGGCCTCTTGGACTGTCAATTTTGTGCCAATTTGTTTAACATTAGTAACATTTTGTGCAGTCAGCCCATGGCTACTAGACAAACAAATGCAGTATGAGTGCTAGTCCATTCTGTTCTAATGTTTTTAACTAAGAGAGTCCTGATGGACAAGCCTTGAAATTCTTGGCGCCCACCATGCCACTGGGAGTTCAACAGGGCGTGACTTCCACAAGTTTGCCCCGAGGGGTGCACATCAGCAGCACCTGTCCTTCCCCTCCTCAGAAATTCACAAATCGCCAACCCCCTGTCCATCCAGATAATGCTGACTTTACGTGGCCAGAGGCCAGAAACTGCCAGCCCTCAGAATACTGAAATCCTGGATTGAGACTTCACCTAGTCCGCTTACACCCAGCAGATGAGAGAGACTCTCGCCCCATCAGTTTCAGCTGAATTTGGAGCCAGGTTTCAGGGATGCTGCCTGACTTGCTGGGCGGGACTGCTGCCTTCCGGGTTCTAGTCCTGCCCCCAGTACCTAGCTTAGTGCACCACCCAGTCTCCCTGCATTAACTCAGAGTGTGGCATTTCCCTTGGTTGCATAAAGCAGCCAGTGGCAGCAAAATTCTCAAGTTCCGCACAAAATTGCGGCAACAACAACAAACACCCATCCCAGCTGTTTGCACAAATGCCGGGATTTGAGAGAGTAGTACTGTATTCGCTAATGTTACTATGCTCAATGGAAAGAAGGAAACTAAGCAATGCTAATTCCCCAGTAACAAAAAGGATTCAGATCATATCCATGCCGACAGGCAGCACACTGTCTGTTAAGGTTTCAGACTGCCAGGCAGTTCCAGTCACACATTGTGGTGAGAGAGGAGCCAGAGGGGGGGGCTGGGGATTAACCCATCTAGAGTACTGCGTTCACTTCTGGGCACCACCATATGTTGGACTTGGATGGGGTGGAGCCCCGGTTCACCAGCATGATACCGGGGGATAGATGAGGACAGGTTGCATAAACTTGGTTTGTACTCCCTTGAGTATAAGAGATTTGAGGAGTGATTTGATCGAGGGGTTTAATTTTTTTTTTAAGGATTTGATAGAGTAGATAAAGAAACTATTTCCTCTGGTGGGGAAATCCAGAACAAGGGACATAATCTTAAAATTAGAGCTAGGTTGTGCAGGAGCTCAATCAGGAAATACTTTTTCCACACAAAGGGTAGTAGAAATCTGGAATTCTCTCCCCCAAAAGGCTGTGGATGCTGGGGGTCAACTGGAGATTTCAAGACAAATTTTTGTTAGGTAAGAGTATCAAGGGATATGGAGTTGAGGTACAGATCAGCCATGTGACTACAAGCCGACAAATCCCCTGGACCTGATGGCCTACACAGAGTCATACGGCACAGAAGGAGGCCATTCGGCCCATCGAGCCCGTGCCGGCTCTCTGTAGAGCAATCCAGTCAGTCCCATTCCCCCACTCTATCCCCGTAGCCCTGCAAGTTTATTTCCCTCAGTGCCTTTCCAGTCTGCCCTTGAAAACATTGAGTGTTTCCGCTTCCGCCGCTTCCTGAATGCAGATTATCAGGTCCTGGGGATTTATCGGGACTGAAAGCCGAATAATAATTACATGAATACAGAATTCAAAGTACTGCGGATGCTGGAAATCTGAAATAAAAACAGAAACTGGACGAAAGGTCATCGACCTGAAATGTTAACTCGGTTTCTCTCTCTACAGATACTGCCTGACTTGCTGGGCGGGACTGCTGCCTTCCGGGTTCTAGTCCTGCCCCCAGTGACGTCCGATGCACAGATGCTATTTTCCCGATTGGCCTTGTTAAGCCCGCCCTGCGGGCTTGCTGGCCAACTAAGGTAAAGCCAGTGTCAGATGACATCATCTGCCGGTTTTCTTAAAGGGACATGAACCACTTATTTTTGACATGATTTGACAGTGTTTGACAGCATTGAGGTGCTGTCAAACACTGACAATCACTGTACAAAGGTGAACCCTTGCACCCAGCCTCTCCAATGACTCTCTCCTTAGGATAAAACAGATGGCAGCTGTAGGTGAGGGTACAGAAGCGATGTTACTTCGCCCAATGAGGTGAGGCCAAACAAACACGTCAAAGCTTGTCACCTACAGAAAAATCTAAACACATTAAAAATGACTTTCCCAACATTTCTTTACCTCTGATACTCACCAGTGTCCCACTGCATCCTTCACACCACTTCTGCAGCTGTCATCTATACACAAATATTACAACAGACCCACAGCACGCCTCACTTACCCTGGCGGGGTTCCCCGACGTCGGGAAGCCCGCAGCAGAAGTCGCAAAATGGGAAAAAGCCTCTTAACTGCCTGTTAACTACCTGTTAAGTGGCTATAATCCTCTTCCCGCCGCTAGGAGTCGGGTCCCTGTGCAAATAGGGAACCCGACTCCCGGGAAGATTGGTTGGAGGCGGGTTGGGAGCGGGTTCGGGACCCACTCCCATTCTTTTTGATTTTCCCAGCAATCCCGCCTCCAAAGGGCTGGTAAAATCCAGCCCGCTGAGTGTTTCCAGCATTTTCTGTTTTCATTGTATAAATAATTCCATTATTTGATACTTTTGTCCTCATCAGAGTAAGCGCTGGACAATGAAATGAGTTAGCAGCACGGGTGCACGTTCTGTAAAGCATCTTGCCAACTTCAGTTTATGCATTCACCCAGCCCTGTTGAACAGAGTTAACATGGTATGGACTGCTTTTGCTGGTGACTTTTTCAGATAGCTAATCTTTCTTCTAACCTCTAGTCTTGCTTCAGACTTACCCAAGTAACCACCCCCCCCCCCGACTTTTCTCCAATGTTCTCCTCTCCCCTCCCCTCCTGAAAGAGCTGCCTCCTTGGATGGTACAGTTCTGCAGTCACCAGATACCATCTAGTACCTCAACCAAGTGAGTATCAATCATGTGAGAGTCTAGACGGTGAGTGTTGACTATTCAACATCAGAAGGCAGCGCAGACATAACCAATTTTATCCTCATTAACACATTATCTAGCTGGAGTTACTAGGTAGCGATCCAGAGAAGGGCCGCTGGCTGACTCTCTTTCTCCCCCTCCCCACGAATACGCTCCTGTGAAGTGCCTTGGAATGTTTTACTACGCTATATAACTGCAAGTTGTTGTTGCTGGAAAGTGTGAAAAAGTGGACAACGGTGGGACGGGGACAGCATGCCTGCGATGCCTCCTCTGCCCACCCCATTTGAAAAGCCTCAATGTCTAAGCTCATAAACCAAGTAAAAATGAATGTCTTCAGCAAATAAAAAAAAATAAAGCTAGCATAGTGGATTTTCCTCAATGAGCACCCCGCTCGGTGATGACAGGAGCATTGCACCCGAGGTATGTTGCACCTCAAGGGGAAACAGCTGCCTCTTTGACTCCTATGACATTTGCATGTTCCAGGGCACTGCAGGTGAAGGGTTGCCCCTGTGGCTGGGCCAGCCACCAAAATATTCTAGAGGGAGATAGATATGCAAATGCAGGCCTATTTGGATGCTGCTGCAGACCCTCTAGGTCCAAGCAGAAGCCATTGCACCAAGTCTCTTCAGGCACTCAGCAGTTGCATTAGCAATGAAATGAGAAAGATGGCCAGGAACACCTCCTCACGCCTCATTAGAACAGGTACTGCAGGTATAGGGCCAGATATATAAACACATACACAGTACCTGTACTACCAAATATCTATCCATAGCAAATCCTGGAACATCGTAATGGGGCAAGGCCCTGACATAACTTCTTTTTCCCACTTTCCTCTTCCCTGTGCCTAGGGAATATCAATTTGCCAGGTGCAGGCATGAGGAAAGGCTACTCAACATGCTTTTGCTCAAGTTCACTATGCAAGTCAGACCAGAAAGAAAGATGAACTTGTATTTATATGGTAACTTTCACAATGTCCCAAAGTGCTTTACAGCCAATGAAATACTTTTGAATAAGAACATAAGAAATAGGAAGAGTAGACCATTCGGCCCTTCGAGCCTGCTCCGCCATTCAATGAGATCATGGCTGATCGTCTACCTCAACTCCATTCACCGGCCCTATCGCCATATCCCTTGATGCCCTTACTAGTCAGAAATCTATCGACTTCTGTTTTGAATATACCCAATGACTGAGCCTCCACAGCCCTCTGGGGTAGAGAATTCCAAAGATTCACCACCCTCTGTGTGAAGAAATTCCTTCTCATCTCAGTCCTGAATGGCCTACCCTTTATCCTGAGGCTGTGGCCCCTGGTTCTAGACTCCCCAGCCAAGGGAAACATTCTCCCAGCATCCACCCTATCAAGCCCTGTAATAATTTTGTATGTTTCAATGAGATCCCCTCTCATTCTTCTGAATTCAAGAGAATACCGACCTAGTTTACTCAATCTCTTCTCGTACGACAGTCCCGCCATCCCAGGAATCAATCTCGTGAACCTTTGTTGCACTCCCTCTATGGCAAGTATATCCTTCCTTAGGTAAGGAGACCAAATTTGTACACAGTACTCCAGGTGTGGTCTCACCAGGGCCCTATATAATTGGAGTAAGACTTATTTACGCCTGTACTCAAATCCTCTTGTAATGAAGGCCAGCATACCATTTGCCTTCCTAATGGATACTTTTGTAGTCATTGCTGTCATGTGGGAAAATGCAGGGGAAAAAATGGCAAAATAAAGGGGACAAAGAGAAATTCTTGTTGGAAATGCGCGGTGCTTCATAAAGCGTGTGCTTTATGAAGCTAAAACAGCATCACTCTCCGATAGTGATCTTTCACTACACAGTAAATCACACATGATCACTAAGCAGGCTGGTGAGTCATTGTGACTTTGAGATCACCTTAATTCACCCCTGCCTGGCTGACAAATGACATGCTCCAGCTATGGGATGGAATAAGAGGTACTGCACCAAGCAGCACTGGTAACAATCAATGACTCAATAAGCATGTATGCCCCCACACCCAATATGGACATGCTGGCTTGCAGATTCTTACTGCTGTTCGATCCTGTACCTGCTTGTGCTTTTTTTTAAAAAAAGGATCAGTATTAACCACCTAAGGAAAGGAAGAGGACTTGACACTAACCAGATAGTGGACTGGAAACAGATTTCAAAAGTTACCAGTCATAGGTGAAACTATTACACCATTGTGACTTGTTAACTCCCAGCTGAAGGCCACAATCCCAATGTCCTGCATGAGGATCATTCTCAGGCACAGAAAGAATTTATAAATTGCCCATTATTTCTCTGAGAAACAGCTCAGTTTCACTTTCAATGAACTAGTGTGAACTGCAGTCACTATTTAAACAAATGCAGCAGCCATTTTTCACACAGCAAGACCAGTTAATATCTGGAGGTGTTAGTTGAGTGAGGATTTGTTGGCCAGGATACCGGAAAACTGCCTGGTCTTACTGAACGGCGGAGCAGACTCGAGTGGCCGTATGGTCTACTCCTGCTCCTAATTCTTATGTTCTTCTTCGAATAGTTGCATTTTAAACATCCACCTGAACTACCACAGCAGTAGATGGGGCCTTGGCTTAACATCTCATCTGAAGGATGGCACCTTTGACAATGCAGCACTCCCTCAGCACTGTACTCAAATGTCAGCCTAGATTATATGCTTAAATCCCAGAACGGATCTTAAACCTGCAACTTGCTGACTCAGAGACAAGGGTACTACCAACTGAGCCAAGCTGACACTTACTGCAACACACTGCACCGAGGAAGGATGGTACACTGGTCTGCATTTGAGTCTCCACAGTATGCGATTTTAAATGATATGCCCAGGAATTTGCTGAGCAGATGCAAGACTTTGAGAGCAGGAATTACAGAACCATCAGCAGTTCTATTAACATTATAAACCCTATAATTCTCGGTCCTGTCAATTGTTTTATAATTCTGGGATAGTCTTGCCTCTTCCTTTGCCTTCTTTCACTGGACACCATGTAGTAGAGGGAAAGGCACTGAATCTCAACTCTAGCAAAATCACACAGCTGATTGGGCTGCAAATGGAAACGTAGAGGAACATAGAGCCAAGGCCTATAGGTTAGGGGAAGCGGGTTGCAAGTGGTTCCTGGGTGATAAAGGGCAGCACGGTGGCATAGTGGTTAGCACTGTTGCCTCACAGCGCCAGGGACCCGGGTTCGAATCCGGCCTCGGGTGACTGTCTGTGTGGAGTTTGCACATTCTCCCCGTGTTTGCGTGGGTTTACTCCGGGTGCTCCGGTTTCCTCCCACAGTCCAAAGATGTGCAGGTTAGGTTGATTGGCTATGATAAATTGACCCTTAGTGTTAGGGGGATTAAATACGTGGGGTTACGGGGATAGGGTGGGATATGTGTTGGTGTAGGGGTTACGGGGATTGGGTGGGATATGTGTCGGTGCAGGTTCGATGGGCCGAAATGGCCTCTATCTGCACTGTGGGGTTTCTGTGATTCTGTGAAGAGGAAAATGGAGGGCACATTCAAATACGTTAGGCAGTGGTAACAGTGAATATGTTGGGGCAACAGAAAACATTGCAAGAAAGAAAAAGAAAGGAAGACTTGCATTTATATAGCACCTTTCATGACCTTAGGACATCACAAAGCACTTTACAGCCAATTAAGTACTTTTGAAGTGTAGTCACTGTTGTAATGTAGGAAACGTGGCAGCCAATTTGCACACAGCAAGCTCCCACAAACAGTGATGTGATAGTTACTAGATAAACTGGTTTTTTTTGTGATGTTGATTGAGAGATAAATATTCGCCAGGACACTGGGGATAACTCCCCTGCTCGTCTTTAAAACAGATCTTTGGATCTTTTACGTCCACCTGAGAGAGGAGACGGGTCCTCGGTTTAACATCTCATCCGAAAGACAGCACTCCCTTGGTACTGCACTGGAGTATCAGCCTAGATTTTGTGCTCAAGTCTCTGGAGTGGGACTTGAACACAACCTTCTGATTCAGAGGCGAGAGCGCTACCAACTGAACCACGGCTGACACGACAAGAGTCAAACACACTACCAGTGCTCACATCATGTTCCAGTGGTTCTGACTGCTAAGCCCAGACAGAACCTCTTCAGTAAAGCCCGGTCAGAAGAATTGCTCATGTGTTGTCTACCCTCTCCCTCCATTTTCTCTCAACACGTTCTCAGAACATGGCTTCATTACTATTCCAACACACCGTTGTAATACCAAGACACAGGTAAGAGGTCATTCAAACAAGGGTAAACTTTCCAGGGATACATTCAGAGGAGGTACTTTTACTCAAAGTACTCCCCCACAATTGGTTGGAAAGAAAATACTAAAACTATGCAACAACTTGTTTTTTTTTTAAGTCAAATCCTCCCTCCATTGTCAAGTCTCCTCACTGCAAGATGTGCTTCAACGTCATTATCAGACAGTGAAGTGCTTGTGCTTCTTAGAACAGCAAAAGGGAAAGAAAGGATAGCCTGAGTACTCTGAATAAAATGGACATAGTAATGAATTAAAAAGTACCCTCCAAGTTCTTCCACTTTAAATGCATTCAATAATTAAATGTTCACGGACTGGGTGCTGCAATGAGCGAGTCGCAATTCTTTTCTGGATGCCAATCCAGCCCAGGCTCAGGGAAGGAATCTCCGCCCTTGTTAGCTGTTAGGACACCAAATTAGTCTGTGCAGTCTCAAGCCAGTTCCCAGCGAGACTGTGTCCATAATATAAATTACCCATAACCAAGCAGATTCTCAGAGACAACAACCAAAATTGGTGTGAGAAATGCACTTTTAAGATTGCGATTAATGCACATTTTGACAGCGGAGCAGGAGTCTAATGTTGTAACACCTGGAGTGTAGAGGGAGCCTTACACTGTATCTAAGCTGTGCTGTACCTAACATGGGAGAACCTGATGTTGCCACAGGTAACAAAAGTATGAAAAATGTTCCATTCTTCAGCATAAATATATAAAATGTAATACATTATATATTATACCCAGCAACCACAGCCTTTTGGGGAGTTTTCTCCAGATTTCCACTACCCTTTGTATGAAAAAAGTGCTTCCTGATTTTAATCCTCAATGGCTCATTCTAATTTTAAAATTAAGACTTGTTCTGGATTCCCCCAGCAGTGTTTGTGCACTGTACTCAGTCTATGAGTACCATTTGGCTACTAAATCTGAGTTTTGGGTGCTAATGGGTACCCTCTTCTGATTCTTTGCTGCTCAGCTTATAATTGGCAGGGGCCAACTCATTCAGAATATTGGCTGCCATCTTGCCCTGCAGTTTGGCATTCTGTTCTGATGGGAGGCTGGTAGCTGGATGGCATCCTACCAGCGAATCCAAGCACTGGCCCCTTTCATGCTCCTGCTCACTCCTGGGCCTCAGCACCAGGTCTCCCAATCACTCAGCCTCGACTGAGTGATCCGACTCTACTCATCTGGGAATGGCTCTTCTCTCTCCAGGCAGCCCTGCCCCATTGCACAGAATCTCACCGCTCAGAGAAGCAGTGGTACTACCAGAAGGCACGATTCTGAGATGCTTAACACAAATGTTGATATATTTAGAATGCAGTCAATATTTTTTAAACTGTGTGTGTAATATCAGAGACGCTGTTGGGAGCAGTCCAAGCCTGGTTGTACACAATAGCTGATTGAATAACCTTAGTGCACAATAATCCAGCTCCCTCACATTGCGAGGCTCAATAACTCTTTCTAGCCAGCAATATTACTAACTGTATCTCGACTGATGTTAATCCAATTGCTTCCCACTGTCAAAATCAATAGCTCCTCCCAGCCACTCCCTTGTGTTACTATCTCCTGTGATGTTACAGCTCTCACATGGCTGGGCTCAGCTCTTATCACAGGGAAAACATAGTTTCAATTTTCGCGTAGTGCGCAGATAGACATTCAGTACAGTGCTTCAGTTTTCAAGAGATACTGAATGACTAGAAGAGGACATGTGTGAAGTTTCAAGGACAATGTCTGCACAAATTGAGCATCTCACAAACCTCCTATGATTTGTAAACAAATGACATAAACTGCACTTTTTTCCCATCACGTGGACACGAGTTCGCCAAAAGTAAAACACCATGAGAAGCGGTTTTACACTATTCTGCTGGCAGGCAAAGGCTCCCCCTCTGGGAGCATAGAGTCAGAAGTTGTTTTCCTACCATAGGGAAACCAAGGCCCTTGGTGTAGCACAACAACAAGGAAGACGAAAGCAATAAGAAAGGCAACAAGGCAAATCAGGAAGTGCTCTTTAGGTAACAACAAGCTTAGCTTTTAAAGTCTGAAGGTCGATGGAGAAACGACAGATTGAAAAAGGAGTTTCACTGTTTTTCATGAAGACATTGCTCCTTTGATTTGACAGTGACTAATGCTGGCATTTTTACATTACAAACTAAAAAGACTTGGATTTATACAGCGCCTTTCATGTCCTCAGGATGTCTCAAAGCACTTTACAGCCAATGCATTACTTTTGAAGTGCAGTCACTGTTGTAATGTAGGAAACACGGCAGCCAATTTGCGCACAGCAAGCTCCCACAAACAGCAGTGTGATAATGACCAGATCACCTGTTTTTTAGTGATGTTGATTGAAGGATAAATATTGGCCAGGACACTGGGGATAACTCCCCTGCTCTTCGAAATAGTGCCATAGGATCTTTTACACCCACCCAAGAGAGCAGACGGGGCCTTGGTTTAATGTCTCACCCGAAAGTCGGCACCTCTGACAGTGCAGCACTCCCTCGAGTGTCAGCCTAGATTTTTGTGCTCAAATCTCTGGAGTGCGACTTGAACCCACAACATTCAGACTCAGGCGAGAGTGCTACCAACTGAGCCACGACTGACATAGTGAACAATAGAGCCTTTATGGTACAAGTTGGAGCAACTTTTACAAACCAACAATGCCCCTATGCCAAGCATAGTGTATTGGAAGAATGGTAGATCAAGGACGCTGAAACTAAGACACTTCAGGCTTCCTATCAATAATTTTCAGAAATCTCATACTGAATTCTACAGAGGAATTAAGAGAAAACTGACAGTAACTTTTCTAATACTAGATATATTCAGATAATTTGCAAATATGGTCTGCTTTACCAGCTATCTGATGTGCCAGTGGCATCAATTAGCCTAAGGTCAACACTGAACCTATCTATTATATTGGCAGGCTGCCCAATTTGGACACCAGTAGTCACAAAGCATATTTAGCACAAAAACATTGTACAAAGATATCTTATTTAGTCAAATCATTTTCAAGTTGCAAGATACTGTTAACAGGGTCACTAGATAATGATCAGGAGCAGCAACCATAGTCAATTTCTTCCTAAATCTCTGAGACGTTGAGGTCAATTGAAGCAATCACATTGCCATCCAGCACAGATCAGGGAATGCACCTCAATCCATCCTAGTTTAGAACACTCAGTATCACAAGAAATGGTGCATTTACCAGCTAAGCCATCAGGATACACAGCTTTCAAGGAGTTGGGAGTAATTTCACCAGGTATTGCAGTGTTTGTTTCAGAAAATGCTCTACCATTCTAAAATAATTCTCTTGTAAAGGACATATCTGTACAGTTCAACAGATCGCCAACGTGTGAAAACACACATAGGATTTACATCAGCTAGGAAGGCAGGGAAGCATGATAGAGCACATGCATTTGGAACCAATGTTCCCTGTAAGCTGTGCTTTGTTCTGCATGGCCAGGTTCTTTTACTGCGCGGTCCCTTTAAATTTCTGCACATGGGTGGTATTTACAATGTAAAATCCGATGAGCAGCCTACGAGGGACCTTTGAGATTACTACGTGGCCGCACGCACCTTGGGGGGGAAACATTTGCTTGGAACCATGAAATCTACTACTGAGAGAAAAGCTGTGCATTATAAAGCATCTCCACATCTCAGGAATGTCTCAAATCCAATCAATTACTCTGGTAAATGCACCAGCCATTTTACACACATACGACTAGTTAATCTGTTTTGGTGGCGATGAATAATAAAGAACTTGCATTATAAAGCAGCATCTTTCATGGCTTCAGGAAATCCCAAAGCATTTCACAGCCAATGATTAGATTTTTGGTTGTTTTGGGAGAACTCCCCTGCTCTTCTTCATATAGTGCCGTGGGAACTTTTACGGCCACCTGAACAAGCAGACGGGGGCCTCAGTTAAGGTCTCATGTGAAAGATGGCAACACTGACAATGCAGTATTCTCAGTCCTGCACTGAAGTGTTAACATAGATTGTGTGCTCAAACACATTTTGTTACAGATAAAAAAAGGATGGAAATGCACTGGCAGCATCTGGTGTTTTTATTTCTACAGCCTGTTTTTCTGGGGACATACTTTCTGACAGCAAAACTCAACAGGGGGGAGAAATACTAGTGTAGTGCAGGCTTCTGAGCAGTGTGTAAACAAACAGATTTAACAGTATGACCCGGAGCAGGATGCCCCGTGATGCTTTGCAACAGGAATGCACTGGGAGCCCTCCCTATTTTAAGTGTGCCCTAGGTAGGCCTCAAAAATAGTTCTCTCTTCTGGAAATAATCAAGCTGCACAAAAAACTTTTGAAGAGCTTCAATCCCATATCATACCCTGCCTATTAAGCACATTACATTTTTAGAAAACAGCAATGACACAATATTTAAAATGAGTTCCTCCAACTAAATAACCACAACTTCCTAATTTGAATGTTAAGCTCGTACTGCTTCAATTCAGGCTTCCCACCCATTCACTCCAAAACACTTCACAGATTTGCCCTGAAGTAATGGCAACCCCGTGCGGAATGGGGAGGGGAGGGGGTGAAGAGAGGCGAGGCAGAGTTAAACTAAAAGCATAGTTAGTTGCACAATTTCCTGCAACACTGCTCCCTCTAAAAGCACAGGACCCCCGAGGGTTCACTATATTGCAGGAAGTGGTCTGCCAAGCAAGGTTATTGCAGGTTACCAGAGGCCGTTTTTCACTATTTGTCCAAGTAAAGGAAGCCTGGGTCTGCAGGGAGATTGCTTTGGAGTATCCGAATACACTTTCATTCCGCAGTCATTCACAATTACACCCAGTCACTTTTGACATTGGCTCATTGACACTCTGCAAAAAGGGCTGGCTGTCTGGAACAACAAGATGTTGGATGAAAGCCAACCTGCAGGAAGGGCAGCCACTGTAGGCTCCTTTACTCGTTTTTTTACACCTGCTCTTAAAGCTGCAGTGCCTCACATTCACCTTGTAATCATACAGTTCACAGAACGACACTATGGTGCAGTGCTGCAGTCAGTAAGCCTGCTCACAGAGAGGGATGGGCTCTAGGGCCCTGCCTGTGGCGCTCCACGTAATGAATTCTTCATGTGGGCCGTGCTGCTGTGGTGGAAGCGCACGGGTGCAAACAGAAGGAAACACTGCAACAATCATCCCAGGCAACTCCACAATCCTGCAGAGCTCCTGAGTGGCCAATTTCAGAGGGGAATCAACAGAGACCAAGCAGCAAGGAGGATTTATTTTTATGCAATGAAGAATCACAGAATCACAGAAACCTCACAGTGCAGATAGAGGCCACCTCGGCCCATCGAGCCTGCACATACACATATCCCACCCGATCCCCGTAACCCCTACACCAACACATATCCCACCCTATCCCCGGATAGAGATCAGTTAGATTGAGGGATACGGTCAGAAGGTGGGTATGTAGGTTTTTTCTATGAAAAAGAGACCGGCTTGTTCAAATTAATCACCTTTTCCTGTACCTATTTTTTAATCCAATTACCCCCCACATCACATATGTAGAGAACTTGTGCTATTGATCCTTGTTCTACACCATTTGAGTCTCTGATGTGATAGCTTGCATTAACTGCCATAATGTTTCAATCTGATTAGTATGCGACATACTACATCAACACACCAGAGAACTCCAAACCACAACAACTCCAAAAAATGGCAGCTCACTAGTATCCACAAAGCTACAATGCAGGACAAAAGCAATAAATCTCTCAGCGCTGCCACATAAAGGCATGTTACTGCCGAAAGTACATCACATTTCGATTTCTAGTGTGAATTGTCACATCTCAAAGCACCACACAATTACTTCTGGAATGCAGTGACTCGTTAGGTAGGCAACACCCCAATGAGATGACGGACCACATAATCTGTTTTTGGTGGTTTCTTGTAGGAAGAGGCTGTGATTAAGCAGCTGCTCACACCACTATGGTAATCGAAGACCTACTAAATTTAACATTAAAATTCGATTCCGCTTTGCCCAGTGAGGTACATTTCCAGTCAATTCAAATGTGCATCACAAATACAATCGAATTTTTCAAACTGAAAACTAGGTGAAAGGCCACAGTCCTGGCCACCAGGCTGAAGAGAGATTATGCACATCGGGAAGTCATGGTTAGGGGTTTCCAAGTTTGAGTTTTAAAACTAGTCCGATAGCAAAATACTGCAGATGCTGGAAATCCGAAATAACAACAGAAAATGCTGGAAAAGCTCAGCAGGCCAGGCAACATTCGTGGAGAGAAATTAGAGTCAACGTTTCGGGTCAAAACCCTTTATCAAGACTAAAGAGGCACAGGGAATGAAATAGATTAAGAGGCCAGGCTGGGAGAGAACAAAAGAGAAGAGACATTAAGAGGTATTCAAAACGAGACGAGATGGTGATAGGACTAGTGGAGACAAAAGACGGCTCTAGATTAGGTGTGAAATGCACTGGCAGAATGGGAGACAGCTGCCATGTGGGAGAGAAAAAAAAAGGAAAGGTGGGGGGGGGAACCAAAACAAAGGTGTGGATAAAAAATAAGTAAAAATGTAATGGGGGCCGAGGTTATGATCTGAAATTGTTGAACTCGATATTACGCCCCCACCTCAAATGAATTTCGAGCTCGGCACGATGTTGAGCTCTTTTTCCACCGCCTTCGTCTCTGTGCCCATTTCTCTGGCCAGGAGTCTTCCCCCCGCACGACTGACCCTTTCTCCCGCTTTCAGAATTCCCGTTCTACCTGGACCCCTCCCCCTGGCCTCTTACCCTCTCTAGATCTTTTCATCGCTAACTGCCGCTGTGACATCGGCCGTCTCCATTTCTCTGCTCCCCTCACTCACTCCAACCTACCTCCCTCTGAACTTGCAGCACTCCGTTCTCTCCGATCCAACCCTAACATTATCATTAAACCTGCTGACAAGGGTGCTGCTGTTGTTGTTTGGCGAACTGACCTCTACCTAGCGGAAGCTGAATGCCAACTCTCTGACACCTCCTCCTACATCCACCTGGATCATGACCCCACTACCGAACATCAAACCACCGTTTCCAAGACTGTCACTGACCTCATCTCCTCTGGAGATCTTCCCCCCGCGACCACCAACCTCAGTTCCCCAACCCCGCACAGCCCGCTTCTAGCTGCTTCCCAAGATCCACAAACAGGACTGCCCTAGTAGACCCATCGTTTCAGCCTGTTCTTGCCCCACGGAACTTATCTCTTCCTATCTCGACTCTATCTTTTCTCCCCTTATCCAGTCTCTTCCCACCTATATCCGCGACTCTTCGGACGCCCTCCGCCACTTTAACAGTTTCCAGTTTCCTGGCCCCAACCGCTTCCTTTTCACCATGGACGTACAATCCCTCTACACCCCCATCCCCCACCCGGATGGCCTGAGGGCGCTCCGCTTCTTCCTTGAACAGAGGCCTGACCAGTCCCCATCCACCACCACCCTCCTCCGCCTGGCTGAACTTGTTCTCACATTGAACAACTTCTCCTTTAACTCCACTCATTTCCTCCAAATCAAAGGTGTTGCTATGGGTACCTGCATGGGTCCTAGCTATGCCTGCCTTTTCGTGGGATATGTGGAACACTCTTTGTTCCAGTCCTACTCGGGTCCCCTCCCTCACCTCTTTTTCCGATACATTGATGACTGTATCGGTGCCATTTCCTGCTCTCGCCCTGAACTAGACAATTTCATTCACTTTGCCTCCAATTTCCACCCTTCCCTCACCTTCATATGGTCCATCTCTGACTCTTCCCTTCCCTTCCTCGACTTCTCCGTCTCCATCTCTGGGGATAGGTTATTGACCAACATTCACTACAAGCCCACTGACTCCCCCAGCTACCTGGACTACACTTCCTCCCACCCCGCCTCCTGTAAGGACTCTATTCCATTCTCCCAGTTTCTCCGTCTCCGCCGCATCTGCTCCGACGATGCCACCTTCCACACCAGTGCTTCCGACATGTCTTCCTTTTTCCTCAACCGAGGATTCCCCTCTACAGTGGTTGACACGGCCCTCGACCGTGTCCGTTCTATCTCCCACACTTCTGCCCTCACCCCTGCCCCTCCCTCCCGGAACCATGATAGGGTTCCCCTTGTCCTCACCTTTCACCCCACCAGCCTCCACATTCAACGGATCATCCTCCGCCATTTCTGCCACCTCCAAAGTGATCCCACCACCAAACGCATCTTCCCCTCCCCTCCCCTTTCAGCATTCCGTAGGGACCGCTCCCTCCGAGACACCCTAGTCCACTCCTCTATCCTAGTCCCCAACACCCCTTCCCCCGGCACCTTCCCATGCAAGCGCAGGAGATGTAACACCTGCCCCTACACCTCCCCCCTTCCCACTGTCCAGGGCCCCAAACACCCCTTCCAGGTGAAACAGCAATTTACTTGTACTTCTTGCAATCTAGTATATTGTATTCGCTGCTCACGATGCGGTCTCCTCTACATTGGGGAGACCAAACGCAGATTGGGTGACCGCTTTGCGGAACACCTCCGTTCAGTCCGTAAGGTTGACCCCGAGCTTCCGGTCGCCTGTCATTTTAATTCACCGCCCCATTCCCACTCGGACCTCACCGTCCTCGGACTCTTGCATTGTTCCACGGAAGCTCAGCGTAAACTCGAGGAACAGCACCTCATCTTCCGATTAGGCACTTTACAGCCTTCCGGACTCAATATAGAGTTCAACAATTTCAGATCATAACCTCGGCCCCTATTACATTTTTACTTATTTTTTATCCACACCTTTGTTTTGGTTCCCCCCCCCCCACCCCCCTTTCCTTTTTTTTTCTCTCCCACATGGCAGCTGTCTCCCATTCTGCCAGCGCATTTCACACCTAATCTAGAGCCGTCTTTTGTCTCCACTAGTCCTATCACCATCTCGTCTCGTTTTGAATACCTCTTAATGTCTCTTCTCTTTTGTTCTCTCCCAGCCTGGCCTCTTAATCTATTTCATTCCCTGTGCCTCTTTAGTCTTGATAAAGGGTTTTGACCCGAAACGTTGACTCTAATTTCTCTCCACGGATGTTGCCTGGCCTGCTGAGTTTTTCCAGCATTTTCTGTTGTTATTTTGAGTTTTAAAAGCCTGTAGGGGGAAAAGAGGGAGAAAATCCCTGGGAAAGTACAAGTTAAAAGGAGATGAGTTTAACACAGTGGTGTCGCGGAGAGGAGGAAGAGCTTGTCGGACAGCATATTTAAAGCTTAGGAGGAACAAGAGGAAAGTTCGGAGGAGCACTGACTACATTGATAGTGTTGATAGAACAGTGAAAGAATGTCTGCAATGTTTTACAAGCTGGTAACGCATCAAGAGGTTGAGCTAGTTTGCATACAACATTATACACAATCTGCAGTGAGGTGTAATAAAGTAACACATCAAAACGTTTAGATGACTCAAGCCACGCAGGGAAAGCTCAAGTAGTTTATTAATACCATGTCAACATCAGACAGGATATCCCCTTTAATACAACCTAGAGTTATTTTACCCAATATATACTATGCATTCTTACCTATCTTTTTGAAGATATGAATGATTTGCATGTAGCAGCATCTGATCTGTGATCATTGCCAGTTTTTTAAATTCTCCACCTCCCCACACCATTTAATTTCCTATCCTTCTCCCACTCCACCCTTTCCTGAAAACACCCTTGCTGAAGCACTGTTCGACATGGATCAGCATTCCTCTAGTACCTCATTCAAGTGGACACTCTTCAGGCAAGAGCCCAGCAATGAATGTTGGTGGGATATCCCTCATGTGGGTATCACCGTCAAGTCCAATCCTGTTCCCAACCGTTCCCACACAAACACACACACATTTTCCTTGCAGCATGTGGGTTACTGGATAGTGAGCAGGAGCAGAAACTAAATATTCCCCTCAGCTGAGTGGTATTAAAGACAAGTGCAGTGCCCAAATGTGTCCTGGCTGAGATCCGCAAACAAGGCAAAGATGAAAATTGAAATGGAACCTTCTGGTGTATATATAGGAAATATAGAATGGACAGATTTGCATTTGTACAGCACCTTATCATGTCTCAGAAACATTTCAGAAGTGTTTCATATACAATGAATCAATTTGTAGTAACTGCTGTGATGTAGGTAAATGCCACAGCCATTTTGTACACAGCAAGATCCCAGTAAAGAGTGAATGGTCAGTTAATGTTGCTGATATTGTTTGAGAGGGAATGTTGGCCAGAATATTAGGAGAACTCCCTGCTCTATTCTGAATACTGCCATGGGATCTCTAACTTCCGCCTGAAGGTTTAACGTCCATCCGAAGGACAGCACCTCTGAAAATGCAGCACTCCCATCCCGAGCTCTCCACCACTTCTCTCCAACCATCTGTATTGTCAGACTATTTGACTAACATCAAGTCTTGGATTTTTGACAAGTTAAACATTGAGAAGACAGGAGCCATAGTATTCAGCTCCCACTACAAACTTGCTACCGATTCCAGGCCACTCCCCAGTCCCTGTTTCAAGCTGAACCCGACTGTTCACAACCCCGGCGACCTATTTCACCCCGAGCTGAGCTTCACACATCATCCCCATCACAAAGACTACCTCCGCCCAACTGATGCTGAAACCCTCGTTCATGCTTTGGTCACCTTCAGACTTGATTATTCCAAATGCTCTCCCAGCCAGCCTCTTATCTTCCACCATCCATAAATTTGTGCCCATGCAAAATTCTGCTGCCCGTGTCCTACCCTGCACCAAGTCCCACTAACCCATCACCCGTCTTTGCTGACTTACATTGGCTCTCAGTTCCAATCCCTCAAATTTAAAATTCTCATCCTCATGTTCAAATCTCTTCATGGCCTCACCTCTCCCCATCTCCAACCTCCGCCAGCCCGAAATTCCCCCAGTACTATGTTCCTCAGCCTATGGCCTCATGCATCCCCACTCAGTTCACCACTTTTGGCAGCAATGTTTTCAGCTGCCTAGGCCCTCCGATCTGGAATTCCCTCCCTAAACCTCTCCACCACCCGCTCTTTCTTCAAGACCCTCCTTTAAACCCATTTCTTTGCCCAAAGCTTTTGGTCACCGTCTTAATGTCTCCTTCTTTGGCTCAGTGTCCATTTTTATCTGATACACTTTGTGAAACACCTTGGGATGTTCTTCTGCATTAAAAGGTTCTATATAAATGGTTAAGGATAGTCGGTGTGGGAAATGGAAAAAATGCCACACTGGTTCAGTCTTCTAAGATTGAGGCTGAAGCACATTGTTGAGGTAGAGTCAAAGGAGCTTTGCTCTGAAGGTGGCTGGCTGCAACTGACCTGGGAGAGCTTGACGACACAGTGCCATAAATAGGAAGACTTCCATTCCCTAGCACTGATATCCATCACTTTGATGAGCACAAAGTGTATTAGCTTGCAACCAGAATAATGTGCTATCTGATGCCACCGCTGGTAGTTGTTCAGTCACTGGAACCTTCTGAAACTCAACTGGCTACCAGTGCAATTTTTCCAATGCTTTGCTATATGGACCGTCGTCCACCATCACCTTTAGCTAAAGGATTTTAAAAGAAGCTATCACAATATATATGGGAGCTTCCAATCCCGATCCAGTAGGGTAATTTATTTTTCTGTCAACGTGTTATTGAATAGGGAAAATGGATCCGGTGGTGTTGGGCTTTGCTGAGAGATGGTGTGTGTGTGTGTGTGTGTGTGTGTGTGTGTGTGTGTGTGTGTGTGTGTGTGTGGGGGGGGGGTGGAAGGTGGGTTTGTCACTTAGTATGCAAAGAAGCTTCTCTAAAAATTTGTCTGAACTTGCATTGTAACATATGCAAAGCAGGCTGAAAACTGGAAATGTACTGCACAATGGATAACAGGAGGGTGGAAGGAGAAGCAGAAGCTGCAAGAAATACACAGTAGTTTAGCCAACCTCTGAACAAGAGCAGCTTAACATTTTGCATAGAGACCATCAGATTATGAAACTTTAACCTGCCTTTTCTCTTTCAGATGTCTGACCTGCTATACATTTTCAGCATGGGAATGATTTGGTTTACATAATTAGCATGGTAGTAATAATTCAAAACAGGTGAATTTGTAGATGAACTGTCAGTTCCAAAGCCCTCAGATGGGGCAAATTTGTGTTCCAGTACTTAAAAACACACGGAGGTTTAATTTCCTCTATGGGCTTTGAGCAGACTTGTTAAATTGCTGTCTGTTATTTTAATGCTGTTGTTAACTCATTTGTTTTAAATGAATTTAAGGCTGTGTTAATGTAGCATATAAAAGGATTCTAAGCAAACCCTAGATATAACACAGAGAAAAACATTAAGGCCCGGATTTTGCGGTAAAAATAACGGTGAAGCGATTAGCGTTTACCATTAAAGTGTAAATTGGACAGCAACTTCCGGCGACTGCACATGCGCAGTCAAACGCAGAAATCAGGAGGTTGCTGTCCGAGTTGCCCTGCTCCTCCAGAAGCTTCGCTATACCGGTATCTTGCCGAGAGACTCGGCATTGAAACACGTGGAACAGTGTGAAGTTGCGATACTTATGTGATACACGCTAAATTCGCCAGAAAAAGTTAGGATTTGTCCATTCCAGTAAATTTTTAACTGTGTGATAAGTCTTAGTTACTACCAAACTGATGCGCTATCCATTACTCATAAAAGACTGAGAGTTAAGAGAATAACTAAAGGCTTTTATTAACAAAAGAATGCAGGTCTGCCTCGAGTGGTCGACCGGTCCAGAATACAAAGGGGGCTGGGGAGCAGTCACCTTTATACTAGGACTTGTGGGAGGAGTCAGCCGAGGCATGTACACAGTGGAATACAAACAGTGGTTTACCACATTCACCCCTTGTTTAAAATTGAGTCCGGCGGGGTGAAGTGTATTAAAAGTTAGTGTATTGGAGTCTCTCCGGAGGTCTTGTCTGCCGCTGTGATCGGCATGGCGGCGGCAGGGGTAGTGGAGCTTCCGGCGTCGAGTCCCGCGTAGGCTGTGGCACAGGCGTGTCGTCCTCGTAGGTGTCAAGCGGGTCGCTGGGCCCAGGCCTGCCGTCTGCTGGGGCTGGATATCGGATCGTGGGGGGGGGTGGTAGTGAGTAGTGGGTTACTGCGGCCCCCGAGGGTACAAGGTCTCTTATGGAGACTGTGTCCTCCCGCCCGTCCGGGTATGCAATGTAAGTATACTGGGGGTTGGCGTGGAGGAGGTCGACCCTCTCGACCAGGGGGTCCGTTTTATGGGTCCTCACGTGCCTTCTCAGTAGGACCGGCCCTGGGGACGTCAGCCATGGCGGTAGCGATGTCCCCGATGTGGACTTCCTTGGGAAGACAAACATTTTCTCATGAGGGGTGGCGTTAGTGGCAGTGCAGAGACCGAATAGAGTGGAGCGCATCGGGGAGCACATCCTGCCAGCGGGAGGTTGGAAGGCCCCTAGACTTTAAGGCTAGCAGGGCGGCCTTCCAAACTGTCGCATTTTCTCTTTCCACCTGTCCGTTCCCCCGGGGGTTGTAACTGGTGGTCCTGCTTGTGGCAATACCCCTAGTTAGCAGGTACTGACGGAGTTCGTCGCTCATAAACAATGAGCCCCGGTCGCTATGGATATAGCTGGGGAAACCGAACAGAGTGAAGAGGTCGTTCAGACATTTAATGACCGTGGCACTGGTCATGTCCGGGCAGGGGATGGCGAACGGGAAACGGGAGTACTCATCAATAATATTGAGGAAGTACACATTGTGGTCGGAGGAGGGGAGAGGCCCTTTAAAATCAACGCTCAGGCGCTCGAAGGGGCGAGTGGCTTTTATCAGGTGGGCCCTGTCTGGTCTATAAAAGTGCGGTTTGCACTCAGCGCAGACTTGGCAGTTCCTGGTCATGGTCCTGACCTCCTCAATAGAGTAAAGCAGGTTGCGGGCCTTGATGAAGTGGAAGAACCTGGTGACCCCCGGGTGGCAGAGGTCATTGTGGAGGGCCCGCAGTCTATCGATCTGCGCGCTGGCGCCACGCGATAGCGCATCCGGGGGTTCATTGAGCTTCCCGGGCCGGTACAAGATCTCGTAATTGTAGGTGGAAAGTTCGATTCTCCACCTCAAGATCTTGTCATTTTTGATTTTGCCCCTCTGCTTGTTGTTAAACATGAAAGCAACTGAACGTTGGTCAGTGAGCAGGGTAAATCGTTTTCCGGCCAGGTAGTGCCTCCAATGACACACAGCCTCCACAATCGCCTGGGCCTCCTTCTCAACAGCGGAGTGTCTGGTCTCCGGGCCTTGGAGGGTTCGTGAAAAGAAGGCCACGGGTCTCCCTGCCTGATTGAGGGTAGCGGCCAGGGCAAAGTCGGACGCGTCGCTTTCCACCTGGAAGGGGATGGATTCGTCCACTGCGTGCATGGTGGCTTTGGCAATGTCTTCCTTGATACGGTGGAAGGCTAAGCGGGCCTCTGCCGTCAAGGGAAAAGAGGTGGACTTGATCAGCAGATGGGCCTTGTCCGCATAGTAGGGGACCCACTGGGCATAATAGGAGAAAAACCCTAGGCACCTCTTCAGGGCCTTGAGGCAGTGGGGCAGTGGGAGTTCCATAAGGGGACGCATCCGGTCGGGGTCGGGGCCGATGACTCCGTGTTCCACAACACAGCCAAGGATGGCGAGGCGGTTTGTGCGGAATATGCACTTCTCCTTGTTATATGTCAGGTTCAGGAGTTGGGCGGTGCGGAGGAATTTTTCGAGGTTTGCGTCATGGTCCTGCAAGTCACGGCCGCAGATGGTCACATTGTCCAGATATGGGAAAGTGGCCTGCAACGCATTTTGATCTACCATCCGGTCCATCTCCCTTTGGAAGACGGAGACCCCGTTGGTGACGCCAAAGGGAACCCTAAGGAAGTGATAGAGGTGGCCGTTTGCCTCAAAGGCAGTATACTGGCGGTCCTCAGGGCGGATAGGGAGCTGGTGGTACGCTGATTTCAGGTCAATGGTCGAGAAGACGCGGTACTGCGCGATCTGGTTGACCATATCAGCTACGCGGGGGAGTGGGTAGGCGTCCAGCAGGGTGTAGCGATTTATTGTCTGGCTGTAGTCGATGACCAGGCGCTGCTTCTCGCCGGTCTTAATGACCACAACCTGGGCTCGCCAGGGGCTGGTGCTGCCCTCAATAATCCCTTCCTTCAGGAGCCGCTCCACTTCAGTTTTAATGAAAACCCTGTCCCCGGCACTGTATCGCCTGCTCTTTGTGGCGATGGGCTTACAGTCGGGGGTGAGGTTAGCAAACAGTGGGGGGGCTGACTCTGAGTGTGGAGAGGTTGCACCTGGTGCGCGGCGGGCAATTTGGGAGCTGCTGGCTGCGGACTGTGAGTGGGGGTAGGGGTCCACCGTACGCCATCGTAACACTTTTAAGGTGGCACTGAAAATCTAACCCCAGCAGGACGGCAGCGCAGAGGTCGGGCAGGACCAGAAGTTTAAAATGATCGTACACGGTCCCGTCTACTACGAGTGTCACTACGCAGTAGCCGCCGATGTCCGCCGACTGGGACTCGGAGGCCATAGAAATCCGCTGGTGCGCAGGCAGGACTGGGAGAGAGCAACGCCGCACCGTGTCGGGGTGGATGAAGCTCTCCGTGCTCCCAGTCAAAAAGGCAGATTGTATCGTGGCCATTTACCTTAATGTCCATTGTGGAGCTGGCCAGCTGGTGCGGTCTCGCTTGGTCCAGTGTAACGGATGCCAGCGTAGGGGTCGGTGTGTCGCTGCGGGTATCAGATGAGGCGGTGTTGGGGGCCTGCTGCGTTCCGGCTGTCGTCCAAGATGGCAGCGTCCATGATCCCCATGTGGCTGGAGGCGTCCAAAATGGCTGCTGTACCGGTGGTTCGCACATGGCCGGGGAGGCCCAAGATGGCGGCCCGCATGGCCCACACGCGGCGCTGCTGGGGTTCGGGGTGGCTTTGGCCCTGCAGACGTTAGCGTAGTGTCCCTTCTTCCCGCAGCCCGAGCAGATCGCGTTTTTCGCCGGGCAGCGCGCTCTGGGGTGTTTTGCCTGGCCACAGAAGTAGCATTTCTGGCCTTGGGGCACTGCTGTCTGGCCTTGGGACACTGCTGCGGTAGTTGGGCCGTTGCTGGGGTGTGGCACGGCGCTATGAGGCGGTCCTACCGTGTCCCAGGCTGTCATTCCCCGCGGCGTCCACGGTGCAGAGGAGTAGGCATCCATGCCCCGGTAGGCTGCATCCAATGATAGTGCGAGTTCAGAGGCCTTGTTGAGGTCGAGGTCACTCTGCTCCAACAGTCGCTGTCGGGTGTAATTGGATCTGTGGCCCGCTACAAAAGCATCCCGGATAAGTTCCTCTGTGTACACGGCGGCCTTTACATCCTTACAACCACAGGCCCGGCCAAGCACAGACAGTGCCTGAAGGTATTCCACGGTCGATTCCCCAGGTTGTTGTTTACGACTCCCCAGAAGGTGCCTGGCGTACACTTCGTTCACTGGGCGCGTGTACTGGTCCTTGAGGAGCTTGATAGCGTCCGCGTACGAGGTCGCGTCTTGGATGACCGAGTACACTCGGTGGTTCACTTTGGAGGTCAGGACATCCAGTTTGTCCTCGTCCGATTTGATTGCTGCGGAGGCGGTCAGGAATTTTTCGTAACACTTAAGCCAGTGAGTAAACTTGGTGGATGAGTCCGCCTCCCGATGATCTAAGTCCAGGCATGCTGGTGTGAGGATCTTCATTATAAAAATTTGTTAATAAAATTGATGCGCTATCAATTACTCATAAAAGACTGAGAGTTAAGAGAGTAACTAAAGGCTTTTATTAACAAAAGAATGAAGGTCTGCCTCGAGTGGTCGACCGGTCCAGAATACAAAGGGGGCTGGGGAGCAGTCACCTTTATACTAGGACTTGTGGGAGGAGTCAGCCGAGGCATGTCCAGGCATGTACACAGTGGAATACAAACAGTGGTTTACCACACAAACCACCTCTCTGGCACTGAAAATTAACTTATACAAGTGTAGAGTCTCATTCCTTTAGATTTGTTATTATTGATGAAGGTTCTTTTTTTTAAAATTTTTACACACTTTTTCTTTGCCTCTTTTATCTCTCTCAATCCCATCTTTCTTTCCTCTCTTTATTTCGTATTGATTTAACATGTCAGCCATGACTCAATTGGTAACACTCTCCCCTCTGAGTCAGAAGGTTGTGGGTTCTAGGCTGACACTCCAGTGCAGTACTGAAGGAGTGCTGCATTGTCAGAGGTGCCATCTTTCGGATGAGACGTTAAACCGAGGCCCCGTCTGCCCTCTCAGGTGGATGTATAAGATCCCATGGCACTATTTCGAAGAAGAGCAGAGGAGTTATCCCCAGTGTCCTGGGCCAATATTTATCCCTCAATCAACATAATTAAAACAGATTATCTGGTCATTATCACATTGCTGTTTGTGGGAGCTTGCTGTGCGCAAATTGGCTGCCGCGTTTCCTACTTTACAAGTGACTACACTTCAAAAATACTTCATTGACTGTAAAGCGCTTTGGGACGTTGCGAACGGCACTATATAAATGCAAGTCTTTCTTTTTCTTTTAATTATTCTAACTTACATTTCCTAGTTCAGACTCTGTACTGCTTAGTAATGATTCTTCAATCTGATTGGCTAAGGAGATTCACAGTTGCTTGCCCTTTTCCCAGGTCCCAGATCCCCTGTAGAGGGTGCTGCGTCGAAATGGCCTTCTAAACATAGAAGATAGGAGGAGTAGGCCATTCGGCCCCTCGAGCCTGCTCCACCATTTACTGAGATCATGGCTGATCATCCAAATTCAGTACCCTGTCCTTGCCTTCTCCCCATATCCCTTGATCCCTTTAGCCTCAAGAAATATATCCAACTCTTTCTTGAATATATTTAATGAATTGGCCTCCACCGCCCTCTGTGGCAGAGAATTCCACAGGTTCACCACTCTCTGGGTGAAGAAATTCCACTGCAAGTATGAGGAGAGGTTGGGTCGATTGGGCTTATACTCGCTGGAGTTTAGAAGACTGAGAGGGGATCTCATTGAAACTTATAAAATTCTAACAGGACTAGACAGACTAGATGCAGGAAGGATGTTCCCGATGGCAGGGGAGTCCAGAACCAGGGGTCACAGTCTAAGGATAAGGGGTAAGCCATTTAGGACAGAGATGAGGAGGAATTTCTTCACCCAGAGAGTGGTGTACCTGTGGCATTCTCTACCACAGAAGGCAGTAGAGGCCAATTCATTAAATATATTCAAGAAGGAGTTGGATATATTTCTTAAGGCTAAGTGGATCAAGGGATATGGGGAGAAGGCAGGGACAGGGTACTGAATTTGGATGATCAGCCATGATCTCATTGAATGGCGGAGCAGGCTCGAGGGGACGAATGGCCTACTCCTGCTCCTATCTTCTATGTTTCTAAGTTCCAGTGCAAAAGTCCAGAGAAAGCCTGTGGGCAAGTATAAGCATCATGAACAGCTAACACGGTTTGTTCACCCCAAAATCCGGCCCATTATCTCATTGTGAAGAATGGTTCTGAAACTGAAGTTGTTTTCAACTATCTAAATGAAAGTCTTTCTTTTTCATTTAATTATTCTAACTTAACAAGATAAAGGGGGCATGATCCATGTCAGAGATAATGTAGGTATGACCTAGCTAGATGTGATCACCTAACTAGAGTTTCAGAGTATAAAATGAATAAGCCTCAAGTAAGGACAGAGACTACAACGGGACTGAAACAATGTCCGCACCTGAATTTAAGCTGTCCGCTCTCTCTACAGATACTGACAGACCTGCTCTATAGATTCAGCATTTGGTTTTTGAGTGATTAGAAGTGATTTTTTTCACCTCCACAGATTAGTAGATAAGCGGAATGGACCTCCATCTGCTGGCTTAGTATGGTTTCCCTGTCCTGTGAGTTCAGAGCGGCTCTGGACTGTGAAGTCAGTCACTGTTGAGGAAACAAGGTACACTCCCAGCAGCGATGTCTATGAAAACTCATTACTTTTATTATTTACCTTCTCTTTAAGGATGTTACGCTTGTTCACATTAGAAAAGATGCTTTAAAGTGAACAGAAATGTTTAAAATTACGAAGGGGATTGATCAAGCTGATACAGACTAATTATTCACACTGATGAATGATTCAAAAATTAGGGAACGCAAACAGAATTATTTGGTGGGAAGATCGAGGAGAGGCAATATAAGCTAAAGGGTACAATCCTAAAGTGGGTGCATGAACAGAGACCTGGGGGTATATGTGCACAAATCATTGAAGGTGGCAGGGCAGGTTGAGAAAGCGGTTAAAAAAGCATACGGGATCCTGTGCTTCATAAATAGAGGCAGAGTACAAAAGCAAGGAAGTTATGATGAACCTGTATAAAACAGTGGTTCGGCCTCAGCTGGAGTATTGTGTCCAATTCTGGGCACCGCACTTTCGGAAGGATGTGAAGGCCTTAGAGAGGGTGCAGAAAAGATTTACAAGAATGATTCCAGGGATGAGGGACTTCAGTTACGTGGATAGACTAGAGGAGCTGGGGTTGTTCTCCTTAGAGCAGAGAAGGTTGAGAGGAGATTTGATCGAGGTATTCAAAATCATGAGTGGTCTGGACAGAGTAGATGGAGAGAAACTGTTCCCATTGACGGACGGGTCGAGAACCAGAGGACATAGATTTAAGGTGATTGGCAGAAGACCCAAAGGCGACATGAGGAAAATCTTTTTTTACGCAGCGAGTGGTTATGATCTGGACTGCACTGTCTGAAAGGGTGATGGAGGCAGATTCAATCGTGGCTTTCAATAGGTTGTTGGTCAAGTACCTGAAGGAAAAAAAATTGCATGGCTACGGGAAAGGGCAGGGTAGTGGGACTAGCTGAAGTGCTCTTGCAGAGAGCCGGCACGGGCTCGACAGGCTGAATGGCCTCCTTCTGTGCTGTAACCCTATGATTCTATTCTACTCAAAGGCTAAAAATGTGAAATAATTTACCAAGGGAGGACATTAAGATGCATTTGAAAGAAATGGTAGGAAGGTAGGGTTGAAATCAAACACAAAGAAGGGCAGGCTTGTTAGACTAAATGGCCATTCCCTGTCTGAAAGTATGTATTTCGCTATGAGCCATCATGTCATTTTATTGAAAGTGTCATTTCAGAAATAAGCAGAGTACACGGTGTGAACATCACACAGATGCTCAACCTGATTGCTGCAAGTACATTCTGGCAAGTGGGGAGTCAGAGAGTGAAGACATTGTTTGGACAACTTCTGCTGTCACAATTACTATTTATTGAAGATTAATTGTATTTACCTTTAATAATGTGTTAAAAAAGCACAATCCTAATTAAAATCAGAGGAAAACTAAATAAGAATTCTGACAGCAGGAATTGTTCCACTAAAGCATGTCAACTCTCCACAAATTAAAACTAGCACTCCAAGAGGGAAAAATACTGCTCACAGTAATCAGTGATGTCAGCCACCTACAATATATAAAAAAAGACATGCAAATTATCATAATAATGAACAATCTAATCCCCAGTCGGTGCTGAGTTAGTTGATCTTGGCCAGGGCTGCAATTGGGTTTGGTACTCCTGCGTTTGATTGCTATCCAGTAAGTCTTGCTGGAAAGTGTGTGTGTGTGTGGACAGGATCAAACTCAGCCCCGACAACCCCCACCCACTACCATCAGCAGTGGAAATACCAGAAATTCACCCTCTTGGCTCATAACCATTCAAGAATAGCTCTTAGGTGAGGTATCAGAGGGCACATAAAGCCCACGGAACCATACGCACCTTCATGAAAGAAGAGGTGAAGGAAAAATAAACAGAGGTTAGCTAATAAGTGAGAGATTGGGAAATGTTGGTGTTCAGAGGGACCTGGGTGTCCTTGTACACGAATCACTGTAAGTTAACATGCAGGTACAGCAAGCAATTAGGAAAGCAAATGGTATGTTGGCCTTTATTACAAGAGGATTTGAGTATAAGAGTAAAGACGTCTTACTGCAATTCTATAGGGCCCTGGTGAGACCACACCTGGAGTATTGTGTACAGTTTTGGTCTCCTTGCCATAGAGGCAGTGCAACGAAGGTTCATCAGACTGGTTCCTGGGATGGGGGGCTTGTCCTATGAGGAGAGGTTGAACAGACTAGGCCGATATTCTCTGGAGTTTAGAAGAATGAGAGGTGATCTCATTGAAACATACAAAATTCTTATAGGGCTTGACAGGGTTAATGCAGGGAGGATGTTTCCCCTGGCTGGGGAGTCTAGAACCAGGGGTCACAGTCTCAGAATAAGGGGTCAGCCATTTAGGACTGAGATGAGGAAAAATTTCTTCACTCAGAGGGTGGTGAATCTTTGGAATTCTCTAACCCAGAGGGCCTGGAGGCTCAGTCATTGAGTATATTCAAGACAGATTTTTGGATATTAAGGGAATCAAGGGATATGGGGATAGTGCAGGAAAGTGGAGATGAGGTAGAAGATCAGCCATGATCGTATTGAATGGCGGAGCAGGCTCGAAGGGCCAAATGGCCGACTCCTGCTCCCATTTCTTATATGTTCTTATAAGTGGAGGTGATGCAAAAGCACTTTTCTAAAGCGGACATTGCAAAGTGAGGACAGATACTGCAGAACTAAATCTATTCATGCAAGAGAGGGTATACGAGATAGCTTTAGCTGTAATATGCTGGAAACGGAGTAGAGGAGCCTGTTCATCACTATGCTTTTAGTAACAGATTTGCTTAGTCTCGTATGATAATTCCAGTAGTGTTTCAAAATGGATAACCTCATCTGTTCGACTGGTTTTGAGCTGAAATTCCGTTTCACCAAAGACTTAATTTTATGTGTGGACCTTCTGCAACCCTTGGACTGAACTAGATGGGACTAAAATCACTAATCAGATTCTACCACTAAAATGATGTTTTTATGCAGCTCAGCAGCCCATTTCAATCTACTAAAATCCTTGTGACAAGACTAATATGTAATGATGGATGCGATGTATACACAACTTCTGAATACCCAATAGGGCCATCCGTCAGTTTGGCTCAGTTGGTAGCACTCTCACCCGAGTCAGAAAGTTGTGGGTTCAAGCTCTTCTCTAGGACTTGAGCAGGTAACTTAGACTGAGCCCAGTAGTGAGGGGCTATCTGCCTGTTCCAGTCATTCATGGGAACAATAAAGACTCAATGATAGGGTGTCTTTCCCCTCCTACTCCCACTTTTCCTTTTACATTTCCTCTTTTCCAGACCCTGTTCATCTCATCCAGCCATGTTCACTTTCACTATCCCTTCTTCAGCACCATGCCTCTCTCGATCCCTTCCCCCACTCAACACAGCCTACCTTCGCTCCTGTCTCTGTCCAATGCTCAAGTGCTTCTTAAAATGAGTCCCTCTTGATAGTTTACACCATGTCCATTGCTGGCTTTCCCAGAGCAGCAACTCCAACTGCCTGCTCCCATCAACCATCTTGCCTAGCTCACTCCTCAAAGATAACCTTGCATCTCATCCTTATCCCTCTTGCCTCGACCATGCCCCTTCTGATATCAAACACTGCCTCGAGAATGTGCAGTCAGATTACCCGACAACAAATCACAGACTCAGTCAAGTTTCCTGCAAGAGAATGTCGGGAAGACCAAAGCCATCTTTTCTGGTCCATACCATCAATTCCACTCCCTTCCTACTGGCTCAAGCTGAACCAGAATATGCAAAACCCTTGACCAGTTGAGCTTCAAACCGCACATCCTATTACCAAGATTACTTATTTCCATCTCCACATCACCTATTCCTGCTCGTACCCCAGCCCCTCTGGTGCTAAAATTATCAGCACACAATTGCAGACTCAATTTCTTTAAATTCCTCTTTGCTATCCTCCCATGCATAAACTCCAACTTCAGCTGCTCTTCTGCTGTCCCACATTAACTCCCACTCACCCATCACTTCCATTCTTTCTGACTGTGTATTCGCCAGTTTAGTGCACAAAATTATCAATCATGTAACGAAGTCTGCATAGCACTGATTAAGCCTCCGTTTTCCCAATCCAAAATCACGCCTGCAAAAATCCACCCCATGAACCCGAGATGATGTCAAGAGTTAGAATACTCCGTATTCTGTCTGGCCATAAGAGTTACAGGGCCATACTGGAGCTTAGTGTTTTATGGGGCCTGCTGAAATGACTTCATGTTTGACCCTTTCTCTCACCCCCCCACAGCGACATGATATCCGATGTTTTCTGCAGGCAATATAAATTTTATCTCCCCATCAAGTTCAATTTTTAGAGCCTGCTGAAGGGGTCATGATGCTTGAGCTCCATCTCAACCAAGATGTTTTTTGGGGTCTGCCATCATGGAACAGTAGCTTTCCACCTACCACCCCTGCCCTCTCCCGAGTCATTATCTTCACCCCCTCTCCTCTACCCCACACCTTCTTCTGGTCTAGGTCCAGTTATTTTCCACCCTCTTGCATAGGAACATTCAAAACAGGAGGAGGCCATCCAGCCCCTCTCAGGCCTGCTCCGCCATCCACTTAGATCATGGCTGATCTGTACCTCAACTTCATTTGCTCGCCTTTGCTCCATATCTAACCAAAATCTGTCTATTTATCTAGCTCGGTCTTGAAAGCTTCAATTGTCTTACACAGACTTTTAGGGGAGAGTTCCAAATTTCTACTATCCTTTTGTGTTCAAAATTGATTCCTGATTTTGCTGCTGAATGGCCTAGTTCAAATTTTAAGATTATGTCCCATTGTTCTGGATTTCCCCACCAGAGGAAATAGTTTCTCCGTATATACCCGATCAAATCCTTTTAATATTTTAAGCAACTCGATCAGATCACCCCTCAATCTCTCATCCTCAAGGGAATACAAGCCATGCATATAATTTTACCTTCTAAGCCCTGGTATCATTCTGGTGAATCTCTCCGAGACCAATCTATCCTTCCTGAGGTGTGGTACCCACAACTAAACGCAGTACTTCAGAGGGGGTCTGACCAAGGCTTGGTACAACTGGAGCGTCATTTCCTCCCCTTTGTAATCCAGTCCCCTTGAGATAAAGGCCAACATTCCATTAGACTTTGATTGCTTTTTGTATCTGTCTGCTAGCTTTAAATGATTTGTATTCTTGGTCTCCCAAATCTCTCTGCTCCTCTATAGTTCCTAGTTTCTCACCATTTAGAAATACTTTGATTTAATTTTCCGAGGTCCAAAGTGGATGACTTCACACTCGCCCACATTTCACTCTATTTGCCATAGTTTTGCCCACTCACTCATTTATGTCCCTTTGCAACTTCCTGCTACCATCTACACTACTTACTGTCCCTCCTAACTTAGTGTCATCTGCAAACTTGGATATACAACTCCCTATTCCTTCATCAAAGTCATTAATAAATATGGGGACAAATTGAGGCCCCAGAACAGATCCCTGGGGAACACCACTTGTCACATCCTGCCAACCATAGTACTTACCCTTTATTGCCACTCTCTGCCTCATACCTTCCAAGCAATTTCCAAACTAAGTCAAAAAGCTACCTCCAATTCAGTGCACTCTCACTTTTTCCCAATAGATGTTTCCCTCACCTGGCTTGACCTCAATATTACATTTCGTCTCGGCTCCCCATGGGGGGGGATGAACTAGTAGAATTTAAAATCTCCGTCTTTGAGTCCCTCCACAGCTTCATCATACCTTATCTTCCACAATCTTGTCTTGTCCTACATCGTTCAGTGCTGACTCTGGCTTTCTGTGCATCCCCTCTTCTTTAGCACCACTAATGGTGGCACGCAATTCAGCCCCCGGCCGCCCCACAACGCTGCTCTCTAGAACTCCCCAAGTAAATAGCATCATGAGATCTTTTATGTCTCATCCGAAAGACTGCTCCTCCGATGAATCAAAGTTCTTTCTCTTATAGCTTTAGATTCTGTCCTTCCAAATTTAGCAGTCTGCTCAATCGACACCCCATCCACCAGCATCCGTTTCCTTGTACATTGGCGTACTGTGGCTGCAGTGTGTAGCATCTACAGAACGCACTGCAGCAACTCACCAAAGCTTCTTCGGTTGCAGCTCACAAACCCGCGACCTCCACCACTTAGAATGACAAGGGCAGATGGTCCACGGGAACACGGTTTCCTCCAAATTCTCCTCCATCACACACCATCCAGACTTGGGACACAACGCCGTTCCTTCATCGTTACTGTGTCAAGACCCTGGAACACTCTACCCAACAACATTGTGGGAGCACCATCGCCACACGGACTGCCGCGGTTCAAGGCGGTGGCTCACCACCGCCACCTTCTAAAAGGCAACTAGAGATGGACAATAAATGCCCATCTTGCCAGTAACGCCCAAATTCCGAGAATGAATATTAAAAACAAATGTTGACAATTTTATACTGATGCCAAGGCTCTAGGAGAACAAACTCAAATGAATGTCTGTAACCTCAGATCACAGTTCTTGCCTTTTTCTTGCACTTGTGTGCTGCCAGTCTCTGTTGGACGACCACTAGCAAGAGGCCCATATTTTCCAAGCCTTGACTACCACCCACATCCCGCCTACGGTCAGACTTTTAATGTGCAGCTCTTAAATGTGCTATTTCTTATTGTGTTATTGGCCCCATGTGCTAAATAAGCTTAACCAACCAACACTGGCTGCACACTCCCACCCACCTAGTGTCAGAATCCGTTTCCCAGCAGGACAAAAACGACAACAGACCTGGAGCTAAGACAGAGGGAGACAGGACCAACTCAGTTATCTGTGTGTGCTGCCCTCATTTTTTTTAGCAATATAATCATTCTCCAAGGGTTTGAGGGCAACATTTCAAGAATTAAAAAAATGTAAAACTAGCAAAGGCTTGAAACACACAGATCAGCATCGGAAAGAGAAAAGACAGTTTAATATTTCGCCTGGGACCCTACTTTGGAATCAGCCAGAAGGATCCCACCTGAAACAGGTTAGCCTGTTTTCTCACATTCTCAGCATTTGCAAGATAACTAAATACACTGCTTTAAAAACAGTGATTCGGACACTCCAAGAGAGAAAAGCTGGTTTTATGGGGCTGAGAATAGAACCTGGGAAAATAAAACGGGCAACTATGCTGGCAAACAATGATGTGGAACAGCAATGGGACAAAACGATGTTCAACAGAGTCCAGGGAAAATATATTCCGCTAAAAAACAAAAACGAGCTAAACACTAATGAGACACCATGGATGAATAAAGCCATGAGAAAAATTGAGGGTGAGGAAAGAGGCATACATTAAGTATATGGGCAGCAAGGCAGAGCATGACAAGAGAGAATACAAAGAGATCATAGAAGACAGGAGCAGAGTAGGCCATTCAGCCCCTCGAGCCTGCTCTGCCATTCAATGCGATCATGGCTGATCATCCAAATTCAGTACCCTGTCCCTGCCTTCTCCCCATATCCCTTTAGCCTTAAGAAATATATCTAACTCCTTCTTGAATATATTTAATGTATTGGCCTCAGCTGCCTTCTGTGGTAGAGAATTCCACAGGTTCACCACTCTCTGGGTGAAGAAATTCCTCCTCATCTCAGTCCTAAATGGCTTACCCTTTATCCTTAGACTGTGACCCCTGGTTCTGGACTCCCCCGCCATCGGGAACATCCTTCCTGCATCTAGGCTGTCTAGTCCTGTTAGACTTTTACTAGCTGGGGGGGCCCGGCGTTGCCAGGGCAGTTTAGAGGGCCACGCGGTTGACGGCCGGCCGCTGCCGCTCCCCCGCTCTGTGTCTCGGGCCACGCGGTTGACGGCCGCCCGCTGCCGCTCCCCCGCTCTGTGTCTCGGGCCACGCAGTTGACGGCCGCTGCCCCGCTCTGTGTCTCGGGCCGCACAGTTGACGGCCACCCGCTGCCGTTCCCCCGCTCTGTGTCTCGGGCCGAGCGGTTGTGAGGCCTGGCCCGAGTGACCCCAACTCACCTCCCGCTCTGGCGGGCCGACGCAGCTGCCCCGCTCGCTGTTGAGGAAAAGCAGGGGGAAAAAATGGCAGCGAAGTTTCGGGAGGCTGCAGGATTAGGTCCCACCCGTGACGCACCGATTGGTCAACCATCAGGTCACTGAACTGTAGGATTGGTCAACCATCACGCCACTCAACGCTAATGAGCGGTAGGATTGGTCAACCGCTAATGAGCGGATTTTTGAACGTTTTTTGTATACTTTCCGAACAATTTTTGTCTGACCAAAAAGTAAATACGCCTATGACACTCCCCTGATCATCAGCTTTCTTTTGATATAACATATGTGTAGGTACGCTCTATAACTTTTGAGTGTATAGCGGACAGACATACCCCTCTCATTCTTCTAAACTTCAGCGAGTATAAGCCCAATCGACCCAATCTCTCCTCATACGTCATTCCTGCCATCCCAGGTCTCAGCCTGGTGAATATTTTCTGCACTCCTTCCATGGCAAGAACATCCTTCCTCAGATAAGGCGACCAAAACTGCACACAATACTCAAGATGTGGTCTCACCAAAGCCCTGTACAACTGCAGCAAGACATCCTTGTTCCTGTACTCAAACCCTCTCACTACAAAAGCCAACATACCATTTGCCTTCTTAACCGCCTGCTGCACCTGCATGCTTACCTTCAGCGGCTGGTGCACAAGGACGCCCAGGTCTCGTTGTACTTCCCCTTCTCCCAATCTATTGCCATTCAGATAATAATCTGCCTTCCTGTTTTTGACACCAAAGTGGATAACCTCGCATTTATCCACATTATATTGCATCTGCCATGCTTCTGCCCAATCACCCAACCTGTCCAAATCATACTGGAGTTTCTCGGCATCCTCCTCACAGCACACACGCCCACCCAGCTTTGTGTCATCTGCAAACTTGGGAGATATTACATCTAGTTCCTTCGTCTAGATCATTAATATATATTGTGAATAGCTGGGGTCCAAGCACCGATCACTGCCTGCCACTCGGAAAAAGAGCCGTTTATTCCAACTCTTTGCTTTCTGTCTGCCAACCAGTTCTCTATCCAAGTCAATACCTTGCCCCCAATCCCATGTGCCTTAACTTTACATGCTAATATCTTATGCGGGACCTTATCGAACGCCTTTTGAAAGTCCAAATACACCACATCCACTGGTTCCCCCTTATGTATTTTACCAGTTACATCCTCAAAAAATTCCAGTAGATTAGTCAAGCACGATTTACCTTTTGTAAATCCATGTTGACTTTGTCCGATCCGGTCACTGTTTTCCAAGTGCTCTGCTATTACATCTTTTATAATGGACTCTCGCATTTTCCCCACTACCGATGTCAGGCTTACCGGTCTGTAATTCCCCGTTTTCTCTCTACCACCTTTTTTGAACAGTGGGGTAACATTAGCTACCCGCCAATCCATGGGTACTGTTCCAGAGTCTATCGAATTTTGGAAGATGACCAGCAATGCATCTATTATTTCTAAGGCCACTTCCTTAAGTACCCTAGGGTGTAGATTATCAGGCCCTGGGGATTTATCGGCCTTCAATCCAGTCAATTTCTCTAACACCATTTCCCTACAAATACTGATTTCTATCAGTTCCTCCCTTTCATTAGACCCTATGTTCCCCGACATCTCTGAGAGGTTATTTGTGTCCTCCTTTGTGAAGACAGAACCAAACTATGTATTTAATTGGTCAGCCATTTCTTTGTTCCCCATTATAAATTACCCTGATTCTGACTGCAAGGGACCTACGCCTGACTTCACCAATCTTTTTCTCTTCACATATCTATAAAAGCTTTTAGTCAGTTTTTATGTTCCCTGATCAGGAGAGAAGTCAAAAAAACAATTAGGAAGGCGAAGAGGAACTATGAAATTAAATTATCAAGGAACTTAAAACAAAATAGTAAAATATTTTACAGGCACATCAATAAAAAAAGGAAGGTTAGGATGAGAATAGGGCCACTAATGGATGGACAGGATAATACCACACGCAACGATAGAGAGATGGCAGAGATATTATATAGCTTCAGTATTTACCAGGGAGGTAAAACCGCTGGAGATGGCATCGGATGAGGAGATTAGTAATGAGATAACTGCATTTAAAATAAAACAAGGAAATATATTAACTAAACTAATGAAACTCAGAGGATAAAACCCCTGGCCCGGACGGATTACATCCATGCATTTTAAAAGAATCTAGGGAAGAGATCGCAGAGGCATTACTACACATATTTAATTATTAGTTAGAAAAAGGTGTAGCGTCAGAGGACTGGCGGATAGCGAACGTAATACCTATATTTAAGAAGGGAGATAGTCCAGGGAACTATAGACCAGTCAGCTTACCATCGGTGGTCGGAAAAATAATGGAATCCCTACTGAAGGAGAAAATGGAATAACATCTAGAAACCAAAAATAATAGTCAGCATGGATTTCAAAAGGGAAAGTCTTACTTAATCAACCTAATTGAATTTTTTGAAGAGGTAACAGAGAGAATAGAGAATGGTAATGCAGTAGATATAATTTATCTAGTTTTCAAAAGGCCTTTGATAAGGTAACCCATAATAGACTGATGAATAAGGTCAGGGAATGCGGAGTCAGGGGACAAGTAGCAGAATGGATAGCTGGCTGGCTTAAAGACAGAAAGCAGAGAGTCGGAGTAAAGGGTGGCTATTCACAGTGGCAGAAGGTGGGTAGTGGTGTTCCACAAGGGTCAGTGCTGGGACCACTGCTGTTCACAATTTACATTAACGATTTAGACTTTGGAATCCAAAAACACAATTTCTAAATTTGCAGACACCAAATTGGGGGGGGGATAGTCAATACTGAGGAGGACTGCAACAATAAGATATTAATAAACTTGCAGAATGGGCATATAATTGGCAAATGAAATTCAACACAGATAAATGGAGCTATTACATTTTGGTAAGAAAAATAGGGAGGTCTCTTATTACTTGAAAAATAAGAATCTAAATGGGGTAGAGGAGCAAAGGGATCTCGGAGGGCAAATACACAAATCACTAAAAGTATCAACACAGGTTAACAAGACCATAAAAAAAGCAAACCAAGCACTCGGGTTTATTTCTACAGGGATTGAATTGAAAAGTAGTGAAGTTATGCTAAACCTGTATCGAACCTTGGTTAGACCACACTTGGAGTACTGCGTACAGTTCTGGTCGCCATATTATAAAAAGGGTATAGAGGCACTGGAGAGGGTGCAGAGAAGATTTACAAGGATGATACCAGAAATGCAAGGGTATTTCTATCAGGAAAGGATGAACAGGCTGGGTCTCTTTTCTCTTGAAAAGAGAAGGCTGAGGGGTGACCTAATAGAGGTCTTTAAAATCATGAAAGGTTTCGATAGAGTGGATACAGAGAGAGTGTTTCCACTTGTGGGGAAGAGCAAAACTAGAGGCCATCAATATAAGATAGTCACCAAGAAATCCAATAGGGAATTCAGAAGAAACTTCTTTACCCAGAGAGTGGTGAGAATGTGAAACTCACTACCGCAGGGAGTGGTTGAAGCAAATAGTATAGATGCATTTAAGGGGAGGCTGGACAAGCATATGAGGGAGAAGGGAATAGAGGGTTATGCTGATAGATTTAGATGAGGAAAGACGGGAGGAGGCTCGAGTGGAGCATAAACGCCGGCATGGACTGGTTGGGCTGAATGGCCTGTTTCTGTACTGTATATCCTGTGTAATCACCATTCCATTTGCAACAAGGTTGGATGAAACTTGTTATTGCTGTGTAAATCAGAATTGTTTGACAGATTGGAACCAGAGTTTTGCATCCCTTTCTAGATGCTTTTAAACATGGACAACATAAAGGGAGGCAAACTCCACGTCCCCAACTTGTGGGTCCCAAAAGCAGCTATTGTAGGCAATACAAAACGCGGGCCTGTTTCCGACTGGCCCTCCATTAGGCCCAATCAGTACACAGATGAAGGAAAAAGGGAGAAGGTGCTTGTAGTTTGCACGTCTCTGCTTAAGCTCCACTTTCTCAGTGCCCTAGGAGCATCAGCATCAAAGCAGAAACTTGTTATATTTAGGTTCCTGACAGCAGCAACTTTGGGGGGGGGGGGGGGGGGGGAGTTTTCAAATGATCTCAGACACTTGCTAAAAGTTCAACTGGAAAATCAATAAATGCTGACTATGGAAACCCCCCTGCCCATTGTTAGAAGCTGACAATCAAAGTACTGTAATATTAGAACACAGACAAAAGGCGACTTGGAGATAGTTAATGAAATGTCAGGTAGGAATTCAGAAAGCTCTCCACATCATTACACACTGATGGCAGTTTAATGTATATCTGGAGGTTGTACTCAAGACAAGTTTACACTCGCTATAGTAAAATTCCCCCTGCCAATCCAATCACAACACTTTTATTGTCTAATTACCGTGTACAAAATGAACCACTAAAAACTCTTCTAATAATACAACAGCATTGAATTACTGAAAAAGTCCAGTTAATTATACAGCAATCCTGTTCTACCTCAACACCCCACCTACTCTATCAAAACATATTTATACAACAGGTCCATCCTTTCAGTTAACTTTTCAATTACACTTGAAACATTAGTTTGCCATTTCTCTTTTCAGATGCTGATATACCTGCTTTTTCTGTTTTTATTTCAAGTTTCCAGACTTCGATCATTACTCCCTTAGTATAGCAGTAGAAAAAAAATACATTTATCAGCACATCCATCAAAATACCAACTTCTGCCTTATTTTAAAACCAGCACAGTCCTATAATAAAAACGGTTCACTCGTGACCAAAAGGGGGGAGAATGTCAAGATGACAAAGTGAACTGGAGCCCCTTTCTTCAACTTTTGTTCTCATCTATATTGTATAAACAATGAACAGTCAGACGATGAGGTTATTGCAAAATGGGTGACATTCAGGCTTGCTACAGAGAGGGAGCAGTTTGGAAACACGGCAACCCAGCTCCTGTGTGTGTTATACAGAATAAAAAAGGAACTTCACAGTGGCAGCTGGTTGTAACGAAGGGTCAGAAATAACATTTTAGCCGGAAAATAACAGACCACAACGAACTGGCCACCCTCATGACCAAAAAAGGGTAGAAGGACTGGATCAACCCTGGATTCCGGGCCGATGCTCTAAGCACGGAGCACCGGCCTCGCGTCTCTCGCACACCCAGAGTCAGCGCGGCCCAGAGCCGGGCTGGAGGCGCAGCAGCCGCTGCTGGTCCCTCCCCTCAGGACGTGGCCGCTAAAAAAAAACATTGACCCATCATCCTCCTCTCTCCACCCAGAGAAAGATAAGGCAATCATCAACTTTTATACAGGAAAAGGCAGAGAAACTGCCGCCACTTCCCACAAAACTGAAAGTGTATTAGATATTAAAATAAATCACTGAACGCTCAACAACCAGGCTGGAGAGACACAGCAGAGGCTGGCAGACAGAGCAGGTGGCACTGGGGCATGGCGATGGAGCAAACTTAAGGCTGGCACTTGGGTTGAGCAGGATCCACACTGGAACCTGGAACCGAGAAACACAGCGGGCACCGGAGCAGGCACCGCGCGGGCACCGGGAGGCGGAGCGGGCACCGGGAGACACCGCACGGGGACCGGGAGGCGGAGCGGGCGACGGAGCGGGGACCGGGCGGGCCCCGGGAGACGGAGCGGGGAGCGGGGACCGGGCGGGCCCCGGGAGACGGAGCGGGGCCCCGGGAGACGGAGCGGGGACCGGGCGGGGCCCCGGGAGACGGAGCGGGGACCGGGCGGGCCCCGGGAGACGGAGCGGGGACCGGGCGGGCCCCGGGAGACGGAGCGGGGACCGGGCGGGCCCCGGGAGACGGAGCGGGGACCGGGCGGGCCCCGGGAGACGGAGCAGGCACTGGGAGACAGAGCAGGCTCCACACGGGCACCGGGAGTCAGAGCAGGAACTGCGCGGGCACCGGGAGTCAGAGCAAGCACTGGGATTCAGAGCAGGCTTCACACGGGCACCGGGAGACAGAGCAGGCACTGCACGGGCACCGGGAGACAGAGCAGGCACCGCGTGGGCACCAGGAGACAGAGCAGGCTCCACACGGGCACCGGGAGTCAGAGCAGGAACCGCGCGGGCACCGGGAGTCAGAGCAAGCACTGGGATTCAGAGCAGGCTTCACACGGGCACCGGGAGACAGAGCAGGCACTGCACGGGCACCGGGTGACAGAGCAGGTACCGCGCGGGCACCGGGAGACCACTCGCGCTTTTTTCAGATTGACAGAGATCATGTATTAGATGACAAGTCACACCGCATCACCTGGCACCAGTGGATTTGAAACAATGCCTACTGGCAACGTAGTGATAAAGAGAAGATACCCATTCTTACAGTTGTGATAGTGCCAAATTTGGGGAGCTCCTTTTGCGAAAAGTCACTATTTTGGGCAATGAAAAATGGCTCTTGCTTTATTTGCCCAGTAGACAGAGGATAGCTTGAGCACGTGAAGGGCGATATAATCAAGTTCTTTTTTAGAGCAATATAGCAAAAATGCCTGAATAGTGACAGTTTGAATTAGCCATCATTCCACAATAACAGGAGGTTACGGTATATGAAGGGTCTGGCTCCATTTGCCGAGAATGGGACGATTTTAAGTAGAGATTGGGCTCGGGTGGCTCTTGCTCAGAATGGATATGATGGCACTCTGGCGTGGGGAAAGGTTTTGGGGTATGATAGCACTATACTTTTGAAGAAGACAGATGGGATGTAACAACATGACAGTAAGGGGAGAAGATGTGGGGTATGATGGCACTATGGATGATGGGGAAGACAGGTGGGATATGACGACACTGTGGTGAAGGGTAGAAGTGGGATATGGAAGGACATCGCACTACAGAAGATGTGGGGGGTAAGAGAAGACGAGCTATAATGGGTGAGAATTTTTTTTTTTTTTTAAATGTATTTATTCACGGGATGTGAGCGTCACCAGCATAGCCAGTATTTATTGCCCATCCTGAATTGCCCTTGAGAAGATGGTGGTGAGCCGCATTCTTGAACTGCTGCAGTCCATCGTAGCAGTTTTTTTGATACAACAAGAGTGGTTTGCCACGCCATTTCAGAGGGCAGTTAACAGTCAAGCACATTGCAGTGGGTCTAAGAACATAAGAAATAGGAGCAGGAGTGGGCCAGACAGCCACTCGAGCCTGCTCCGCCATTCAATGAGATCATGGCTGATCATCCACCTCAACTCCACTTTCCCGCCCGATCTCCATATCCCTCGATTCCCCAAGAGTCGAAAAATCTATCGACCTCAGTCCTGAATATACTCAGACTCAGCACCCACAGCCCTCTGGGACAGAGAATTCCAAAGATTCACAACCCTCTGAGTGAAGAAATTCCTCATCGCAGTCTTAAATGACCGACCCCTTGTCTTGAGACTATGCCCCCTAGTTCTAGGCACTCCAGCCAGGGGGAACAACCTCTCAGCGTTTACCATCAATCCCCTTCAGAATTTTGTATGTTTCAATGATATCACCTCACAATCTTCTAAACTCCAGAGTATCGGCCCAATCTACTTAATCTCTCATCATAGGACAGCCCTCTCATCCCAGGAATCAATCTAATGAACCTTCATTGCACCGTCTCCAAGGCAAGTATATCCTTCGTTAGATAAGGAGACCAAAGCTGTGCACAGTACTCCAGGTGTGGTCTCACCAAGGTCCTGTACAATTGTAGCAAGACTTCCTTACTCTTATACTCCAATCCCCTTGCAATAAAGGCCAACACGCCATTTGTCTCCTTTATTGCTTGCTGTGCCTACATGCTAGCTTTCGGTGTTTCTTGCATGAGGACACCCAAATCTCTCTGAACACCAACATTTGAAAGCTTCTCACCATTTAAAAAATATTCTGTTTTTCTATTCTTCCGACCAAAGTGAGGAGTCACATATAGACCAGACTGGGTAAGGACGGCAGATTTCCTTCCCTAAAGGACAGTGAACCAGATGGGTTTTTACACAATCCGGTAGTTTCATGGACACCATTACTGATACAGGTAGACTATCCTTTATCCGAAAACCTCGGGACCAGCCGTGTTTCGGAGAATTTCGGATTTCAGAAGGTGGGTCGGCGGGGGTCCGCTGGGGGGTCGTGCGCACGACTTACGCTGACGCGCGGCGTAAGTCGTGCGCACGACCCCCCGCCGACCCCGACCCCCGCCGACTTACGGTCGGGGTCGGCGGGGGTCCGCGCTCACGACTTACGCTGATGCTCAGCGTAAGTCGGCAGGGGTCGGGGTCGGCGGGGGGGTCGGGGGTCCGCGGGGGGGTCGGGGCCGGCGGGGGTCCGCGGGGGGGGTCGTGCGCACGACTTACGCTGAACGAAAAAACCTTCGGTTTTTAGAGGGTTTCGGTTTTCGGAAGTTCGGATAAAGGGTAGTCTACCTGTACTAGCTTTTCATTCCAGATTTATTTAATTTACTGTTGGGATTTGAACTCATGTCTCCAGATCATTAATCCAAGCCTCTGGATTACTAGCCCAGTAACATAACTACTATGCTACTGTTCCCTGTAATATGATGACATTGAGAGGGAGCAGAGCAGGAAGGATATGGTGGCTCTTGCCCTAAAAAATTGGTCAAAATACCCCACTTCTCCCTCCTCCTCCACCCCCTCTCCCCTGCTTCCGCCCCCCCGTCTCCCCTTACCCCCCCGTCTCCCCTTACCCCCCCGTCTCCCCTTATCCCCCCCGTCTCCCCTTATCCCCCCCGTCTCCCCTTATCCCCCCCGTCACCCCTGAACCCCCCGTCTCCCCTTAACCCCCCGTCTCCCCTTAACCCCCCCGTCTCCCCTTAACCCCCACCGTCTCCCCTGCTTCTCCCCCCGTCTCCCCTTACCCCCCCCACCGTCTCCCCTGCTTCTCCCCCTCCCCGTCTCCCCTTACCCCCCTCTCCCCCATCTCCCGCTTCCCCCCCCGTCTCCTTACACCCCCCGTCTCCCCTGCTTCTCCCCCCGTCTCCCCTTACCCCCCGTCTCCCCTTACCCCTCCTCCTTCCCCCAGTGTCTCCTCTTACCCCCCCGTCTCCCCTTACCCCTCCGCCTCCCCCCCCCGTGTCTCCCCTTATCCCTCCTCCTTCCCCCCCCGTGTCTCCCCTTATCCCTCCTCCTTCCCCCCCCCGTCTCTCCTCCTTCCCCCCCCGTCTCTCCTCCTTCTCCCCACCCCGTCTCTCCTCCTTCCCCCCACCCCGTCTCTCCTCCTTCCCCCCACCCCGTCTCTCCTCCTTCCCCCCCCCCGTCTCTCCTCCTTCCCCCCCCCCCCGCCGTCTCTCCTCCTTCCCCCCCGTCCGTCTCTCCTCCTCCTCCCCCCCCGTCCGTCTCTCCTCCTCCTCCCCCCTCCCCCCCGTCCGTCTCTACTCTCCTCCTCCCACCCCCCGGTCCGTCTCTCCTCCTTCCCCCACCCCAACCACCCCCCCCGGTCCGTCTCTCCTCCTACCCCCCCACCCCGGTCCGTCTCTCCTCCTCCCCCCCCCCGGTCCGTCTCTCCTCCTTCCCCCCCCCCACCCCCGTCCGTCTCTCCTCCTTCCCCCCCCCACCCCCGTCCGTCTCTCCTCCTTCCCCCCCATCTCTCCTCTCCTCCCCCCCCCGGTCCGTCTCTCCTCCTTCCCCCCGCCCCACCCCGGTCCATCTCTCCTCCTTCCCCCACCCCCACCGTCCGCATCTCCTCCTTCCCCCCCATCTCTCCTCTCCTCCCCCTCCCGTCCGTATCTCCTCCTTCCCCCCCATCTCTCCTCTCCTCCCCCCCCCGGTCCGTCTCTCCTCCTTCCCCCCCCCGCCCCATCTCTCCTCCTTCCCCCACCGTCCGCATCTCCTCCTTCCCCCCCATCTCTCCTCTCCTCCCCCTCCCGTCCGTATCTCCTCCTTCCCCCCCATCTCTCTTCTCCTTCCCCCCCCCGGTCCGTCTCTCCTCCTTCCCCCCGCCCCCCCCCGGTCCATCTCTCCTCCTTCCCCCACCCCCACATCTCCTCCTTCCCCCCCATCTCTCCTCTCCTCCCCCTCCCGTCCGTATCTCCTCCTTCCCCCCCATCTCTCCTCTCCTCTCCTCCCCCCCCCGGTCCGTCTCTCCTCCTTCCCCCCGCCCCCCCCCCGGTCCATCTCTCCTCCTTCCCCCACCCCCACCGTCCGCATCTCCTCCTTCCCCCCCATCTCTCCTCTCCTCCCCCTCCCGTCCGTATCTCCTCCTTCCCCCCCATCTCTCCTCTCCTCCCCCTCCCGTCCGTATCTCCTCCTTCCCCCCCCCGTCTCTCCTCTCCCTAATCTCCTCTCCTCCCATCTCTCCTCCTCTTCTCCCCCCTCTCCTCCTCTGCTCCCCCCAATCTCCCCTCCTCTTCCCTCTAATCTCCCCTTTCCCCCCACCCCAGTCTCCCCTCCTCCCCCCGCGTCTCCCCTCCCCCCCGCGTCTCCCCTCCCCCCTCTCCCCCCCGTCTCCTCTCCCCCCCCCGTCTCCCCTCTCCCCCCCGTCTCCTCTCTCCCCCCCCCGTCTCCTCTCTCCCCCCCCCCCGTCTCCTCTCTCCACCACCCCCCCGTCTCCTCTCTCCACCACCCCCCCCCGTCTCCTCTCTCCACCCCCCCGTCTCCTCTCTTCCCCCCCCCCCGTCTCCTCTCCCTCCCCGTCTCCTCTCTCTCCCCCCCGTCTCCTCTCCCCCCCCCCTCTTCCCCCCCCCGTCTCCTCTCCCCCCCCCCTCTTCCCCCCCCGTCTCCTCTCTTCCCCCCCCCGTCTCCTCTCTCCCCCCCCCCGTCTCCTCTCTCCCCCCCGTCTCCTCTCTCCCCCCCGTCTCCTCTCTTCCCCCCCCCGTCTCCTCTCTCCCCCCCCCGTCTCCTCTCTCTCCCCCCCCCGTCTCCTCTCTCTCCCCCCCGTCTCCCCTCCCCCCCGTCTCCTCTCCCCCCCCCCGTCTCCTCTCTTCCCCCCCCCCGTCTCCTCTCTTCCCCCCCCCCGTCTCCTCTCTCCCCCCCCCCCCGTCTCCTCTCTCCCCCCCCCCGTCTCCTCTCTCCCCCCCCGTCTCCTCTCTCCCCCCCCGTCTCCTCTCTCCCCCCCCCCGTCTCCTCTCTCCCCCCCCCGTCTCCTCTCTCCCCCCCCCCCGTCTCCTCTCTCCCCCCCCCCCCCGTCTCCTCTCTCCACCCCCCCCGTCTCCTCTCTCCCTCCCCGTCTCCTCTCTCTCCCCCCCCGTCTCCTCTCTCTCCCCCCCGTCTCCTCTCCCCCCCCCGTCTCCTCTCTTCCCCCCCCCGTCTCCTCTCTTCCCCCCCCCGTCTCCTCTCTTCCCCCCCGTCTCCTCTCCCCCCCCCGTCTCCTCTCTCTCCCCGTCTCCTCTCCCCCCCCCGTCTCCTCTCTCCCCACCCCCCGTCTCCTCTCTCCCCACCCCCCGTCTCCTCTCTCCCCCCCCCCCCGTCTCCTCTCTCCCCCCCCCCGTCTCCTCTCTCCCCCCCCCCCGTCTCCTCTCTTCCCCCCCCCCCGTCTCCTCTCTCCCTCCCCGTCTCCTCTCTCTCCCCCCCCGTCTCCTCTCTCTCCCCCCCCGTCTCCTCTCCCCCCCCGTCTCCTCTCTTCCCCCCCCCGTCTCCTCTCTCCCCCCCCCCCCCCGTCTCCTCTCTCCCCCCCCCCCCCCCGTCTCCTCTCTCCCCCCCCCCCCCGTCTCCTCTCTCTCCCCCCCCGTCTCCTCTCCCCCCCGTCTCCTCTCTTCCCCCCCGTCTCCTCTCCCCCCCCGTCTCCTCTCTCTCCCCCCCGTCTCCTCTCCCCCCCCCGTCTCCTCTCTCCCCACCCCCCGTCTCCTCTCTCCCCCCCCCCGTCTCCTCTCTCCCCCCCCCCCGTCTCCTCTCTTCCCCCCCCCGTCTCCTCTCTCTCCCTCCCCGTCTCCTCTCTTCCCCCCCCCCCGTCTCCTCTCTCCCTCCCCGTCTCCTCTCCCCCCCCCCCGTCTCCTCTCCTCCCCCCGTCTCCTCTCCTCCCCCCCCGTCTCCTCTCCTCCCCCGCCCCAGTCTCCTCTCCTCCCCCGCCCCAGTCTCCTCTCCCCCCCCCCAATCTCCTCTCCTCCCCCCAATCTCCTCTCTCTCCCGTCTCCTCTCCCCCCACCCGTCGTCTCCTCTCCCCCAAGTCTCCTCTCTCTCTCGTCTCCTCTCCCCCCACCCGTCGTCTCCTCTCTCTCTCCCGTCTCCACTCCCCCCACCCGTCGTCTCCTCTCCCCCCGTCTCCTCTCTCTCTCCCGTCTCCTCTCCCCCCCACCCGTCGTCTCCTCTCTCTCTCCCGTCTCCTCTCCCCCCCACCCGTCGTCTCCTTTCCCCCCAGTCTCCTCTCCCTCCCCCCGTCTCCTCTCCCCCCCCCCCCCCCCGTGTCTCCTCTCCTCCCCCCAATCTCCTCTCTCTCCCGTCTCCTCTCCCCCCACCCGTCGTCTCCTCTCCCCCAAGTCTCCTCTCTCTCTCCCGTCTCCTCTCCCCCCACCCGTCGTCTCCTCTCTCTCTCCCGTCTCCACTCCCCCCACCCGTCGTCTCCTCTCCCCCCGTCTCCTCTCTCTCTCCCGTCTCCTCTCCCCCCACCCGTCGTCTCCTCTCTCTCTCCCGTCTCCTCTCCCCCCCACCCGTCGTCTCCTTTCCCCCCAGTCTCCTCTCCCTCCCCCCGTCTCCTCTCCCCCCCCCCCCGTGTCTCCTCTCCTCCCCCCCCCCGTCTCCTCTCCTCCCCCCCCCCGTGTCTCCTCTCCTCTCCCCCCCCGTGTCTCCTCTTCGCCCCCCGCCCCAGTCTCCTCTTCGCCCCCCGCCCCAGTCTCCTCTCCCCCCACCCCCAGTCTCCTCTCCTCCCCCCCCAGTCTCCTCCTCTCCCCCCCCAGTCCCCTCTCTTCCCCGCTCTGCACACAGCACTGACAGTTGGGAGGATAAAGTCCGTGCCTAGGGGACGAAACCACACCCCCCCCCCCTCTCCAATGGGGGGGGGGGGGTGTGGGGGGAGTCAGATTCCTCCTCGGTTCCCCTCCGGGAGGTGTAACGCCCCCCTGCAATGAATGGTATCTCCCGCGCCCCGCGAGCCAGCGCTCGAGCCGGCCGGCCGGAGCCGTTAGTGTTTGAAAAGCTCGCGCCGCCTCAGCTCGCTCCGTCCGAGCGACAAACAAACTCCGCCCGCCCGCCGCGCATCGGGAAGGGGATTCTGTCAAATATATTTAAAAAAAACAATTATCTCCTTCCCCCCCCCCCACCCCACTACCTCTCTGAGGAACTTTCCTCACATCCCACCCACCCCCAATCTATTATTATTTATATATTTATTTTAAAATGTTTCCACCCTCCCGATTCTGTGGCAAGTCCGCTCCCTCCGTCTTCCAGTTTCTTCTCTTACCTCGGGACAGATCGAGCGGTACGTTCTCCTCCCCGCTGTCATTCCGCCCTGTATGTGTGTGTTTGTATATATTGTATAAATCAATATATACAGATAGTGTGTGTGTGTGTGTGTGTGTGTGTGTATATGTAAGGAAGAAAGAGAGAGAAAAAAAACGATTAAGAATTTGCATACTGTTGCAGGGGTAAGTCATACATTTTTATTTCCGTCAATACATGACTAGATTTTTTTTTAGACGATTATTATTAATTATTGTTCCCCCCCTCCTCCTCCCTGGCAGGGTTGTTTGTATTATGATTATCCGGTGTACCTCTAATGCGGAGGCTCCTCACGGAGCGGCCGCGGATGCTGACCGCCATGTTCGCCGCCTCCTGACTCTCTGCCGCCGCTGGCGGGGCGGCGCGACGGGCCAGCCCGACACAACACCGGAAGCGCCCGGGCCGCTCTCGCGAGAGCAGCGCCGCGCTCATCAATGAATGGGGAGCGGGGGCGGGGCCACAAGAGACAACAAACATAGAACCATAGAAATAAATAACAGAAATTGCTGGAAAAACTCAGCAGGTCAGGCAACATCCGTGGAGAGAAATTTGGATTTGACGTTTCGGGTCGAAACCCTTCTTCAAAACTGGAAAGAAAAGAAAATAGATGGAAGGCAGGACTGCGATCGAACGAAAGAAGTAAAAGAGGCAATAAAAGGTATTCGAAACCAGACGAGATGGTAATGGGCCAGTGGAGACAAAAGACAGCTGAGATTAGGTGTGAAGTGTACTGGCAGGATAGGAGACAGCTGCCAGGTGGGAGAGAGAAACAAAAGGAAAGGGCACTTTGCAGCCTTCCGGACTCAATATCGAGTTCAACAATTTCAGATCATAACCTCAGCCCCTATTACTTATAATTTTTTCCGCCCCTTTGTTTTGGGTCTTCCCCCCCCCCCTTTTCAGTACCCTGTCCCTGCCTTCTCCCCATATCCCTTGATCCCTTTAGCCTTAAGAAATATATCACCCTATCAACCACCTTAAACATTCACCCTCCACCACTGGCGTACCGTGGCTGCAGTGTGTACCATCTACAAGATGCACTGCAGCAACTCACCAAGGCTTCTTCGGCAGCACCTCCCAAACCCGCGACCTCTTCCACCTAGAAGGACAAGGGCAGCAGGCGCATGGGAACACCATCGCCTCCAAGTTCCCCTCGAAGTCACACACCATCCTGACTTAAAACATAGAAACATAGAAGATAGGCGCAGGAGTAGGCCATTCGGCCCCTCGAGCCTGCTCCGCCATTCAGTGAGATTATGGCTGATCATCCAAACTCAGTACCCTGTCCCTGCCTTCTCCCCATATCCATTGATCCCTTTAGCCTTAAGAAATATATCCAACTCCTTCTTGAATATATTTAATGAATTGGCCTCTACTGCCTTCTGTGGTAGAGAATTCCACAGGTTCACCACTCTCTGGGTGAAGAAATTCCTCCTCATCTCTGTCCTAAATGGCTTACCCCTTATCCTTAGACTGTGACCCCTGGTTCTAGACTCCCCGGCGATCAGGAACATCCTTCCTCATCTCGTCTGTCTAGTCCTGTTAGAATTTTATAAGTTTCAATGAGATCCCCTCTCATTCTTCTAAACTCCAGCGAGTATAAGCCTAATCGACCCAATCTCTCCTCATATGTCATTCCTGCCATCCCAGGTATCAGTCTGGTGAATCTTCGCTGCACTCCCTCCATGGCAAGAACATCCTTCCTCAGATAAAGCGACCAAAACTGAGTGTGCTCTTATGGTGCGATCAATAAACAAAAAAACTGTAACTCAACAAAAAATACATCAAATGAAACCATCTACAAGGCACAAGTCAGGAGTGTGATGGAATACTCCCCACTTGCCTGGATGAGTGCAGCTCCAACAACACTCAAGAAGCTCGACACCATCCAGGACAAAGCAGCCCCGCTTGATTGGCACCCCATCCACCACCTTAAACATTCACTCCCTCCACCACTGGCGCACCGTGGCTGCAGTGTGTACCATCTACAAGATGCACTGCAGCAGCTCGCCAAGGCTTCTTCGGCAGCATCTCCCAAACCCGCGGCCTCTTCCACCTAGAAGGACAAGGACAGCAGGCGCATGGGAACACCACCACCTCCAAGTTCCCCTCCAAGTCACACACCATCCTGACTTAGAAGTATATTGCCGATTCTTCATCGTCGCTGGGTCAAAATCCTGGACCTCCCTCCCTAACAGCACTGTGGGAGCACCTTCACCACACAGACTGCAGCGGTTCAAGAAGGTGGCTCACCACCACCTTCTTGAGGGCAATTAGGAATGGGCAATAAATGCTGGCCTTGACAGCGATGCCCACATCCTATAAACAAATTTTTTTTTAAATTAAATTAAAATTTGGTTTCCAGGGGTGATGATGCACTCCAGTCCCTGCGGTGCGCACTGGTCGCAGAAGGGCTCGATCATGCCGGCGGACACCGCGTACTCCATCTCCAGGGCCACCCGGGCACGAACGTGGCCGGGGAAGAGAGGCAGGCAGTCGGGCTGAATGACCCCAGAGACAGAGTGTGTGTGTGTGTGCTGCTCTAGGAACAGCACCTCACCTTTCCATTAGAAAGAAGAAAGAAAGACTTCCAAGGATTGATGAAGTGGATGCAATGGATGTTGTCTACATGGATTTTCGGAAGACGTTTGACAAAGTACCACATAGAAGGCTGGTTAACAAAATTGAGGCTCATGGAATAGGTGGGTCAGTGGCAGCTTGGATAAGGAATTGGCTTAAGGACAGAAAACAGCGAGTTGTGGTAAATGGCTGTTTTTCAGACTGGAGGATGGTAGACAGTGGTGTTCCCCAAGGGTCAGTACTGGGGCCACTGCTTTTTTTGATATATATAAATGACCTGGATATTGGAATACAGAGTAGAATTTCTAAATTTGCCGATGACACCAAACTTGGGGGGTGGCAAACAGTGAGGATGATACCAATCGACTGCAACAGGACATAGAAAGGCTAACAGAATGGGCAGACAAGTGGCAGATGGAATTTAATACAGAGAAGTGTGAGGTGATGCATTTTGGCACAAGGAACAGGGAGAGGCAATATACACTTAATGGCACAGTTTTAAAGAGTGTGCAGGGACAGAGGGACCTGGGAGTTAATGTGCATAGGTCCCTGAAGGTGGCGGGACATATTGAGAGAGTGATTAGCAAAGCATATGGGATCTTGGGCTTCATAAATAGAGGTACTGAGTACAAAAGTAGAGAAGTTATGCTGAATCTTTATAAAGCGCTGGTTAGGCCACAACTGGAGTATTGCATCCAGTTCTGATCACCATAGAAACATAGAAAAATAGGTGCAGGAGTAGGCCATTCGGCCCTTCGAGCCAGCTCCACCATTCAATATGATCATGGCTGATCCTCTATCTCAATACCGTATTCCTGCTCTCTCCCCATACCCCTTGATACCTTTTGTGTCTAGAAATCTATCTATCTCCTTCTTAAATATATTCAGTGACTTGGCCTCCACAGCCTTCTGTGGTAGAGAATTCCACAGGTTCACCACCCTCTGAGTGAAGAAATTTCTCCTCATCTCAGTCCTAAATGTCCTACCCCGTATCCTGAGACTGTGACTCCTCGTTCTAGAGCCCCCAGCCAGGGGAAACATCCAGTCTGTCTAGCCCTGTCAGAACATTCTACATTTCAATGTATTTCATTCTTCTAAACTCTAGTGAATACAGGCCTAGTCGACCCAATCTCTCCTCATACGACAGTCCTGCCATCCCAGAAATCAGTCTGGTGAACCTTCACTGCACTCCCTCTATGGCAAGTATATCCTTTCTTAGGTAAGGAGACCAAAACTGCACACAGTACTCCAGGTGTGGTCTCACCAAGGCCCTGTACAACTGTACTAAGACATCCTTGCTCCTGTACTAAAATCCGCTTCCTAACTGCTTGCTGCACCTGCATGTTTGCTTTCAGTAACTGGTGTACAAGGACACCCAGGACCCTTTGTACATCAGCATTTCCCAATCTATTACCATTTAAATAATACTCTATCTTTCTGTTTTTCCTACCGAAGTGGATAACTTCACATTTATCCACGTTATACTGCATCTGCCATGTATTTGCCCACTCACTCAACTTGTCTAAATCGCCTTGAAGCCTCTTTGCATCCTCCTCACAATTCACAATCCCACTTAGTTTTGTGTCGTCAGCAAACTTGGAAATATGACATTTGGTTCCCTCATCCAAATCATTAATTTATATTGTGAATAGCTGGGGCCCAAGCACTGATCCCTGCAGTACCCCACTAGTCTCCGCCTGCCACCCCGAAAAAGACCCATTTATTCCTACTCTCTGTTTCCTGCCTGTTAACCAATTTTCAATCCATGCCAGTATATTACCTCCAATCCCATGTGATTTAATTTTGCACACTAACCTCTTACGTGGTACTTTATCAAAGGTCTTCTGAAAATCCAAATACACCACATCCACTTGTTCTCCCTTATCTATTCTACCAGTTACATCCTCAAAAAACTCTAGTAGGTTTGTCAAACATGATTTCCCTTTCATAAATCCATGTTGACTTTGTCTAATCCTGCTGATATTTTCTAAGTGTCCTGTTATCACATCCTTTATATCCTCTTATGTAGGACTTTATCAAAGGCCTTCTGAAAATCCAAATACACCACACTTTAGGAAGGATGTGATGGCACTTGAGAGGGTGCAGAGGAGAATTACCAGAATGGTTCTGGGGATGGGGATCTTAGCTACAAGGACAGGTTGAATAACAACAACAACTTGTATTTATATAGCGCCTTTAACGTAGTAAAACATCCCAAGGCGCTGCAGTGGAGTATTTTAAGACAAAAAATTTGACACCGATCCACATAAGGATAAATTAGGACAGATGACAAAAAGCTTGGTCAAAGAGGTAGGTTTTAAGGAGTGTCTTAAAAGAGGAAAGAGAGGTAATGAGGTGGACAGGTTTAGGCAGGGAATTCCAGAGCTTAAGGCCTAAGCAACAGAAGGCACAGCCACCAAAGGTTGAGCGATTATAATCAGGGATGCTCAAGAGGGCAGAATTAGAGGAGCGCAGATATCTTGGGGGGGTTGTGAGGCTGAAGGAAATTACAGAGATAGGAAGGGGCGAGGCATTGAGGGTTTTGAAAACAAGGATGAGAATTTTGAAATCGAGGCGCTGCTTAACCGGGAGCCAATGTAGGTCAGCGAGCACAGGGGTCATGGGCGAACGGGACTTGGTGCGAGTTAGGATATGGGCAGCCGAGTTTTGATGACCTCAAGTTTATGTAGGATGGAATGTGGGAGGCCAGCCAGGAGTGCGTTGGAATAGTCAAGTCTAGAGGTAACAAAGGCATGGATGAGGGTTTCAGCAGCGGATGAGCTGAGGCAAGGGCAGAGACGGGCGATGTTACGGAGGTGGAAGTAGGTGGTCTTTGTTATGCTGTGGATATGTGGTTGGAAGCTCATTTCAGGGTCAAATATGACACCAAGGTTGCGAACAGTGTGGGTCAGCCTCACACAGATGTTAGGGAGAAGGATGGAGTCAGTGGCTAGGGAATGGAGTTTGTGACTGGGACCGAAAACAATGGCTTCGATCTTCCCAATATTTATTTGGAGAACATTTTCGCTCATCCAGCACTGGATGTCGGATAAGCAGTCTGACAATTTAGAGACCGTGGAGGGGTCGAGAGAAGAGGTAATGAGGTAGAGCTGGGTGTCGTTCGTGTATATGTGGAAACTAACACTGTTTTCAGATGATATCGCCAAGGGACAACATGTAGATGAGAAATAGGAGGGGCCAAGGATAGATCCTTGGGGGACACCAGAGGTAACGATGCGGGAGCGGGAAGAGAAGGTGATTCTCTGGCTACGATTAGATAGATAAGAATGGAGTCAGACGAGTGCAGTCCCACCCAGCTGGACGACGGTGGAGAGGCGTTGAAGAAGGATGGAGTGGTCAACCATGTCAACGGCTGCAGACAAGTCAAGAAGGACAAGGAGGGATAGTTTACCTTTGTCACAGTCACAAAGGATGTCATTTGTGACTTTGATGAGAGCCGCTTCGGTACTGTGCCAAGGGCGGAAACCTGATTGGAGGGATTCAAACATGGAATTGCGGGAAAGATGGGCACGGATTTGGGAGGCGACAACACGTTTGGAGAGGAAAGGAAAGTTGGAGATGGAGCGGTAGTTTGCAAGGACAGCGGGATCAAGGTTTGGTTTTTTGAGGAGAAGTGTGATGACGGCAGATTTGAGGGAGAGGGGGACAGTACCTGAGGAGAGAGAACTGTTAACAATATCAACTAACATGGGAGCCAGAAAAGGAAGTTGGGTGGTCAGCAGTTTGGTGGGAATAGGGTCGAGGGAGCAGGAGGTGGGTCTCATGGACAAGATGAGCGCAGAGAGGTCATGAGGGGAGATCAGAGAGAAACTGGAGAAAGATGCGAGGGCAGGGGGCACGTTAGAGGAAGTTTGGCCCGGTGGGCTAGGGGAAGGAAGGGAAGTGGCAGAGGCAGCTGAATGGATGGTCTCAATCTTAGAGACAAAGAAGTCCATGAGCTCCTCACACTTGTTATCAGAGGTGAGGGTGGAGGGGACAGGGGCGAGGGGTTTAAGAAGAAGGTTAGCAGTAGAGAATAGGAACCGGGGTTTATCTTTGCATTCCCGAATGATTCTGGAATAGTGAGCAGTTTTGGCAGACAAGAGCAGGGCCCGATAGTGCTTTATGTGGCCCAGCCAGATCTGGCGGTGAATGGCTAAACCAGTTGTCCACCATATCCGTTCGAGTCTGCGTCCCTTGGACTTAAGGAAGCGAAGATGAGAGCCGTACCAGCGGGGACGGCCAAGGTGAGAGAGGGTAATTGTTTTAGTAGGGACTAGGGCATCAAAGATAGTGGTGAGGGTGTGGTTGAGCAAATCGGTAGCTGCAGAAATGTCATGGTGAATGGAGGGCCAGAGGCTGGAGAGTTGGTATTTCATAAGTGCAGTTGTAAGAAAGTTGGGAGAGAGTTTTTTCTAGGGGCGGACACAGAAGGAAGTAGGGGTTGGGGGGGGGGGGGTGGAGAGCGATACGAGGAAATGTTCAGCGATGGTCTTATCTGCAATTGACACGATGGGAGTAGCGAGGCCACAAGAGATGACAAGGTCGAGGGAGTGGCCGTGAATATGGGTTGGGGAGTTTAGATGGAGGGAGAGATTAAGGGAGGATAGGAGGCTAGTGAACTCAGAGGAGAGAGAGCATGATGAATTGAGATGGAGGTTGAAATCACCAAAGATGAGAAGTGGTTCGGTGCAGAGGCTGAGGGAGGAGAACAGTGAAGATATCTCAGTAATAAAGTTTTTATGGTACTTGGGCGGGCGGTAGAGAATAAGAATTTTAAATGAGAGGTGAGAGAGGTGGAATAAGGTGAGATGCTCAAAGGAGGAGAAACTGCCGGAGGAATAGGGGGACAGACCAAGGTGTGATTTGGTGATTAGAACCACACCGCCACCACGGCGGTCTGAGCAGGGCAAGTGGTGCAAGGTATAGCCAGGTGGGGAGGCTTCATTTAAGGGTAAGGTGTCATCACCCCTCAACCAAGTGTCCGTCAGGGCCATGATATCGATGCAGTCATCCACGATAAGCTCATGGATGGCAAGGGCCTTGTTCGAAAGTGAACAGACATTCTGGAGGGAGATGCGGAGAGGGTCAGTGATGGCTGCCCCACTGCCAGCATCCACAGGGTCAGCGCTGGGGGGGATGAGTTGGATCAGGAGGAGATTGGCAAGATTAGCCCCCAGTGGGCGTGCTGGGCGGGAAGGTCGGCGAGAGAGTAGGATGGGACAGTTGGGGTTGCTGCTCATAAGGCGGCAGTGACGAGTGTCTCAATGAGCCCTGTTGTGTATGTAACCTGTTCCACCTTAAGAGAGCTTAAGCCTGTTCCACCTTAAGAGATGTACTACTTTCTCAGGCTGCTGTAGACGTAATACCGGGGGTGAACACACCGGTATATAAGCACTGTGCAGTAATCTTGTATTCAGAATAGTCCCTACCTCCAACCAGTAAAGACCTGTTTTATTGTTACTGATTAAGTCTGAGTATTAATTACTTGAACAACTCACAGACTTAACAAGCCCGTCGTAGGATGCTAAGAGAGGCACAGAGGGAGGCTGTGGGTTTATCTAAGAGGGGGTCGAGCCTGGGACGGCGGCAGGAGAGTAGAAAGGTCGAAGAGTAATGAAGGATTGGGATATGGGAGGGCAGCGTATCTAAGAGAGTAGAGATGAAAGGAGGCATGACGACAGGAGAAGCTGGATTTGTTTCCATTAGAGCAAAGGAGGTTGCGGGGTGATTTGATAGAGGTGTACAAGATTATGACGGGTTTGGATAGGCTAGACGGGGAAAGGCTGTTCCCACTAGTTGATGGTACAAGGGCTAGGGGACACAGATTTAAGGTTTTGGGCAAGAGATACAGGGGGTATGTGAGGAAAAACTTTTTTACACAGCGAGTGGTGAGGACCTGGAACTCACTGTCGACGGAAGTGCTGGAAGCGGAGACACTCAATGTTAGGCACTTGAGGGAAATAAACTTGCAGGGCTACAGGGATAGAGCGGGGGAATGGGACTGACTGGATTGCTCTACAAAGAGCCGGCACGGACTCGATGGGCTGAATGGCCTCCTTCTGTGCCGTTATGACTATGACTCTATGACTTGCATTTATATGGCGCCTTTCACGACCAATAGATGTCTCAAAGCGCTTTACAGCCAATGAAGTACTTTTTGAAGTGCAGTCACTATTGTAATCTGGGAAACACGGCAGCCAATTTATGCACAGCAAGCTCCCACAAATAGCAATGTGATAAGGATCAGATAATCTGTTTTTGTTATGTTGGTTGAGGGAGAAATATTGGCCCTAAGACACCGGAGATAACTCCCCTACTCTTCTTCGAAATAGTGCTATGGGATCTTTTATGTCCACCTGAGAGCAGACGGGGCCTCGGTTTAATGTCTCATCCGAAACACGGCACCTCCAACAGTGCAGCATTCCCTCAGCACTGCACTGGAGTGTCAGCCTAGCTTTATGTGCGCAAGTAGAAGACACTAAAAGCATCCCAATAATGGATAATCATGGGGCTATTGGGGTGGGGGGGGGAACTTAAAACAATCGCTATCACTAGAGAAAAAGTACTAGGCAAACTAATGGAACTAAAGGTGGACAAGTCCCCTGGACCCAATGGCCTGCATCCTGGGGTCTTAAAAGAGGTGGCTGCAGAGATAGTGGATGCATTGGTTGTAATCGACCAAAATTCCCTGGATTCTGGAGAGGTCCCAGCGGACTTGAAAACCACAAATGTAACGCCCCTATTTAAGAAAGACGGGAGACAGAAAGCAGGCAACTATAAACAAGTTAACTTAACATCTGTCATTGGGGAAATGCTGGAGTCCATCATTAAGGAAGTGGTAGCAGGACATTTAGAAAATCATAATATAGTCAAGCAGAGTCAGCATGATTTTATGAAAGGGAAATCATGTTTGACAAATTTGCTGGAGTTCTTTGAGGATGTGAGGATGGGAACAGGGACTGTGGGGAGGATGAGCAACCTGGCCACAGCACCGTGGAGCGGGGGGCCATTCAAGTGGGGGGAGTTAAAAGAAATGTTGTAGTGGTAGGGGATAGTATCGTTAGGGGGATAGATAGAGTTCTTTGCAGCTGAGAGCGAGAGTCCCGAAGGCTGTGTTGCCTGCCCGGTGCCAGGGTTAGAGTCATAGAGTTATACAGCACAGAAAGAGGCCCTTCGGCCCATCGTGTCTGCGCCGTCCATCAAGCCCTGTCCAATCTAATCCCATTTTCCAGCATTTGGTCCATAGCCTTGCATGCAATGGCATTTCAAGTGCTCATCCAAATGCTTCTTGAATGTTGTGAGGGTTCCTGCCTCTACCACCCTTTCAGGCAGTGAGTTCCAGACTCCAACCACCCTCTGGGTGAAAAAGTTCCTCCTCAAATCCCCTCTAAACCTCCTGCCCCTTACCTTGAATCTATGCCCCCTTGTTATTGACCCCCCTACTAAGGGGAAAAGTTCCTCTTTATCTACCCTATCTATGCCCCTCATCATTTTGTACACCTCAATCAGGTCCCCCCTCAGCCTTCTTTGCTCCAAGGAAAACAACCCCAGCCTGTTTAGTCTTTCTTCATAGCTGAGGCGCTCCATCCCAGGTAACATCTTGGTGAATCTTCTCTGCACCCTCTCCAAAGCAATCACATCTTTCCTATAGTGAGGCGACCAGAACTGCACACAGTACTCCAGCTGTGGCCTTACCAGCGTTTTGTACAGCTCCATCATAACCTCCCTGCTCTTATATTCTATGCCTCGGCTAATGAAGGCAAGTATCCCATATGCCTTTTTAACCACCTTATCTACCTGTTCCGCTGCCTTCAGGGATCTATGTACATGTACACCAAGGTCCCTCTGACCCTCTGTACTTCCTAGGGTCCTACCACTCATTGTGTATTCCCTTGCCTTATTTGTCCGTCCAAAATGCATCACCTCGCACTTTTCAGGCTTAAATTCCATTTGCCACTTTTCCACCCATCTGACCAACCCGTTTATATCATCCTGTAGCCTGAGGCTTTCCTCCTCGCAATTTACCACCCCACCAATTTTCGTGTCATCTGCGAACTTACTGATCATACCTTTTACATTCTCATCCAAATCATTTATGTAGATCACAAACAGCAAGGGACCCAGCACCGATCCCTGAGGTACCCCACTGGACACAGGCTTCCAGTCACAAAAGCAACCTTCGACCATCACCCTCTGCCTCCTGCCACTCAGCCAGTTTAGGATCCAACGTGCCAAGGCACCCTGGATCCCATGGGCTCTTACCTTCTTGACCAGTCTCCTATGCGGGACTTTGTCAAAAGCCTTACTGAAGTCCATGTATACCACATGGTTAAGGACATCTCCTCTGGACTGGAGAGAAACTTGGAGTGGGAGGGGGAGGATCCAGTTGTCGTGGTCCATGTTGGTACCAACGACATAGATAGGACAAGGAAGGAGGTTCTGCTGAGGGAGTTTGAGCAGCTAGGGGCCAAATTAAAAAGCAGAACCACAAGGGTAATAATCTCTGGATTATTACCTGAGCCACGAGCGAATTTGGCTAGGACAAATAAAATTAGAGAGTTAAATGCGTGGCTCAAAGACTGGTGTGGGAGAAATGGGTTTTGCTTCCTGGGACACTGGCACCAGTACTGGGGCAGGAGGGAGCTGTTCCGTTGGGACGGGCTTCACTTGGCCAGTGCTGGGACTAGAGTCTTGGCGGATCATATAACTAGGGCTGTAGAGAGGGCTTTAAACTAACTAGTCGGGGGGAGGTTCCTGGAGAGCAAATAATAAAAATGACAACAGGGAAGGTCATAGACTTAGGTAGCAGTGGGGAAATTAAAAACCAGAGCGTGTCAGGAAGGGGCAGAAGGTATGGAGTAAAAGGTAAAGTAATAAAAAGGGCAAAAGCAGGAACTAAGTGTCACAAAACATATTTGAAAGTTCTCTATCTGAATGCACGTAGCATTCGTAACAAAATAGACGAGTTAATGGCACAAATAACTACATATGGGTATGATCTTGTGGCCATTACAGAAACATGGCTGCAGGGTGACAATGCCTGGGAATTAAACATACCAGGTTATTTAACGATCAGGAAGGACAGGAAGGAAGGAAGGGGAGGTGGGGTGGCTATGTTAATAAAGGAAGGAATCACTGTAATACAGAGAAATGATATTGGGTCAAAAGATCAGGATAATGAAACAGTTTGGGTGGAGGTAAGGAATAATAAGGGGAAAAAAACACTAGTGGGCGTAGTCTATAGGCCTCCGAACAGTTGCAACTCTGTTGGACGGAGTATCAATCAGGAAATAGTTGAGGCTTGTAATAAGGGAACATCTATAATTATGGGGGATTTTAACTATTAGATTAATTGGACAAATCAAATTGGGCAGGGCTGCCTTGAGGATGAGTTCATTGAGTGTATTAGGGTTGGGTTTCTTGAGCAGTATGTAACTGAACCGACCAGGGGGCAAGCAACCTTAGATCTGGTCCTGTGTAACGAGACAGGATTAATTAAAAATGTCCTAGTAAAGGATCCCCTTGGAATGAGTGACCATAACATGGTTGAATTCCATATTCAATTAGAGGGTGAGAAGGTTGGATCTCAAACAAGCGTGCTAAGCTTGAATAAAGGAGACTATGAAGGTATGAGAGCGGAATTGAGTAGAGTGGATTGGGAAAATAGATTAAAGGGTAAGACGATACATGATCAGTGGTGTACATTTAAGGAGTTATTTTACAACTTCCAAAAAATATATATTCCACTGAGAAGAAAAGGGTGTAAAAGAAAAGACAGCCATCCATGGCTAAGTAAAGAAATTAAGGATAGTATTCGACTAAAAACAAGGGCATATAAGGCAGCCAAATCTAGTGGGAGGATAGAGGATTGGGAAAACTTTAAAAGACAGCAAAAAATAACAAAAAGATTGATTAAGAAAGGGAAGATAGATTATGAAAGTAAATTAGCAAAAAATATAAAAACAGATAAGAGTTTTTATAGTTATATAAAAAGAAAAAGGGTGGCTAAAGTAAATGTTGGTCCCTTAGAGGATGAGACCGGGAAATTAATGGTGGGAAATATGGAGATGGCAAAAACACTGAATGAATATTTTATATCAGTCTTTACAGTAGAAGACACTAAGAATATCCCAACACTGGACAAACAGGGGGCTAAAGGGGGGGAGGAGCTAAACACGATCAAAATCACTAAGGAAGTGGTACTCGGTAAAATAATGGGACTCAAGGCGGATAAATCACCTGGACCTGATGGCTTACATCCTAGGGTCTTGAGGGAAGTGGCGGTAGGGATTGTGGATGCATTGGTAATAATTTTCCAAAACTCCCTGGACTCGGCAAAGGTCCCGGCAGACTGGAAAACTGCTAATGTAACACCCTTATTTAAAAAGGGCAGTAGACAGAAGGCTGGAAACTATAGACCGGTTAGCCTAACATCTGTGGTAGGTAAAATTTTGGAGTCCATTATTAAGGAGACAGTAACAGGACATTTGGACAATCATAATTTAATAGGACAAAGTCAGCATGGTTTTATGAAGGGGAAGTCATGTTTGACAAATTTACTGGAGTTCTTTGAGGAAGTAACATATAGGGTGGATAAAGGGGAACCAGTGGACATAGTGTATTTAGACTTCCAAAAGGCATTTGACAAGGTGCCACACAAAAGATTATTGCTTAAGATAAAAAATCACGGGATTGGGGGTAATATTCTGGCATGGATAGAGGATTGGCTATCTAACAGAAGGCAGAGAGTTGGGATAAATGGTTCATTCTCAGACTGGCAATCAGTAACTAGTGGTGTTCCGCAGGGGTCAGTGCTGGGTCCCCAACTCTTTACAATCTATATTAACGATTTGGAGGAGGGGACCGAGTGTAACATATCAAAGTTTGCAGATGATACTAAGATGGGGGGGAAAGTAGTGAGTGAGGAGGACATAAAAAACCTGCAAGGGGACATAGACAGGCTAAGTAAGTGGGCAGAGATTTGGCAGATGGAATACAATACTGGAAAGTGTGAGGTTATGCACTTTGGCAGGAAAAATCGTAGAGCAAGTTATTATCTTAATGGCAAGAAACTGGAAAGTACTGAAGTACAAAGGGATCTGGGGGTCCTGGTGCACGAAACTCAAAAGGTTAGTATGCAGGTGCAGCAAGTGATTAAGAAGGCCAATGGAATGTTGGCTTTCATTGCTAGGGGGATAGAATATAAAAATAGGGAGGTATTGCTTCAGTTGTACAAGGTATTGGTGAGACCGCACCTGGAATACTCCGTACAGTTTTGGTGTCCATACTTAAGAAAGGACATACTTGCTCTCGAGTCAGTACAAAGAAGGTTCACTCGGTTAATCCCGGGGATGAGGGGATGGACATATGAGGAGAGGTTGAGTAGATTGGGACTCTACTCATTGGAGTTCAGAAGAATGAGAGGCGATCTTATTGAAACATATAAGATTGTGAAGGGGTTGGATCGGGTGGATGCGGGGAGGATGTTCCCGATGATGGGTGAAACTAGAACTAGGGGGCATAGTCTTAGAATAAGGGGCTGCTCTTTCAAAACTGAGATGAGGAGGAACTACTTCACTCAGAGGGTGGTAGGTCCATGGAATATGCTGCCCCAAAAAGCTGTAGAAGCTACATCGTTACATAAATTTAAAACAGAAATAGACAGTTTCCTAGAAGTAAAGGGAATTAAGGGTTACGGGGAGCGGGCAGGAATTTGGACATGAGTCTAGGTTCGGATCGGTCATGGCCCTGTGGTTAGCGGAGCGGGCCCAGGGGCCGTGTAGCCTGATCCTGCTCCTATTTCGTGTGTCTAATTCTGTTAGATTCAGGAGATGGTTCTGTGATAGTGGATTGGCGGTTAGGATCAGATCAGCCATGATCTTATTGAATGGCGGAGCAGGCTCGAGGGGCCGATTGGCCTACTCCTGCTCCTATTTCTTATGTTCTTATGTAACGAGCAGGGTGGATAAAGGGGAACCAGTAGATGTCGCGTATTTGAATTTCCAGAAGGCATTTGATAAGGTGCCTACAGCAAGTAATTAGGAAGGCAAATGGAATGTTGGCCTTTATTACAAAAGGAATGGAGTATAAAAGTAGGGAAGTCCTGTTACAAATATACAGGGCGTTGGTGAGACCACACCTGGGGTACTGCGTACAGTTTAGGTCTCCTTATTTAAGGAAGGATATATATTGGAGGCAGTTCAGAGAAGGTTCATGAGATCGATTCTGGAGATGAAGGGGTTGTCTTATGAGGAAAGGTTGAGCAGGTTGGGCTTATACTCATTGGAGTTTAGAAGAATGAGAGGGGATCTTATTGAAACATATAAGATTCTGAGGGGGCTCGACAGGGTGGATGCAGAGAGGGTGTTTCCCCTCATGGGGGAATCTAGAACTAGGGGGCAAATTTCAGAATAAGGGGGCACCCATTTAAAACGGAAATGAGGAGGAATTTCTTCTCTCAGAGGGTCGTGAATCTGTGGAATTCTCTTCCCCAGAGAGCTGTGGAGGCTGGGTCATTGAATATATTTAAGGTGGAGATAGACAGATTTTTGAATGGTAAAGGGGTCGAGGGTTACGGGGAGCGGGAAGGGAAGTGGAGTTGAGGCCAAGGTCAGATCAGCCATGATCTTACTGAATGGCGGGGCAGGCTCGAGGGGCCGAATGACCGACTCCTGCTCCTACGTCTTATGTTCTTATGAAACACAACAGCCAATTTGCACTCCCACAAACAGCAATGTGATAATTGCCAGATAATCAATTTTTTTTTGTTATGTTGATTGAGGGATAAATATTGGCCAGCACACCGGGGCTAACACCCCTGCTCTTCTTCGAAATAGTGGCTGTGGGATCTTTTAAGTCCACCTGAGATAGCAGACGGGGCCTCGGTTTAACATCTCATCCGAAAGACGGCGCCTCCAACAGTGCAGCACTCCCTCAGTACTGCACTGGGAGTGTCGGCCTAGATTTTTGTGCTCAAGTCTCTGGAGTGGGACTTAAACCCACAACTCCAGGCGAGGGAGTTACCAACTGAGCCACTGGCTGACACAAACATCCACTATATAGGAACATAGGAACAGGAGGAGGCCATTCAGCCCCTCAAGCCTGTTTCGCCATTCAGTGAGATCATGGCTGATCTGTGATCTAGCATCAATTGCCGTTTTCAGAAGAGTTCCAAACTTCTACCACCCTTTGTGTGTAGAAGTGTTTCCTAATTTCACTCCTGGAAGGTCTGGCTCTAATTTTTAGACTCTGCCCCCTAGTCCTAGACTCCCCAACCAGCGGAAATAGTTTCTCTCTATCTACCCTCTCTGTTCCCCTTAATATCCAGAAAACTTCGATCAGATCACCCCTTCACCTTCTAAGTTCTAGGGAATACAACACTAATTTGTGTAATCTCTCCTCGTAACTTAACCATTGAAGTCCGGGTATCATTCTGGTAAGCTATCACACTATGGGCTAGAAATTCAGTGGGCTTTGCGCCCAGTTACCGCCCAAATAGGGTTTCTGCGCCAGTGTAAGAGGGTGCGCTGATATTCAGCGCTGCGGTAATGGCGGCGGTAGCCGGTAGCGCTGCGCCGACACCGATGACGTCATCAGTGTGCGCAGTACCCCGGTTCCGCCCCAAACCCCATATTTAGTTGCGGCCGCCTCTTCTGCAGCGGCCGCAAACAGCGATTGAAAAACGGGGCCGTACTGCTGCGCTACTGGGGCGCTTTAAGGTGGAGGTGCGGCCGGCCGCTTTTTCGGCGGCCGCCTGCCCGCACCTCCTTCCCCGGCCTCCTCCACCACCACCCCCCCCCCCCCCGCGGCATTGCCGGCTGCTTTCCGCGAGCCCGGCACTTCTGCTTGGTGCCGGGCTCATTTGCCGGCACAATCCAGCGGCGATCTCGCTGTTGCAGGCACCTTCACCTTAAGAGAAGGAGGAGGCCTGCAGTACCGCAGCCTGCCGCACCGCATCGGGTGGCGCAGCGGCACTTAGAGCGCTGAAATTCAGTTTCAGCGCCCCAAGCGGGGGCGGGCACACCCTGGAATAGCGGCCGGTTCCGACTTGGGGCGCAAAAAGCGAATATCGGACGGTCGCACATGGCTCCGCGCCCAGCGCTAACTTTTGGCCGTTAGCCAGCTGGCGGGGCCATAGTGAATTTCTAGGCCTATGAGCCCACTGACTCCTGCAGCTACCTGGACTACAATTCCTTCCAGCCCGCTTCCTGTAAGGACTCTATTCAATTCTCCCAGTTTCTCCATCTCCACGCATCTGTTCTGACAACGCCACCTTCCATACTAGTGCTTCCGATATGTCTTCCTTTTTCCTCAATCGAGGATTCCCCTCTATCATGGTTGACATGGCCTTCGACTGTGTCCATTCCATTTCCCGCACTTCTGACCTTACCCTTTCCCCTCTCTCCCAGAACCACGATAGGGTTCCCCTTGTCCTCACCTTTCACCCCACCAGCCACCATATTCAACGGATCATCCTCCGCCATTTCCGCCACCTCCAGCGTGATCCCACCACCAAACACATCTTCCCCTCACCTCCCCTTTCAGCATTCCGAAAGGACCGCTCCCTCCGAGACACCCTGGTCCACTCCTCAATCACTCACAAACCCCTCTCCCTTTCCCACGGCACCTTCCCGTGCAAGTGCAAGAGATGCAACACCTGCCTTTTTACCTCCTCCCTTCCCACTGTCCAGGGCCCCAAACACTCCTTCCAGGTGAAACAGCGATTTACTTGTACTTCTTGCAATTTAGTATACTGTATTCGCTGCTCACGATGCGGTCTCCTCTAAACTGGGGAGACCAAACGTAGATTGGATGACTGCTTTGTGGAACACCTCCATTCAGTCCGTAAGCGTGACCACGAGCTTCTGGTCGCCTGTCACTTTAATTCTCCGCTCCACTCCTACTCTGACTTCTCTGCCCTCGACCTCTTACACTGTTCCAATGAAGCTCAACGTTAAGGGGAGGCTAGACAAGTATATGAGGGAGAAGGGAATAGAGGGTTATGCTGATCGATTTAGATGAGGAAAGACGGGAGGAGGTTCGAGTGGAGCATAAGCACCGGCATGGACTGGTTGGGCCGAATGGCCTGTTTCTGTGCCGTATATCCTGTGTAATCCTATGTAAGCTCGAGAAGCAGCACCTCACCTTTCGATTAGGCACTTTACAGCCTTCTGGACTCACCATCGAGTTCAATAATTTCAGACCATAACCTCTGCCCCTATTTTTTCAGATGGCAGCTGTTGATGATTCTGCCGTTCCCATTTACTCCTCTTCCAAACCCATCTTTTGTTTCTTTTCTTGTCCCATTACCATCTCCTTTGGCCTAACGCCATCATCCCTTTTGTCATTTAATCTCTCCTGCCTTCCACCCTATCACGAACCTTCCCTTTTGTTCTTTCCTCCCCTCCCCTTTCCCCGCCCCTGCACTTGCTTAAAACCTGTTACATCTCTAACTTTTTCCAGTTCTGATGAAAGGTCATCGAGCTGAAACGCTAACTCTGTTTCTCTCTCCACAGATGCTGCCTGACCTGAGAATTTACGACATTTTCCGTTTTTATTTCAGATTTCCAGCATCCGCAGTGTTTTGCTTTTGTATGAGTCTATATTTCCCGCCCCCTCCCTCCCCCCTTTCAGCTCAGCATCTCAGCTCGGCAGCATCTGAAGCACTGCCACCTGCAGGTAGAACGCCTGGCCCTCTGCAAAATGGCAGCAGGCCAGGGAAGGCCATTTGGCCCGACCCATTCCCCACCCAAATCATGCATCCAGCTCTTTATAGAAAGAAAAGAAAGAGATGCATTTCTATAGCGCCTTTCATGACCTCAGCACTCCCCAAATCACTTCACCGCCAATGAAGTACTTTTTAAAGTGTTGTCACTATTATAATATGGGATACGCCGCACACAACTAGCTCCCACAAAAGCAATGTGATAATGACCAGGTAATCTGTTTTAGTGATGTTGGTTGTGGGATAAATACTGGCCCCAGGGATAACTCCCCTGCTCTTCTTTGAAATAGTGCAGAAATTTACATCCACCTGAGAGGACAGACAGGACCTTGGTTTAACACCCCATCTGAAACGGGTGACCAACAGGCAGAGTAGTAGGTGCAGGCAGGTAGTGCAGGGGTCCCCTGTGGTCATCCCCCTCTCAAACAGATGTACCGCTTTGGATACTGATGGGGGGGATGGCTTACCAGGGGAAGGCAGCAGCAGCCAACTTCCTGGCACCAGGGGTGGTTCTGCTGCACAGGACGGGAGGAAAAAGAGGGGGAGAGCTATAGTAAAAGGGGATTCTAGTATAAGGGGAATAGATAGGCGTTTCTGCGTCCGCAATCGAGACTCCAGGATGGTGTGTTGCCTCCCTGATGCAAGGGTCAAGGATGTCTCAGAGCGGCTGCAGAACATTTTGGAAGGGGAGGGTGAACAGCCAGTTGTCGTGGTGCATATAGGTACCAACGATATAGGTAAAAACTGGGATGAGGTCCTAAAAGCTGAATATAGGGAGTTAGGAGGTAAATTAAAAAATAGGACCTCAAAGGTAGTAATCTCAGGATTGCTACCAGTGCCACGTGCTAGTCAGAGTAGAAATAGAAGGATATTTCAGATGAATACGTGGCTAGAGGAATGGTGCAAGGGGGAGGGATTCAAATTCCTGGGACATTGGAACTGGTTCTGGGGGAGGTGGGACCAGTACAAAATGGACGGTTTGCACCTGGGCAGGGCCGGGACCGATGTCCTACGGGGAGTGTTTGCTAATGCTCTGGGGGAGGGTTTAAAGTACAATGGCAGGGGGCTGGGAACCTGAGCGGGGAGACAGAGGAAAGGGAAACAAGGATAAAAGCAAAAGACAGGAAGGAGAAAAACAAAAGTGGCAGGCAGAGAAATCAAGGGTTTAAATCAAACATGGCCACAGTAAATAATAATTCTAAAAGATCTAAGAGCGTTAAAAAAACAAGCCTGAAGGCTTTGGGCTAAAAATTCAGTGGCCTGCGCCACCAGTTTTCGCCCAAAGAGGGCTTTTGCGCCACTGTGCAAACCTACCGCGATATTTAGCGGGGCGCTAATGGCGGCGTTAGCCAGTAGCACTGCGCCGCCACCGATGACGTCATCGGTGTGCGCAGCGCCCCGCTATCGCCCCGCTGGCCATATTTGGTTGCTGCCGCCTCCCCCGCGCCGGCTGCAAACAGCGACCGGTACACGGGGCCTACCTGTGCCGGTAGTGGGGCGAGCTAAGGTGGAGGTGCGGCCGGCCACTTTTTCGGCGGCCGCCTGCCCGCACCTCCTTCCCCGGCCTCCTACACACCCCCCCCCCGCGGCATTGCCGGCTGTTTCCAGAGAGCCCGGCACTTCTCCTTGGTGCCGGGCTCATTTGCCGGCACTCGCGAGCGGGGATCGCGCTGTTGCAGGCACCTCCCCCTTAAGAATGAGAGGAAGGCCTGCAGTACCGCAGGCTGCCGTGCCGCAGCGGGTGGCGCTGCGGCACTTTACACGCCGATATTCAGTTTCAGCGCCCCAAGCGGGGCGCCGAAACCCTTGTTTAGCAGCCGGCTTCCACTTGGGGCGCTGAAACTGAATTTCCCGCTGGCGCAAGTGGCTCCGCGCGCAGCGGTAATTCCGGCGCCCAGGCGAGCTGGGTGCCCCTAACTGAATTTCTAGGCCTTTGTGTCTTAATGCGAGGAGCATTCGTAATAAGGTGGATGAATTAGCTGCGCAAATAGAGGTAAACGAATATGATATGATTGGAATTACGGAAACATGGCTCCAGGGTGGCCAAGGCTGGGAACTCAACATCCAGGGGTATTCAATATTCAGGAAAGATAGGCAAAAAGGAAAAGGAGGTGGGATAGCATTGCTGGTTAAAGAGGGGATTAACACAATTGAAATGAAGGATATTAGCTCTGATGATGTGGAATCTGTATGGCATTAAACGGAAAATTAGAGAAGCGTGCAATAAGGGCACAGCAGTTATCATGGGTGACTTTAATCTACATATAGATTGGGCTAACCAAATTAGTAACAATACTGTGGAGGAGGAATTCCTGGAGTGTTTACGGGATGGATTCCTGGACCAATATGTCGAGGAACCAACTAGAGATCAGGCCATCTTAGACTGGGTATTATGTAATGAGAAAGGATTAATTAGCAATCTTGTTGTGCGAGGCCCCTTGGGTCAGAGCGATCATAATATGATAGAATTCTTCATTAAGATGGAGAGTGAAATAGTTGACTCAGAAACTAGGGTCCTGAATTTAAATAAAGGAGACTACGACGGTATGCGGTGCGAGTTGGGTAGGATTGATTGGGGAATGTCACTCAAATGGTTGACGGTGGATGGGCAATGGCAAACATTCAAAGATCGCATGGATGAACTACAGAATTTGTTCATCCCAGTTTGGCATAAGAATAAAACAAAAAAGGTGACTCAACCGTGGCTAACAAGGGAATTTAGGGATAGCATAAGATCCAAGGAGAGGACATATAAATTGGCCAGAAAAAGCAGTAAGCCTGAGGATTGGGAGCAGTTTAGGATTCAACAAAGGAGGACAAAGGGATTAATTAAGAGGGGGAAAATAGAGTATGAGAGTAAGCTTTCAGGGAACATAAAAACTGACTGTAAAAGCTTTTACAGATATGTGAAGAGAAAAAGATTGGTGAAGTCAAGCATAGGTCCCTTGCCGTCAGAATCAGGGGAATTTATAATGGGGAACAAAGAAATGGCAGCCCAATTAAATACATACTTTGGTTCTGTCTTCACAAAGGAGGACACAAATAACCTCCCAAAGATGTCGGGGAGCATAGGGTCTAAGGAAAGGGAGGAACTTATAGAAATCAGTATTTGTAGGGAAATGGTGTTTGGGAAATTGATGGGATTGAGGGCCGATAAATCCCCAGGGCCTGATAATTTACATCCTAGGGTACTTAAGGAAGTGGCCCTAGAAATAGTAGATGCATTGCTGGTCATCTTCCAAAATTCGATAGACTCTGGAACAGTACCCATGGATTGGCGGGTAGCTAATGTTACCCCACTGTTCAAAAAGGGTGTTAGAGAGAAAATGGGGAATTACAGACCGGTAAGTCTGACATCGGTAGTGGGGAAAATGCTAGAGTCCATTATAAAGGATGTAATAGCAGAGCACTTGGAGAAAAGTGACCGGATCGGACAAAGTCAACATGGATTTACAAAAGGTAAATCGTGCTTGATTAATCTACTGGAATTTTTTGAGGATGTAACTGGTAAAATAGATAAGGGAGAACCAGTGGATGTGGTGTATTTGGATTTTCAAAAGGCTTTCGATAAGGTCCCGCATAAGAGATTAGCATGTAAAATTAAGGCACATGGGATTGGGGGCAAGGTATTGACTTGGATAGAGAACTGGTTGGCAGACAGAAAGCAAAGAGTTGGAATAAACGGCTCTTTTTCCGAGTGGCAGGCAGTGACGAGTGGGGTACCGCAGGGATCGGCCCTTGGACCCCAGCTATTCACAAAATATATTAATGATCTGGACGAGGGAACTAGATGTAATATCTCCAAGTTTGCAGACGACACAAAGCTGGGTGGGCGTGTGTGCTGTGAGGAGGATGCCGAGAAACTCCAAAACCTGCAAAAGGACATAGACAGGCTAAGTGAGTGAGCAGAAATTTGGCAGATGGAATATAATGTTGGAAAGTGTGAGGTTATGCACTTTGGCAGAAAAAATAAAAGAGCAAGTTATTATCTAAATGGAGAGAAACTGCAAAGTGCTACAGTACAAAGTGATCTGGGGGTCCTGGTACATGAAACACAGAAGGTTAGTATGCAGGTACAGCAGGTGATCAGGAAGGCCAGTGGAATCTTGGCTTTTATTGCAAGGGGGATGGAGTATAAAAACAGGGAAGTCTTGCTTCAGTTATACAGGGTACTGGTGAGGCCACACCTGGAATACTGCATACAGTTTTGGTTTCCATATTTAAGAAAAGATATACTTGCTCTCGAGGCAGTTCAGAGAAGGTTCACTCGGTTGATTCCGGAGATGAGGGGGTTGACTTATGAGGAAAGGTTGAGTAGGTTGGGCCTCTGCTCATTGGAATTCAGAAGAATGAGAGGCGATCTTATCGAAACATATAAGATTGTGAGGGGGCTTGATCGGGTGGATGTGGTGAGGATGTTTCCACTGATGGGTGAGACTAGAACTAGGGGGCATAATCTTAGAATAAGGGGCTGCCCTTTCAAAACTGAGATGAGGAGAAACTTCTTCACTCAGAGGGTAGTAAATCTATGGAATTTGCTACCCCAGAGAGCTGTGGAAGCTGCGACATTAAATAAATTCAAAACGGAGATAGACAGTTTCCTAGCTGATAAGGGAATTAGGGGTTACGGGGAGCGGGCAGGGAAGTGGACGTGAGTCTAGGTTCGGATCAGCCATGATCCTATTGAATGGCGGAGCAGGCCCGAGGGGCCATATGGCCTACTCCTGCTCCTACTTCTTATGTTATGTTCTTATGTCCAGTATGATTTGGACAGGTTGGGTGATTGGGCAGAAGAATGGCAGATGCAATTGTTATGTCTGACATTGGTGATAGGTACTCGATTGCCTTGGCCTGAGCACATGGAGTTTGTTAGTGCTGTTATCGTTGTATTGTGTCTGACATTGGATATAGGTATTCGATTGCTTTGGCCTGTGAGAGTGTGTTTGGATCAGCCATTAAAAGCAACATGAACTGAGCTCTGCATACGGCCTCTGGATTATCTTTGCAAACGCAACATTTGGCGACGAGCATGGCTGAAATCTCTCTTCCACCACCTCCTCCCTTCCTTGCACTACCCGGTGAGCCCCCGATCCCATTGGTTCGCTGGTTACAGTCCTTTGAAACCTACCTCATTGCTCTTGGACTAGAAAATGTGAGTACAGCACGGAAAAAGGCACTGTTATCCCATTGCTTGGGAGCGGAGGGCCAGCGTGTTCTTGGGACATTATGCGCAGCAGACTCAATTCAAACGTATGATGTGGCTGTGGCTCTGTTAAGCACACACTTCTCTGCCCCACAAAGTGCCCTCTTACGGCGATTCATTTTTAGACAGCGTCACCAACTCCCCGGCGAGCCGGTGCATCAATACGTGGCTAATTTGAGGGGGTTAGCTAGCTCGTGCAAGTTCGGTGCACTACAAGACGAGATGGTGCGTGATCAACTAATAGAGCACACCAACAACGTGAGAGTGCGTGAAACAACGTGAGAGTGCGTGAAAGACTGTTACTCGAGTCCGACGATCTGTCGTTGTCACAGGCAGTCAACATTGCCTTTCAAGTGGAGTCTGCAGCCAAATGTGCAGCGAAACTAGCACACACACCCAATGACAGCGCCCTCGGCCCCGACAGCTCTGACACTGTAATGCTCGTGCGATGGCAGCAACGCGCGCTACCGCAGCAACAGTGTGGAAACTGCGGATCTCGCTCACATGCTACCAGAGCGCAGAATTGCCCCACGCGCGGCCAAGCCTGTCGCAATTGTGGAAAACAAAATCACTTTGCCAATGTCTGCCGCTCTGCCCCTGTTGCTACAAATGAACACTCTCAGTCCTCAAGCAGTTGGCCTATAATTCACAACGTGAGCTCTGGGCCAGTAGTGGCTTTCAAGTCATGCACAATTAACCTGAATGATGTGTGCATCCCTCTGTTGTTGGATACCGGTGCCAGCGTCTCACTGCTGAATGTGGACACATTCAAACGCTTTTTCAGCTCCCTGCCACTCTCTGCACCCTCCACTGCCCTTTGCGGGTATGGTAATTCAAAAATTGGACTAGTGGGCTCACTGTACGCTATGGAACAAAAGTTTTGCCAGATTTTTGTTTTCATGTGGCACGCCAAGGAGCTAACCTGATGGGACTGGATCTTTTCACTGACCTGGGTTTTTCTCTCTTGGACACCGGCGGGTCTGCGATTCTGCACGTCGCCTCACCGTGGCACCAAACATGGCCAGCACTCTTCAAGGGTCTGGGCTGCCTGACTGCCTTCACCCACCAGCCCATGGTTGACTCCACCTTTACCCCTGTCATTCAGCCACTGCGCCGCATCCCGCTTGCTCTCCGTGGCATTGGAACCAGTTCTTGGGGAGGAGTGACCTGTACCAAGGGGACGGTCTACACCTGAACTGTGAGGGAGCCGATGTCCTCGGGGTAATATTTTCTAGGGCGGTTCGGGAGGATTTAAACTAATTTGGCAGGGGGATGGGAACCTAGGTAGTGGAAAAGAGGGAAGTCATATGAAGTCAGAAATAGATGGTAGAAAGGTGAGAAGCAATAAGCAAAGGAGAGAAACACAAAGGGCCAAACTAATTCATAATGAGAGTGTGAAAAAAGCAAGCCTGAAGGCTTTGTATCTTAATGCTAGAAGCATTAGGAACAAGGTGGATGAATTAGCTGTGGAAATAGAGGTAAACAAGTATGATTTGATTGGGATTACAGAAACGTGGCTGCAGGGTGGGCAAGGCTGGGAACTTAACATCCAGGGATATACAATATTTAGGAAGGATCGGCAAAAAGGTAGGGGAGGTGGGGTAGCATTGCTGGTAAAGGAGGGGATTAATGCAATGGAAAGGAAGGATATTAACTCGGATGAAACGGAATCTGTATGGGTAGAAATGAGAAATAGCAAGGGGAGGAAAACGTTAGTGGGTGTGATATATAGGCCTCCAAATAGTAATATGGAGGTGAGGGAAGGCATAAAAAGGGAAATTAGAGAAGCGTGCGATAAGAGCACAGCTGTCATCATGGGTGACTTTAATTTACATATTGATTGGACTACCCAAATTAGTAAAAATTCTGAGGAGGAGGAATTCCTGGAATGTTTTCGGGACGGTTATCTGGACCAATATGTCGAGGAGCCGACTCGAGATCAGGCCATTTTAGACTGGGTATTGTGCAATGAGAAGGGACTTATCAGCAATCTTCTTGTACGAGGCCCCTTGGGTCAGAGCGATCATAATATGATCGAGCTCTCAGTCGAGATGGAGAGTGAGGAAATTGAATCAGAGACTAAGGTCCAGAACTTAAATAAAGGGAATTACGAGGGTATGAGACGGGAATTGGGTAAGATTGATTGGGTGGTGTTTCTGGGGGGATTGACAGTGGAGAGACAATGGCAAGCATTCAAAGATAGAATGGAAGAATTCCAGAACATGTTTATACCGGTTTGGCATAAAAATAAACCTAAAAAGGTGACTCAACCGTGGATAACGAGGGAAATTAGGGACAGCATAAAATCAAAAAAAAGGGCACATCAACTGGCAAAAAAAAGCACCAGACCGGAAGATTGGGGGCTGTACAGGATACAGCAAAAGAGGACAAAGGGATTAATCAGGAAGGGGAAAATAGAATACGAAAGTAAACTTGCAGCAAACATAAAGACAGACTGCAAAAGCTTTTATCGGTATATCAGGAGGAAAAGACTGGTAAAATCCCAAGTCGGTCCCTTGCAGTCCGATTCGGGAGAATATATAATGGAGAATAAGGAAATGGCAGACCAATTAAACTCATACTTTGTTCTGTATTCACAAAGGAGGACACAAATAACCTCCCAGGAATATCGGCAAACATAGGGACTAATGAGAGGGAGGAGCTGACAGAAATTAGTATCTCTAGGGATATGGTGTTGGGTAAGTTGAGGGGACTGAAGGCCGACAAATCCCCGGGGCCTGATAAACTACATCCTAGGGTACTTAAGGAGGTGGCCCTGGAGATAGCAGATGCTCTAAGGATCATCTTCCGGAACTCCATTGACTCGGGAACAGTACCCGTGGATTGGAGGGTAGCTAATGTTACCCCAATATTTAAAAAGGGGGGTAGAGAGAAAGCAGGGAATTATAGACCAGTAAGCCTTACATCGGTTGTGGGCAAAATGCTAGAGTCCATTATTAAGGATAAAATAGCGGAGCACTTGACAAATGGGGAAAGGATCGGACAGAGTCAACATGGATTTACAAAGGGTAAATCGTGTTTGACTAATCTGCTGGAATTTTTTGAGGAAGTAACTGGTAAAATAGATGGGGGAGAGCCAGTGGATGTGGTGTACCTTGACTTCCAGAAAGCCTTCGATAAGGTTCCACACAAAAGATTATCATGCAAAATTAAGGCTCATGGAATTGGGGGCAAAGTATTAACGTGGATAGAGAACTGGCTGGCGGATAGAAAACAGAGAGTTGGAATAAACGGCTCGTTTTCGGAGTGGCAGGCAGTGACCAGCGGGGTGCCGCAAGGATCTGTCCTGGGACCCCAGCTGTTCACAATATATATAAATGATCTGGATCAGGGAATTGGATGCAATATTTCCAAATTCGCTGACGACACTAAACTAGGAGGAGGGGTGGGCTCTGATGAGGATGTCAGGAGGCTACAGTGCGATTTGGACAGGTTGGGGGAATGGGCGGATACGTGGCAGATGCACTATAATGTGGATAAATGCGAGGTTATCCACTTTGGGGGTAAAAACAGGAGGGTAGATTATTATCTAAATGGCAATAGATTGGGAGATGGGGAAGTGCAGAGGGACCTGGGTGTTCTTGTGCACCAGTCACTGAAGGAGAGCATGCAGGTGCAACAGGCGATTAAGAAGGCAAATGGTATGTTGGCCTTCATATCAAGGGGGTTCGAGTATAGGAATAGGGATACCTTACTACAGCTGTACAAGGTGCTGGTGAGACCGCATCTGGAGTATTGTGTACAGTTTTGGTCGCCCCATCTGCGGAAGGATGTTCTTGCCATGGAAAGAGTGCAACGGCGATTCACCAGGCTGATACCTGGAATGGCGGGAATGACCTACGAAGAGAGATTAAATAGTTTGGGTTTGTACTCACTGGAGTTTAGAAGATTGAGAGGGGATCTCATCGAAACATATAAAATTATGGCAGGCCTGGACAGGCTGAATTCAGAGAGAATGTTTCCAATGGCCGGGGAGCACAGAACCAGGGGCCACAGTCTAAAAATAGCGGGCAAATCATTTAAAACAGAGATGAGGAAGAATTTCTTCACTCAAAGAGTGGTGAGCCTGTGGAATTCCCTGCCACAGAGGGCTGTGAAGGCTAATTCAATAAATATTTTCAAGAGAGAATTGGATATATTTCTGAAGGCTAAGGGGATTAAGGGTTACGGAGAAAAGGCGGGGACGGGGTACTGAACTGGTAAGATCAGCTATGATCTCAGACGAAGATCAGCCATGATCTCATTGAATGGCGGAGCAGGCTCGAAGGGCCGAATGGCCTACTCCTGTTCCTATCTCTATGTTTCTATGTGACGGGGTCACAGCTGAACTAAAGCAGCTACTGGAAGCTGGCATCATCGAACCAGTTGATGCCTCCCCATGGGTCTCCAACCTGGTGGTCGCAACGAAAAAGTCAGGTGGTCTACGCTTCTGTGTCGATCTTCGAGCAGTGAATAAGGCCTTAATTCCTGACAAATATCCACTGCCCACGTCAGAGGAACTCACAGCGCAGTTCTATGGTTCCATCCTGTTCTCGAAACTGGACCTTCGACAGGGCTATCTACAGGTTCCCCTCCACCCCAGCAGCAGGGACCTCACTGCTTTTGTGACACATGCTGGCGTCTTTCGGTACACCAGGATGCCATTTGGACTTAGCTCTGCACCCAGCTGCTTCCAAAAGGTGATGTCCTCTGTGCTTGCGGGCATTCCTGGGGTGGCCATCTACCTGGATGACATCGTCGTGCATGGGCCCTCGACCTCCACTCACGACGAACGCCTTCACAGAGTTTTCACGGCTCTAGCAAAACACAAGCTCACACTGAATGGCGAAAAGTGTGTCTTTGCTGTTTCAGAGATCGAATTTGTGGGGTTTCGGTTGTCAGCTGACGGTATATCCCCATTCCAGTCAAACGTGGATGCCATTCACAGCATCCCAGAACCCAGCTCTGCAGCACAGGTTGCCTCCTTCCTTGGCATGACTGGGTACTACCTGAAGTTTTTGCCCCAGTACTCAGCCACCACAGCCCCACTGTGCCAGCTACTGCGAAAGGATGAGCCCTGGGTGTGGTCAGAAGCCTGTACAGAAGCTGTTCGCCTCCTCAAATCGCAGCTCACGTCACCTCCAGTGTTGGCTCACTTTGACGTCACCAGCCCCACCCTCGTCACCTGCGACGCGTCCGCTGCAGCTGTGGGGGCGGTGTTATCGCAGATACAGAATGGAGTGGAGAAACCAATCGCCTTTGCCTCCCGAGCCCTTAGCCCCACTGAACAGAAGTACTCAGTAGGCGAGCGTGAGGCGCTGGCATGCGTCTGGGCATGTGAGCGGTGGCACCTGTACACGTATGGCCGTGCCTTCACCCTGCGAACCGATCACCAGGCTCTCACTGCCCTGCTGTCGACATCCGGTATGGGCCACAGACCACTGCGTCTATACCGCTGGTCTGACCGCCTCCGCCAATACAATTTCAGTCTCCAGTTCACACCAGGACGTGACAATGTTGTTGCAGATCTGCTTTCCCGCACTGTCTCTGCCCCAGCCCCACTCGTCGGGTCTGAACATGTGGAACAGGATATCGTCCAGATGCTGCACACGCCTCTCCAAACCACAGTCTCTCTCCAGGAGCTCAAAGAGGCCTCTGAACAGGATCCGGCCCTCTCCCAGCTGTGCACCTTCATCAGAGATGGCTGGCCTCACAAGCTGCCTGAGGAACTGTCTGCCTACTCCGGAGTTAAAGAGGAGCTCTCCTGCTGGAATGACTCCTGTGTTGCACGTGGGCTCTGCACTGTGGTCCCAAGTGCCCTTCGTGCGCATGTTTTATCCATGGCGCACGAGGGCCACTTGGGCATAGTGAAGCTCAAACAACGATGCCGAGACCTAGTGTGGTGGCCGGGTATCGACAGGGAAATCGAGGCCCTGGTCAAGGACTGTGCAGCCTGCCTTGTAAGTGGCAAGACTGGCCACCAAGCTCCTCCACCCCTGCAACCCCTTGCCTGGCCCTCTCAGCCCTGGGAGCACCTGCAGCTGGATGTCTGCGGGGAGATCCATGGTGTTCCCCACCATCAACAGTTCCTAGTGGTGACCTATGACCTGCACTCAAAATGGCCAGAGGTCACTGCCGTGGGCTCCGTCACCTCTCGGGTCATCATCGATATCCTTGAGTCCCTCTTCTCCCACTGGGGGCATCCAAAGGCCATCACCACAGACAATGGCCCCCAAATGGTCTCTTCGGAACTCTCCTCTTACCTTGAGAGCAAGGGCATCCGTCACATACGCACACTACCACCCCGAGTCAAATGGGGGGGGTGGAGCGTTTTAACCAGACACTGAAAAATGGCCTCAGAGCACACCTATCCCAGGGGTGTGCGTTTGACAAGGCCCTCCTCCACACACTGCTGCACTACAGAGCCTCCCAGCATTCTACTACAGGGGTCTCACCCGCATCCCTCATGCTAGGCCATGAGCTCATGCTGCCCCTTGGCAGGCTCCGCCCCTCGCTAGCTCAGAGCCCTGCTCCACGGGCTCAAGCCACAGTCACTAGACAGCAGGAGAAGATGAAACTCCGCTTCGACCAGTCGAAGAGGGCCAAGGTGCCCAACATCTCAGTCTCCGATTGGGTCAGAGTCCGCAGGCCTCACCGCAACAATAAGATGGCCTCATTCTGGTCCTCCCCTCTCCAAATCAGCCGCCAACTTGGACCAGCCACTTTCTGCCTCACTGACGGCTCTCGGTGGCATGCCAGCCGCCTTCGGAAGGTGCCAGCACCCCCTGATGCGGGATTATATGGACCTAATCCCCAAGCCTTACCCCCAGAGTGGCGGGATGCACATGTGGCTCAGCCAGCCAACCCTCAAGCAGATATTGTGCCTCAGCCTGCTCCTCACCAGTCCCCACTTCGGCCTGCTCTTCACCAGTCCGTACCTCGGCCTGTTCGTACACGTTCTCACCCTGGCCACCTACAGGACTTTGTCACTACATTTCATGTTTGAAATTCTGTGAGGGGGAGGAAATGTTATGTCTGATATTGGTGATAGGTACTCGATTGCTTTGGCCTGTGAGAGTGTGTTTGGATCAGCCATTAAAAGCAACATGAACTGAGCTCTGCATACGGCCTCTGGATTATCTTTGCAAACGCAACAGCAATATAACGTGGATAAATGCGAGGTTATCCACTTTGGTGTCAAAAACAGGAAGGCAGATTATTATCTGAATGGCAATAGATTGGGAGAAGGGGAAGTGCAACGAGACCTGGGTGTCCTTGTGCACCAGTCGCTGAAGGTAAGCATGCAGGTGCAGCAGGCGGTTAAGAAGGCAAATGGTATGTTGGCCTTCGTAGCGAGAGGGTTTGAGTACAGGAACAAGGATGTCTTGCTGCAGTTGTACAGGGCCTTGGTGAGACCACACCTTGAGTATTGTGTGCAGTTTTGGTCGCCTTATCTGAGGAAGGATGTCCTTGCCATGGAAGGAGTGCAGCGAAGATTCACCAGGCTGATACCTGGGATGGCAGGAATGACGTATGAGGAGAGATTGGGTCGATTGGGCTTAGAAGTTTAGAAGAATAAGAGGGGATCTCATCGAAACTTATAAAATTCTAACAGGACTAGACAGACTAGATGCAGGAAGGATGTTCCCGATGGTCGGGGAGTCCAGAACCAGGGCTCACAGTCTAAGGATAAGGGGTAAGCCATTTAGGACAGAGATGAGGAGGAATTTCTTCACCCAGAGAGTGGTGAAACTGTGGAATTCTCTACCAAAGAAGGCAGTGGAGGCCAATTCATTAAATATATTCAAGAAGGAGTTGGATATATTTCTTAAGGCTAAAGGGATCAAGGGATATGGGGAGAAGGCAGGGACAGGGTACTGAATTTGGATGACCAGCCATGATCTCATTGAATGGCAGAGCAGGCTCGAGGGGCCGAATGGCCTACTCCTGCTCCTATCTTCTATGTTTCTATGAAAGACGGCACCTCCCTCCATACTGGCACTGGGAGTGTCGGCCTAGATTATGTGTTTACGTCCGGAAGTGGGACTTGAACCCACGACCTCAGAGGCGAGAGTGCTACTGACTGAGTCAAGGCTGACTCCCTAAGAGATGTCCAATTACTCACACTCCCCTGCTCTTTTTTAAAAAACGATTTCAGGGCTTTGGTCTCCACTACTTTACCGAGGAGTCTGTCTTCTGTAGAGAAGCAGATGCTACCAATGTAGCAGTAAAGGAGGAGGCAGTAGTGACATTAGATAGGATAAAAATAGATAAAGAGGAGGTACTTAAAACGTTACCATTCCTCAAAGTAGAAGAGTCACCCAGTCCGGATGGGATGCACCCTAAGTTGCTGAGGGCAGCAAGGGTGGAAATTGCGGAGGCTCTGGCCCAATCTTCCAATCCTCCTTTGATATGGGCGTGGTACCAGAGGACTGGAGGATTGCAAATGTTATACAGGTACTCATGTTTAAAAAGAGGGAAGAGGGATAAACCCGGCAACTACAGACCAGTCAGCCTAACGTTGGTGGTGGGAAAACTTTTACAGACAATAATCTGGGGCAAAATTAACTGAAATTTGGAAAAGTAGGGGCTAATAAATGAAAGTCAGCACGGATTTGTTAAAGGCATATCATGTTTGACTAACTTGATCGAGTTCTTTGCTGAAGTAATGGACAAAGTTGATGAGGGTAGTGCGGTTGATGTGTATATGGACTTCCAAAGGCGTTTGAGAAAGTACCACATTATAGACTTGTTAGGAATATTAAAGCTCAAGGGAGTAAAGGGACAGTGGCAGCATGGATACAAAATTGGCTAAAGGATAGAAAGCAGAGAGTAGTGGTGAACGTTTGTTTTTCAGACTGGGGGCAGTGTACAGTGGTGTTCCCCAGGGGCCAGTATTAAGACCACTGCTCTTTTTGATATATATTAATGACCTGGACTTGGGTATACAGGGCATAATTTTAAAGTTTGCAGATGACACAAAACTTGGAAATGTAGTGAACAGTGCGGAAGATAGTGACAGACTGGTAAAATGGGAACACATGGCAGATGAAATTTAACGCAGAGAAGTGATACATTTTGTTCGGAAGAATGAGGAGAGGCAATATTAACTAAATGGTACAATTTTAAAGGGGGTGCAGGAACAGAGAGATCTGGGGTGTGGTGTGTGTTGGGGGGGGGGCTGTATGTACACAAATCTTTGCAAGTGGCAGGACAAATTGGGACTCGGCCCATCGTGCCTGTGCCGGCTCTTTGAAAGAGCTATCAAATTAGTCCCATTCCCTTGCCAATTCCCCATAGCCCTGCAAAGTTTTCCCCTTCAAGTATTTATTCATTTCCCTTTAGAAAGTTACTATTGAATCTGCTTCCACCGCCCTTTCAGGCAGCGCATTCCAGATCATAACAACTCGCTGCGTAAATTTTTTTTTCCTCATTTCACCTCAGGTTCTTTTGCCAATTATCTTAAATCTGCGTCCTCTGGTTTCCGCCCCTTCTGCCACTGGAGACAGTTTCTCCTTATTTACTCTATCAAAACCCTGCATGATTTTGAACAACTCTGTTAAATCACCCCTTAAGCTTCTCTGCTCTAAGGAGAACTACCCCAGCTTCTCTAGTCTCTCCACGTAACTGAAATCTCTCATCCCTGGTACCTTTCTAGTAAATCTCCTCTGCACCCTCTCTAAGGTCTTGACACCCTTCCTAAAGTGTGGTACCTAGAATTGGACACAACACTCCAGCTGAGGCCTAACCAGTGATTTATAAAGGTTTAGCATGACTTCCTTTCTTTTGTACTCTATGACGGGAATTTTCCCATTGGAGTGTGGGGGCAGTAAAATTGTTAAAAATGTGAATCCTGTCCTGATCTCACCTCCAACCTGCCCACTTCTGGTTTCCCTGGGAGTGGGCAACTAACGTGCTCCCGGGGGGGTTTCCTCAATTTAAATATTGTAATGAGTCCAGAAGCCTCTATTTACCCCTCCATTTTGTTTTTAACTGCCTGTGGACGGGTTTCACACAATTCGTGAAACCCAGCAGTTAAAGAGAGGCGGGGACTGCTGCATCAAGGAGGTAAGTGGATTTATACCTACTTCCTGGATCCAGGGTCCCGACCATATCCACCCCCCCCTCCAACGAGGCCTCCGATCACATTCCCAGGCCTCCCTACACCTCCACCCCGCCCCCAACGATGATGAGGAGGCCGGCCACGATCCTTCGGTGGCCGGCCACGATCCTCCGACCCCCCTGCCGATCCTTCGCCCATGCCCCCCCCAACGATCCCTGGCCATCTCCCCCGCGATCCCCAACCACCCCTCCGTGAACCCCGCTTGCTTGTCGATCCCGACCTCCCGATCCCCGAACACCCCCCATCGCCTGCCGATCCCTGCAACCCCTCCCGATCCTCTACTCCCCTTCCCGATTGCTCTCCCCCCTCCCGATTGCTCTCCCTCCTCCTGATTGCCGACCCCCCTCACTATCACCGACCATCCCCCCCTCGCCGATCCCACCCCCCCCCGCCATGATCCCTCCGCCATACCAACCCCTCGCAACTGAGCCTTACCCGCCCGTAGCTAGCCAGCCTCTCAAGCTGGCTGGCTGCAGGCAGGAAACCAAGGCCTCACATTCAAATTAGGCCCTTCCGGTAAAGTCGGCAGGGCCTGTGGGAAACCCGGCATTCCAGGTTTCCCGCCTGCCTCAGATCCCCACGTCCCCCCCGCCCCCAACCTACATCCCCGAACAAAATTCTAGCCTATGCATTTGTTTATAAAACCAGGGATCCCATATGCTTTTTAATAGTCTTCCCAACTTGTCCTTTCCCCACAGCCCTGCAAAATAGAAGGGGCGAGTCCATGGAGGCATTTGAACACTACGATGACAGGGGTGCTCCTCCGTGCTCCACAAAACAATCGTGGGCCACTGCAGCTCCAGGTCTCCTCACACCCCGCACCCCCCCGCCCGTGATTGGACTCCCCCTCCCCCACGGATCTTTCTTCTTCTGGCCCAGGGGCTGGTCAGGCTGTTCCAAGGTGCTTGTTTTTTGCCAGCAGACTCCAGACAAATGCTAATGAGGCCCAGCCCTCAAAATAGAATTACATAGACTTTACAGCACAGAAACAGGTTATTCTGCTCAACAGGTCTATGCCACTTGTTTATGTTCCACACGAGCCTCCTCCCACCCTCCTTCATCTCACCCTATCAATACACCCTTCGATTCCTTTCTCCCCCATGTTCTTATCTAGCTTTCCCTTAAATGCGTCTATGCTATTTGCCTCAAGTACTCCATGTGGTAGCAAGTTCTACATTCTAACCGGTCTCTGGGTAAAGAATAGACGGGCCCTCCTGCCAGGACTATCGGGTGGCTGGTCATCCAAAGGCCACACCGGGTGGGGCGGAGGGGTTTCTATCCCTAGCATTCAATTTTGACCCGAACACAAAGCTCACAATACGCATGGTCACACATTTACCAGTGCCTGAATAAATCAGATTATGTTTTTATTACGAGGTAGGGCTGATTCCCCAACGTCGTGGGGTCACTATTTCAGAATGACCCCACCAGATTCTGCGGAATTGGGTCATTTAAATAATTAAAATATGCTTCCTTGCATTTTTCTCATGTGCGGGGAATGTTATTTAACTTGAGGACACAGAATCTGAAGTGCAGCAGTTGTGAAAGGGCTGCTGCACCTAAAAGGAGGCACCACCAAGGATTTTGTTGGAGGCTGACTACTGATTAGGAAGATGGTGGATCGCTGAGAACTGCCCTCTTCACATAAGAGAGCCTGGAGGTAGTGGCCCTGAAGAAAGTGGCCATTTCTGGCATTAAGGTGATCCTATCTAATGCAACTAATGTGCAGCAGGCACGCCAGGAGGTGGCAGACAGAGACAATGCAGCCTCCCATGTCTATGGGTCTTGGGAGAAAATGTGCAAAGTTCTGAGGACTCGGGAAGAGTGCCAAGGTGAGCTTCAAGAAATGGTGCCCACTGATATTAAATAAATGCCTCAGCTGGGATTTTGCTCACCTCGGCGGATCCGGTGCAGGCAATGACCGCTGCTGGCTCCATCCCGTGGCCTAAAATGAATTTACGTTGATAGGGCTTGTTAAGCCCGCCCAGCACATTTCCCAGTCTAATTAGAGGAAGTGGGTCTGGTGACGCGTCATCAGCCGGTTTCCTTAAAGGAACCGTGACCACCTTACTTTTGACATTTGTGCTGTCAGTGTTCTACAGCACTGAAGTGCTGCAAACACTGACAATCATTGCACAGAGGTGCAGGGCTGCACCCAAGTTCTCCCATGACTCCCTCCATATGCTTATGCAGAGAGTCACCGCATGCAGGGAGGTCCTCTTCCCTTCCCACGGGCGGAAGAGACCTCCCCAGGAGACCAACACAGCCTGGTTGCACATTGCAGAGGAAGTCGCAAGCAGGGATGTCGTCAGGAGGACCTGGGTGCCGTGGCACAAACCTTTCAATGATCCCATTAGATCACAAAATGTTAGTACAAAGCCACACTCACCTTCATCCTCCTGTGCCTCTCATCACATCCCCATCACTCTGCCTCCCCTACCCTACTCCTGCCTCCTGCACATCCTTACTCACACCAACTTACCTTGCAACTCCACCCATCCCTCTCTCTATCTACAGTATCACATCCCCATCTCACTAGCCACCCCTCACTCTCACCCTCATCCTAGTGCAATCAAACCAACTAACAACACACAAGGGTAACCACTTGGGTGTTTTATCCAATGTTCATGTAAATTTACTGTTAAAGTGCTATCAAAACATTGAAACCTTAATTTTCAATACTTTGCATTCTTGGACAGATTTGTGTGCACCTTTGGAAGTGGCTTAGCGAGTTGCAGTGAATGGTGAGACATAACAGTACCCCCACAATCGTCGTGAGTGTGAAAGGAATGGCTTGGACATTGTAGGGATGCTTTATGGTGTTGGTTTGGGTGGTGCCAACCTGGCGCATCATGCGGCAGCCAGGATGTACAGCGTCAAGTGAAGTAAATCTGGCCATGGTGAGGCCATCCCTGGCCTCCCAGGCAGCAATGTGGTTGGGTGCTGATGATCTTTGTCCTGTGCAGCATCAGGTGATTGCGGAGAAGGTTGGTGTTGTTGTTGGTGCTGCTGGTGTTGGGGCTCATCGTGGTCAGATTCTGAGGACCAAGGTGAGACAGTATAAAGGGCACCCATGTTGGTGAAACAGATGGCAGCTGAAGTAGAGATGACAGAAGCATTCTGTTAATGGTGAGAGAGTTCTTCCAATGAGGTGAGTGGAAAGCCTGCAGAATCTATGCTGGAAATGGACTGAGAAACAGCTTGTGGCTGAGGAAAGTGATCTGTCAGGTGGGAGCTTTTACTGTACATTTGAAGCTGTCAAGTAATCAGTTGGGGCAATGGCCACTGAACTCCCACCTCAGGTTAACAGACGTGGTCCACGAACAGCGTGGTTCCCGTGGCCATGAAGTTAAAGTTAAAAAGTAAGTTATAAGAGCCTGTTAAGTACATTATAATGAGTTTAATTGGGTCGCCCACCACTGCCTGTTGGGCCTGCTCAGCGCTGACAGACCCGACATTGGGAAGGGCGCTTTGCAGCGGGTTCCTGGGCTTTCCAGCCACCACAGAAACTCCACTTCCTCCTCCAAATCCAGGGCATCTATTGGCAGCTCCAGTGAAATGTCTATGGTGAACACTGTGCTTGCAGCGGAGGGCATCAGGGTGGGGGGATGGGCAATTGGTGGCAGCAAGAATGTTGAATTATAGAAGAAAATTCACTTGGCATAATGCATCAAGTACAGTTTGGAGAGTGAAATAGAGCAGGAAAATGCACCTCTCAATAATCAGATGACCTAGCTTTAAGTCAGAGTTCTGGATCAAACAACTCAGAGGGCTCCAAATGCTCCAAAATGTTTTATATGGGTGCTCGGTGAATGAGGATCTGTGCGGCAGAAGAACAAGAGGAGTTTGTCATATCCCATTGTAATTATTAACATAAATTGAGCACCAAGTGTGCTTGGGCCTACCGACTTGATTCTGTGGACTTCATGCAGGGCTGTTCCCCAAGTGCAACATTGGGAATTGGCCCAAGGATGCCAGGATTTTCACCGGGAACTGCATTCTGTCATTCCATCCATTTTATAATTAGAACCACTGGGGTTGTTTTGGTTCCTGAATAAATCAAATTCCATTTTTATTGAGAGATTTTCAGGGATTTTTTCCAGTGTTTTGGGGATCATATGTTTTCTGTGAGCACTGCAAAACAGTGGCCTTGCCTGTAATTTAGAAAGAGACACTGTTCCCTATATTCAAGGCACTGATTTACAATGAATAAATCAAATTCCATTTCCATTGAGATTCTGGGATTTTGAGGATTACATTCCACAATTCAATCTGGTTTTCGGTGAGAACCAAAGAAAGCAGTGTCCTTGATAAACGAGATCAAAAAGTTCAACTGCGGTATCAACTCTGTCATCTGCCTTTATATTAAAATTATGAATATGTTTCTCCTTTTTAATTAAAAAAATCCTTTATCCCATCTCCGCCCCTGCCTCAGCTCATCTGCTGCTGAAACCCTCATCCATGCCTTTGTTACCTCTAGACTCGACTATTCCAACACACTCCTGGCCGGCCTCCCAAATTCCACCCTACGTAAACTTGAGGTGATCCAAAACTCGGCTGCCCATGTCCTAACTTGCACCAAGTCCTGTTCACCCATCACCCCTGTGCTCGCTGACCTACATTGGCTCCCGGTTAAGCAACGTCTCGATTTTAAAATTCTCATCCTTGATTTCAAATTCCTCCTTGGCCTCACCCCTCCCCATCTCTGTAATCTCCTCCAGCCCCACAACCCCCCCGAGATATCTGTGCTACTCTAATTCTGGCCCCTTGAGCATTCCTGATTTTAATCGCTCCACCATTGTTGGCCGTGCCTTCAGCTGCCTAGACCCTAAGCTCTGGATTACCCTCCCTAAACCTCTCCGCCTCTTTACCTCTCTCTCTCCTTTAAGACACTCCTTAAAACCTACCTCTTTGTCCAAGCCTTTGGCCATCTGCCCTAATTTCTCCTCAGGTGGCTTGGTGTCAAATTTTGTTTTATAACACTCCTGTGAAGCGCCTTGGGACACTTTACTACGTTAAAGGTGCTATATAAATACAAGCTGTTGTTGTTGTTCTACTCTATTAGTAAAAATTGGAAATATACAACTATTTATTCAGAATCAGAAAGAGAAACTTTGGGTTTGATACTTCATCCAGAACCTGACCTAACCCTAACTGTTAATCTGTTTTTTAAATTACTTTCCAGGTGTTGTCTGCCTTGCTGTGCCTTTCCAGCAATTTATGGTTTTGTTTCATATTTCCAGCATATATATGATGCTGGAAGGGAGATGAGGAGATTTTTTTTTTACACAGCGAGCTGTTGTGATCTGGAATGCGCTGCCCGAAAGGGCGGAGGAAGCAGAGTCAATAGTAACTTTCAAAAGGGAATTGGAGAAATACTTGAAGGGGAAAAAATGTCGGGCTTTGGGGAAAGAGTAGTGGGGAGTGGGAGTAATTGGAGAGCTCGTTCAAAGAGCTGGCACAGGCACGATGGGCCGAATGGCCTCCTTCTGTGCTGTATGATTCTATGATTTATGATCTTACCTTTCTTTCCCTACTAGGTTCTACTTATTTAGCAGATCCATTTTTATGCACTAATCTCCAAACTATGAAGCCTAGTCAGACAATCTTGAGTTACAAAAGAAATAACTTTTATTTTTCCCTCACCACAGGGAATGGCTAACCTCCTCTTCGGCCCCTTTCCTCGACAGTACAGCCAGGATTGAAAACATTTCACGTGGAACCTGATACAGATTTAATCGAGTGGCATTCTATCGGCACACAAGAGGAAAGTGAAGGTAGGGGCAGGGAGCAAAGAGTTGAAGAAGAGTTTACCATGAGGAGTGAGAGAATGGCAACCTATGATTATTGTGCTTATCCCCCCCCACCCCCCCCGCGTTGTGCCTCACCATTGGTGGCATGGCCTTCAGTCACCTTGGCCCTACATTCTGCAATTCCCTCCTTAACCCCCTGCACTTTTCTCTCCATCTTTAAAGCATCTCAATATCTATCTTTTCAACCAAGCTTTTGTTCTGCTCGCCTAACTATCACACTATGGCTTGTTGTCCATTCCTTTATACCTTTTTTATATTCCCCCCCCCCTCCCCCACCCAGTAAAACCATGGGATGTTTCCAACATTCAGGGGACTATAAAAATGCAAGTAAAGACATTGAAACAGGCCTGTGTCATTTTCCCTGTCTGTACATTTGGAAGTGTCCCCATTACATGTTGGAACCCCAGTTCATTTTTGACCAAAGGGGCTAAACTAGAAGGGCAAAACAAGATGGCTAAGTGAAACAGTCATAATTGTTATTACAAAATTACAAGTAAAATTTGTAAGCAAATTTCTTCTAACGCAAAATTGTAAGGCTCCAAGGACTATTGTTAACATTTAACAATATGTAACTTTTTGGAAGATAAGCAATAAACACAGGAATCTGCAAAAGTACCTCATACCAAGATCTAAAGGGAAGGCGGGCAGGAACTATTGTATGCACTGGATACTTTTAGTCTGGCTCCACTGTAATACAGAATACAGCCTAATAAACAGACATCCTCTGGTAACTCGAACGTAAGGATCACTCAAAACAAGGTCAAATTTATCCCTCCTTCTGTGATAGCAAAAGCATTCCTTGGAGTAGCATGCAGGGAGCTGTACCTGTCACTTCTGATAACTCCTGGAATAGTGACAGGAAATCCCAGAGGTCCTTAGCCCCACAAGATGAGTCTCTGTCTGAAAGTCCTCAACTGAAACAAAAAGGTTCTGCTGAGGTGGTCCTCAGCTGTCAAAAATTGAGGAACTAACTTTTGGATTCAGTGTCCACTTGTGATCACATTTCTTATCAAACCTGGACCCTCCTGGCCTGCACATCTCTAGCACATGTTCATTGCTATGTTTGTGGTGCTTTTTAGTTTCTCTCTCACATTACTGGACAGGAAACAAGAAAAAGTTGGTCATCTTATAGGTAATCCTTCTCTCCCCCCTAACCTCTCTCTCCTTTACAACCTCTCTTGTGCCTCTCTAATGCCACTGCTATGTTTATTGCTGTTCTGAACTTTGCTTTTTTGCTCCTCTTAAACTGTAAGCACAGAATCCTACATATTGACCCTCTTCTCGATATCCTCACTGTGTTGGAATCAAGGCACCCGGCACTGTCCTGTACTCAAACTTATTTGTTCCTCGGACATCTTGGTCTAGGAATTTGTCTAGGGCAGCGGCACAAAGCGGGCGGTATCAGATCGGCCGCCTGTTATACACAGTGCCTGATATTCAGCTCTATTGACTGCGGTGGAACTGAATATGAGGCGCTGCGTATAACGGGCGCCTGATCCGAAACCGCCCGTTTTCTGCCGCTGCCCGAGATGAATTTCTAGGCCCAAAACTGTGGAATCTCTTACCCCTCACAGTATTTCCTTCCCCCTACAAACTGCATAGTTTTAAAACCCAGGCTTGATGTAATATAATTGATACTACTTGATTAACCTCACAGTTTCTCCTACTATCTTCAGACAACTACACTACAGGCTTGGCCCATTCACTGTCTGGGCAAAGAGCAATCAGCAATACACTGCACCAGTGACCATTTGAACATCCGTAGGACATTTGAACAAAACATTTTGGATATTTCCTTCTTGTTTATGCATTGCACTATTTTGTCTTCCCACTAGAACGAGCACTTTTGACTACAATTGTGGATCAAAGTTAACCACAGTATGGATATGGGAATATACTAGAGTTAACTAGGCTGCTGTGTGAGCGCTGATATTGTTTTAGAGATTGTTGTTACTGGATCAGGAATTCAAGTCATCAGAGTCAAATATGAGAAGGAGATAGCACAAAATAAATATATTCCTAAAAGAGAAAAGTGGGTGCATCAAAGTGAGATTAAAACTAAAGTGAAACTTAAAAGAGAGGCTCTACTCGGAGCTCCGACACGGCAAGAGAGCCCCAGGTGGGCAGAGGAAACGCTTCAAGGACACCTTCAAAGCCTCCTTGAAAAAGTGTAACATCCCCACCGACACCTGGGAATCCCTGGCCCAAGACCGCACAAAGTGGAGGAGAAGCTTCCGGGAAGGTCTCTTCGAGTCTCTTCGCCGGGAGCAAGCGGAAGCCAAGCGCAAGGAGCGCACATCAACCCAAGCACCCCGCCCACCCGCCCCTTCAACCACCGTCTGCCCCACCTGTGACAGAGACTGTAGGTCCCGCATTGGACGCATCAGTCACCTGAGAACTCATTTTTAATGTGGAAGCATGTCATTCTTGGTTCTGAGGGACTGTCTAAGAAGATATGATAAAACTAAATCTAAGGAAATATGATATTGTAGCGGTACCACCGAGTGTCCCTTACTTACTGTACATAATTCTCTTTAACGATGTTTATATAGAGTTTGCATGTACGGGGCGTTGCCCTTTAAGAGCGCGGGCAAACGCGATGATGTCACGTCGCAAACCACGTGACTGCCCAAACGCGGGTAAACGCGATGATGTCATGTCGCAAACCACGTGACTGCCCAAACGTGGGTAAACGTGATGACGTCACGTCGCCAACCACGTGACTGCCCAAGAGCGCGGGCAAACGCGATGACGTCACGTCGCAGATCACGTGACCACCCAAGCGCGGGAAAATGCGGGCAAATGTGATGACGTCACGATGTAAACGCGATGTCGTCACGACGCAAATGACCGGACTGCCTAGTCAGTCCCTGTGGCATCCCCGTTGGGGAAAGACCTGCTCCATGGCTCTCCTGCATCGATCTTTGTTGTTTTGGGGAATTCATCTAATCCTACATTAAAGACCTGTTTGATTGATCTCCTGAGTTTCACCTCCGTTATTTGTTAGGAATACGACAATTCCTACATTGGTGACCCCGTTTTTCGTGAACGTTTTTCACGAAAGCAGCGCAGCTGGACCCCGATTTTTGTGAACGTTTTTCACAAAAGAAGCACGCCATGAAAGCAAAAGCCGTTTCGCCGACGCTACCGCAATACAGGGAGCAGCAACCGCTCTCGTGCTTTATTCTGGTAGAAGCCCCGTTCGCCCAGTGCAACATCAATGTGGCGCAGACCACGTACCTGTATACGGTCTCCGTACTCGACAGCTCTACTGCCTCTCGGATCATCCGCCTTCTCGACAACCCCCAACGGAACAGCAAGTATGAATCCCTCAAAGCGCGGGTACTGCAGGTTTTTGGGCCCACAAGATCGGAGCGCGCCCCCGCGGAGATGCCATGAGGGCTCACCCCTCGCAACCCACGAGGGCTCACCCCTCGCAACCCACGAGGGCTCACCCCTCGCAACCCACGAGGGCTCACCCCCCGCAACCCACGAGGACTCACCCCTCACAACCCACGAGGGCTCACCCCTCGCCTACCACGAGGATTCACCCCTCGCAACCCACGAGGACACACTCCCCGCAAACCATGAGGATTCAGCCCTCGCAAACCACAAGGATTCACCCCTCGCAAACCACCACGACTCACCCCTCGCGAACCATGGGGATTCATTCCTCGCAAACCTCGAGGACTCATTCCCCGCTGACACCACACCAGCCCGTCAGCCTGCTGGATTGTTTTTTCTGCCGCGCGCGGTTTGGCGCGAAAGCAAAGCATTGCCGCCCTCCCGGCAGTTTCCCCGTTTCAACCAAATAACAACTGACACTGCAACCACCGAGGTATGGGTCTACGGGCATCCCGCGGCCGCGAATGGCCACGCGGGACAATTGCTGTCCACCCCTGATCACAGATCAACGCAGCAACTGGTCACTCTCTTCTATGTTACCGCTGTAACACTACGTCGCGCACCGTCTCCTGTGCGTTCCCGACTTTTGAAGAGTGCGCTCGCCTGCTCGGCGAGTTTCCCGATCTGACAAGACCCACGTTCAACACCTCCAGGATCGCCCGTTTCGGCGTTCCCCGCAGATCATCGACAGAGCCATGGACCTCGACCGCCCACCAGACAGCACCGCCTTTTGGCCACACATCATCGTTATGGCACTCCAGGTGCGACCGCCCGCCAGACCGCCAACCGGACAGATGTTTCGCACCGGTGCCCACTTTGCGCCACGGGCCGCAGAGGTCACACGTTTCCGCAGTCCTTCACAAGGCTAAATAAGTTTTATTCGCCCTGACCCATATACGGACCTGCTCAAAACCAACACCTTTAGACCTCGCCCGCCACGTCGAGACAGCACAACTGCCGAGACCACCGGCCACCCATCATCATTACGGCAGACCAAGTGCTACCGCCCGCCAGACCGCCAGCCGCCCAGCAGCCTCCGCCTCGATACGACAGGAGTCGTTCGGACAGGCTCGTCAGACCATCTCACCGTTTGACTTTGTCCATTAAAGCGAATTCTGGGGGGGGCGCATGTAGCGGTACCACTGAGTGTCCCTTACTTACTGTACATAATTCTCTTTAACGATGTTTATATAGAGTTTGCATGTACGGGGCGTTGCCCCTTTAAGAGCGTGGGCAAACGCGATGACGTCACGTCGCCAACCACGTGACTGCCCAAGAGCGCGGGCAAACGCGATGACGTCACGTCGCAGATCACGTGACCACCCAAGCGCGGGAAAACGCGGGCAAACGCGATGACGTCACGACGCAAACGACCGGACTGCCCAGTCAGTCCTCGTGGCATCCCCGTTGGGGAAAGACCTGCTCCATGGCTCTCCTGCATCGATCTTTGTTGTTTTGGGGAATTCATCTAATCCTACATTAAAGACCTGTTTGATTGATCTCCTGAGTTCGACCTCCGTTCTTTGTTAGGAATACGACAATTCCTACAATATACAGAAAGTATAACAGAGAGGAGAAAAGGGAGATTAGAAGGGCTAAAAGTAATATGATAAATGGCTAGCAAGTAATTAAAAGAAATAGTAAGAGCTTTTATAAGCATATATAAGACAAGTAATTAGAGAGGTAGGAACATTTAGGAATGAAGGGGGAACTCTAGTTGTGGAGGATGAATATATGGCAGAGATATTAAATACATTTTTGCAGTGATCTTTATAAATGATGGTGGAAGTGAGAATGTGGGTGTATGAGAGGAGGATGTGGAACAATTGTTAGCGATAACTATGGAAAAGGAATTGGCTCTGAAAAAATTAGCATAGCTCAAGGTGAATAAGTCGCCAGGCTCTGATGGCATGCACCCTAGGCTGTTGAAGGAATTCAAATCGCAGAGGTTTTGGCTACAATTGTTTCACCCTCCTTAGATATGCAAATTGTGCTGAGGATTGGAGTGTAGTCAGTGTTCAAAAAGGGAGAGAATGATAAACCAAGTAACCATAGACCAGTTGTGGGTAAACTCCTAGAGGTAGATATTTAACTCCAGCCATCTACCGTTTCATTTCAACAACAACAACAACTTGCCGCCTTAACATAATAAAACATCCCAAAGAGTGTAATCAGACAAAAATTGACACCGAGCCAAAGAAGGAGACATTAGGAGAGGTGAAAGGTAGGTTTGAAGGAGCGTCTTAAAGAGGAAAGAGAGGTGGAAAGGCGGAGCGGTTTAGGGAGGGATTTCCAGAGCTTAGGGCCTCGGCAGCTGAAGGCATGGCCGTCAATTGCGGCGCAAAGTGAGTTGGGGATGTACAAGCGGCTGGAATTCGAGGAACGCAGAGTTCACAGAGGATTGTAGGGCCGGAGGAGGTACAGAGATAGGGAGGGACGAGGCATGGAAGGATTTGGACACGTGGATGAGAAATTTAAAATAGAGGCATTGGTGGACTGGTCAGCGAGCACAGGGGTATCGGGTGAACGAGACTTGGACACCCCCAGCACCCCTTCCCCTTCGCCCGGCACCTTCCCGTGCAAGCGCAGGAGATGCAACACCTGCCCTTATACCTTCCCACTGTCCAGGGCCCCAAACACCCCTTCCAGGTGAAACAGCGATTTACTTGTACTTCTTGCAATCTAGTATACTGTATTCGCTGCTCACGATGCGGTCTCCTCTACATTGGGGAGACCAAACGCAGATTGGGCGACCCTCCGTTCAGTCCATAAGGATGACCCCGAGCTTCCGGTCGCCTGTCATTTTAATTCACCGCCCCATTCCCACTCAGACCTCACTGTACTCGGGCTCTTGCATTGTTCCACGGAAGCTCAGCGTAAACTCGAGGAACAGCACCTTATCTTCCAATTAGGCACTTTACAGCCTTCCGGACTCAATATCGAGTTCAACAATTTCAGATCATAACCTCGGCCCCCATTACATTTTTGCTTATTTTTTATCCACACCTTTGTTTTGGCCCTTTCTCCCCCCCCCCCCCCCGCACCATTTTTTTCTCTCTCCCACATGGCAGCTGTCTCTCATCCTGCCAGCGCATTTCACACCTAATCTAGAGCCGTCTTTTGTCTCCACTAGTCCTATCACCATCTCGTCTCGTTTTGAATACTTCTTAATGTCTCTTCATTTCTCTTTTGTTCTCTCCCAGCCTGGCCTTTCAATCTATTTCATTTCCTGTGCCTTTCCAGTCTTGACAAAGGGTTTGACCTGAAATGTTGACTCTATTTTCTCTCCACGGATGTTGCCTGGCCTGCTGAGTTTTTCCAGCATTTTCTGTTGTTATTTCGGATTTCCAGCATCTGCAGTATTTTGCTATTGAGACTTGGTGCAAGTTAGGATAAGAGCAGCAGATTTTTTTGATGAGCTCATTTATGGAGGGTGGACGATGGGAGGCCAGCCAGGAAAAATTGGAATAGTTGGGTCGGAAGGTAACAAAAGCAATTCCGCTCATCCAGCACTGGATGTCGGACAAGCAGTTTGACAACACAGAGTCGAAGTGGTCACCACACTTCCCAGGAGCACCTACATGGGAAAAGGTAGCTTTAAGTAGGCAACACCAGTCAGCCACCACAGTCTCAGACGTGGCCACTCACGTGCAGGGCCCTCACAGAGCACAGCCCAGGGAGGTCGAGGGCCGCCAGCAGCCTGTCACTGAAACCCTGCAGCCAGCCAACACACTTCTTCCTTTCACATGGGAATTGTTTAAAAGGAGTGGAACGTAGGTGTCACACATCTGAAACAAAGCATAAGCACCAAGGGGCGGCACTGTGCCAACTCAAGTTGCCAACATTCACACACTGCATAATAGAGGAAGTAAATATCCTGTGCTTGACTTGAACATTGGGCTGAGCATTTATTTGTCTTTGGTTACAATAAAGCAACATCCTGACATAAAATGGGAGTAGATGGCATTTATGAACTGAGTATGAAACTGTAAGACAAGGTGGCTTGGACATCTTAGCAGATATGGTTTTCCCCTTAAGAGATGATGTAACTATGACACTTACATTGGATATAGGAAAATAGGAACGTGAAGTGCCGTAACCTACAAGGCTACAGACCAAGAGCTGGAAAGTGGGATTAGGCTGGATAGCTTTGTGTCGGCAGGCACAGATACGATGGGCCAAATGGCCTCTTTCTGTGCTGTAAATTTCTATGATTCTATGGGGGAAAAATTGGGTTGCTTTGCGCCTCCCGTAAGCAACTAGCGCCTGGGCGCGGCACCGCCCACGCCTCCTGTGAAATTCAGCGGGCGGTTAGCGCCGGCGCTAATCGGTAGTGCCCCGCAGTGCTGCGCCACCGGCGATGACATCATCAGTGTGCACAGCGTCCCACTCATGCCCCGGCCGCGATCTTCGGGAGCGCACCCTGACTTACCGCCGGACGCTATGTCCAACAGGGTCAGGGGGGGCCTACCTGCGGCCGGGGAGGCACAATTTAAAGGCGAGGTGCGGGGCGGCCATTTTTGTTCCTGGCCGCCTGCCAGCACGTGCCTGTGCTCCCGTCCCCGGCCTCCTGAACGCCCCCCCCCCCCCGCCCCCGTGGAGTGCCGGCTGCGCTCCAAGAGCCCAGCACTTCTCTTGAGTGCCGGGCTCTTTTGCTGGCACTCCCGATCCCTGGGGGCCTAGCTGGGCCCCTGGTTGTGTTGCGCAAGGCCCCTCCCCTTTAAGAAGGGGAGGAAGGCCTGCAATACCGCGGCACGTAGCGCCGCGATATTGACTCGCAGCGCCCCAAGAGGGATGCGGGACACTTCCAGTAGCACCCCACTTCCCTCTTGGGGTGCAACCACTCAATTTCCGGCGTGGGGGTGCTAATTTTTCCATAGCGTTAAAAGTAGCGCCCCTACTCAATTTTTAGACCTATGACTTCTTGGAAGCCATCGGGTGCATCAGTCTTCTTTGCTGCTCTGCTACTGCCACTGCTAATTCCTCATTTGCATTTTCACCCTCTGCTATATTGAAGCCTCTTTTTAGAGTGAAGTTATGGAGCATACAGCAAGTGACAATGTTTTTGGAATCCTGGTGGGGGAGGGTTGAGGTGTACTGTAAGGCTGCCTCTGAGCGGTCCAGATATGCAAATTGTCATGTCATGAGCCATGTTTGCCTATGTAGCTTTGGTCTCTCCTTGGTGCCAGCCTTTCACTCTTCAATCTTCTTAAAATAAGAAGGGCACAGATGACATTCTTAAAATAAAGCTAGCGAAGCATTGATCTGTAAAATTATGTGCTGGTGGTCGCGTACCATGGACTCTTGGAATCATAGAAATTTACAGCGCAGAAGGAGGCCATTCGGCCCTTCAGCCGCGATTTCCCCTACCTCGGTGGGTCCGTGGTGGGCAACATTGGTGGCGGGCCCCGGCTCCACTGCCGGCTCCAGCCTGCTGTGTAGAATGATTTTCCCCTGATTGGGGACAGCGGGGTCCCGACCCGCTGTAAAAAAAAACACTTTCCCACCCGACCCGCCACCGATCGTGCCCATTGACCCCCTGCAAAATTCCCCCCACCATGTCTGTGCTGGTCGAAAAAGAGTTATCCAGCCTAATCCCACTTCCCAGCTCTTGGTCTGTAGCCCTGCAGGTTACGGCACTTCAACTGTATAAAAAGTACTTTTTAAATGTGACGCAGGTTCCTGCCTCTACCACCCTTTCAGGCAGAGTTCCACACCCCCACCACCCTCTGGGTGAAAAAAGTTCTCTTCAGTTCACCTCTAATCCTTCTGCCAATTACTTGAAATCTCTGCCCCCTGGTTATTAACCTCTCTGCTGAGGGAAATAGGTCCTTCCTATCCACTCTATCTAGGCCCCTCATAATTTTATACACTTCAATTAAATCTCCCCTCAGCCTTCTCTGTTCCAAAGAAACAACCCCAGCCTATCCAATCTTCCCTCATAGTTAAAATTCTCTAGTCCTTGGAAAGCAAGGAATTCTGTAGAATTGTGGTACCCTATCAAGTTTTTGCAACTGAGTAATGTATCTGTGCCCTCCTTGCTGCATCTATGTAACTCTAGAAGGATTGACAGGGTAGATGCTGAGAGGCTGTTTCCCCGGCTGGAGAGTCTAGAACTAGGGGGCATAGTCTCAGGATAAATGGTCGGCCATTTAAGACTGAGATGAGGAGAAATTTCTTGACTCAGAGGGTTGTGAATCGTTGGAATTCTCTACCCCAGAGGGCTGTGGATGCTCAGTCGTTGAGTATATTCAAGGCTGGGATCGATAGATTTTTGGACACTAAGGGGGAAAAATTCGGTATCGCCCCATTTGGGGCGCCATTATCGGCTGAGCGCAAAGTTTAGCGCCTGGCGCTAATTATCGCCTCCGACAGCAAACTTGGCTTTTATCGCCCCGGAGGTGATTGGAGCACTAAACCTGGCGCTTCACACCTCTCTTAAGGCACAAAGGCCGAGGAGCGAGGCGCTACCTCAGAGTGCTGGCGAAGCAAGGAAGGGCAAATCAAAATAAACCTGCAAAGTGCTGCTCAGTACCCAAAACTCCTTCACACAGCGTTGAATCTCCCCAGAAGTCTCTCTCTCTCTCTCAAAATGCGTGGTGCAAAAATGTCACCAGCAAAAAAAGGCAGGAAGCGGTCGCCTTTAAATAGCTTTCTCCCAGTCCCTTTCTGACAGCAGCAGGCGGTAAGGCAGGGGGCGCCACTCAATATCTGGTCCGAGGCGCTAACGGGGCATTGCGCACTCGACTGATGTCACAATCTGCCGGCGCAGGAGATCGTGGCAGCAGTGCTTAGCGCCGCCGCAAAATGTCTAGTTAATTTCGCGAGCGGGGCAAACATCGCCACGCCTGGCCTCTAGTTGCTTTGCGCCCAAATTGGCGCCTTCTTAAGGCGCTAACGGGAGGCGCAATCAACTAAATTTTTCCCCCTAAGGGAATCAAGGGATATTGGGACTCGGGCGGAAAAGTGGAGTTGGTGTAGATGTTCAGCCATGATCTTACTGAATGGCAGAGCAGGCTCGAGGGGCTGTGTGGCTTACTCCTGCTCCTATTTCTTATGTTCTCATGTTCAAACTGTCTGACGATGCAGATTCTTGAGTGCTAGCCTAAAAAGCACCTGAGGCAGAAAGATTGAGGACTGTATTGACTCTAACGGCTATTGACATTAACCCCCTGAAATTAGGCGAGACTGCTGTGCCAGCTTGAGTGCTGGGGAGTGCCCCTGGAAACCTTTGTTTCTGACCATGCCAAAGTATCTGGGGTTATTGGGAAGGTCCCGTATTAGCAGAATGCAGACAGGTAGCAGCGCCACTATAGCCACCACTTAGGCGCCTGCTGATGGACTGAATGTGGAACCCATTGTGACCACAATCTGGAATGTGGAAAGAAAATTGGAATCTACCTACCTTTAAATAAAGTTTCCTGATTTCTCAGTGCAGCCTTTCCCTTTGAAGCTGTTCTGTCTGGGCAAGATTAACATATTGCACCTATGATGCACGAGTTCAGCAGTGTGGGGGCAAGGCCTCCTTAAGTACCCAAGTTCACCTTTTAATTGCTTTATTGCGTAATTTGAATGCCTGAGCGCTCGTATTATTTCCCCCAGCAATGTCTTTAGTGTCAGTAAACATGTAGTAAGTACTGTACTGCACTCCCTACATTGCTGTCTCCTACCACTATTACTGTCAGCATGAAGCTTCACACCAACAACTTCTAGCTGACATTTTGCTTGTATAATGTCAATTTGTGAACTCTGGGGTTTAATTTGGAATACGTGGCGAGAATTTAAATTCTTCGGTCGCCTGTTCCTTCTGCAAGTGCCTTGTAAGTGCTTTGGTGGCCGTGCCTTCTGTTGCCTGGAATTCCCTCCCTAAACCTCTCCACCTCTCTACCTCTCTCTCCTCCTTTAAGACGCTCCTTAAAACCTACCTCTTTGACCAAGCTTTTGGTCACCTGCCCTAATTTATCCTTATGTGGATCAGTGTCAAATTTTTTTATCTTAAAATACTCTTGTGCAGCGCCTTGGGACGTTTTACTATGTTAAAGGCGCTATATAAATACAAGTTGTTCTTGTTGTATTCCCCCCAACCTGACTACAGCTACCTCAATCACGACACGCCCCTCCCATTTCCGTTTTGGCTGCCCCACTGCCTCTGCTGAGATCCGATGATCCACTCCACTTGCTGTGCTGCCTTCAATGGCCTGACCTAACCCACCCAGGTCCTTTGCAGCCTCACCCAACCTGGCCCCCAAATGTCTTGCAGCTTGACCCAGTAGTAATTGTAACTGATTACCGTCATCGAGTACAATAGAAGAGCCGAATTCTGCAAGGCCTGATGCGTGAACCGCCGGTGAAGAAAGATTGAGCGGGTACATCTCCGGGTTGGGTGAGGCCAGATCAAAGGTCTTGTTGTATACTATCTCGAAATCTATTACGATAATAGGGCGTTACTTAACTAATAATAACCCAGTATAGACGAGCTATCCATAAAGGTTTAGAAAAGGGGATCCAGAGAATAGAGGCAGAAACATAGAGGAATTTTTCTTTATCAATGTAATGCTCATTCGATTACAAATTATTTTATAGGTACATATGTTTCACTGATTAATAAACAGAGAATCTCAAGATAGCTGGTTTAATCAGAAGTGAAGCATTTCTTCTTTCATGGAATCTTAAAGCACAGAAGGAGGCCATTGTGCCTGTGCCGGCTCTTCAAAAGAGCCCTCCAATTAAACCCCACTCTTTTCCCCTATGCCATGCAATTCTTTTCTATTCAAGTGTATAACCAATTCCCTTTTGAAAGTAACTATTGAATCTGCTTCCACCATCCTTTCAGACGTACATTCCAGATCCAGTGCATTGGAAGTAAAGTCTTTTTTTCTTCTTTGGTCGTGTCCTCAGGCTAGGGCACAACATCTTTTGAGGTTTCTTCCTTCAGAAGGTCCAGAGCTTGGCTGTTTTCCAGTTGGATGGTTTATTTATGTTCCATTTGTTTTATTACAAAGTTCTGCCAACCTACACCATCTTAGAATGTCTCAAGATGTATAGGTTCTCATTATCGCGGTTTCAACAATGGCACTCAGGCAATTCGGACATTTGCAAGTGATCCCGCCCTCTTTGTTAGTGTTAATTAGTTTTTCTTTCAACGTTGTTTCTATAAAGCTTTTCTCCATTAGGGTTAATAGTTTCATGGATTCTTGTCACTAGGGTTACCATTTTTTCCTTCCAGTTAGTTAGGGACAAAGAGTTCCAGATTTCCACTACCCTTTGTGTGAAAAAGTGCTTCCTGATTTTCCTAAATGGCTTAGCTCAAATTTTAAGATTATAGAAAAATAGGAGCAGGAGTCGGCCATTTGGCCCTTCGAACCTGCTCCACCATTCAAATTCCTGGGACATTGGAACCGGTTCTGGGGGAGGTGGGACCAGTACAAACTGGACGGTTTGCACCTGGGTGGGACTGGGACCGATGTCCTAGGGGGAGTGTTTGCTAGTGCTGTTGGGGACGGTTTAAACTAAAATGGCAGGGGGTTTGGAACCTATGCAGGGAGACAGAGGAAAGGGAAGCAAGGATAGAAACAAAAGATAGGAAGGAGAAAAGCAAAAGTGGAAGGCAGAGAAATCAAGGGTGTAAATCAAACAGGGCCACAGTAAATAAAAATTCTAAAAGGACTAAGAGTGTTAAAAAATCAAGCCTGAAGGCTTTGTGTCTTAATGCGAGGAGCATTCGTAATAAGGTGGATGAATTAGCTGCGCAAATAGATGTAAACGGATATGATATAATTGGGATTACGGAGACATGGCTCCAGGATGACCAAGTCTGGGAATTCAACGTCCAGGGGTATTCAATATTCAGGAAGGACAGGAAAAAAGGAAAAGGAGGTGGGGTAGCATTGCTGGTTAAAGAGATTAACACAATATTAAGGAAAGATATTAGCTCTGATGATGTGGAATCTGTATGGGCAGAGCTGAGAAATACCAAGGGGCAGAAAACGTTAATGGGAGTTGTATACAGACCCCCAAACAGTAATGCTGAGGTTGGGGATGGCATTAAACGGGAAATTAGAGACGCGTGCAATAAGGGCACAGCAGTTATCATGGGTGACTTTAATCTACATATAGATTGGGCTAACCAAATTAGTAACAATACTGTGGAGGAGGAATTCCTAGAGTGTATACGGGATGGTTTCCTGGACCAATATGTCGAGGAACCAACTAGAGACCAGGCCATCTTAGACTGGGTATTATGTAATGAGAAAGGATTCATTAGCAATCTTGTTGTGTGAGGCCCCTTGGGTCAGAGCGATCATAATATGATAGAATTCTTCATTAAAATGGAGAGTGAAGTAGTTGACTCAGAGACTAGGGTCCTGAATTTAAATAAAGGAAACTACGGTGGTATGAGGCACGAGTTGGCTAGGATGGATTGGGGAATGTTACTTAAAGGGTTGATGGTGGATAGGTAATGGCAAACATTTAAAGATTGCATGGATGAACTACAGAATTTGTTCATCCCTGTTTGGCATAAAAATAAAACAAAAAAGGTGACTCAACCGTGGCTAACAAGGGAAATTAGGGATAGCATAAGATCCAAGGAGAGGACATATAATTTGGCCAGAAAAAGCAGCAAACCTGAGGATTGGGAGCAGTTTAGGATTCAGCAAAGGAGAACAAAGGGATTAATTAAGAGGGGGAAAATAGATTATGAGAGTAAGCTTGCAGGGAACATAAAAACTGACTGTAAAAGTCTCTATAGATATGTGAAGAGAAAAAGATTGGTGAAGTCAAGCGTAGGTCCCTTGCAGTCAGAATCAGGGGAATTTATAATGGGGAACAAAGAAATGGCTGACCAATTAAATACATACTTTGGTTCTGTCTTCACAAAGGAGGACACAAATAACCTCCCAGAGATGTCGGGGAACATAGAGTCTAATGAGAGGGAGGAATTGAATGAAATGAGTATTTGTAGGGAAATGGTGTTAGGGAAATTGACAGCATTGAAGGCTGATAAATCCCCAGGGCCTGATAATCTACATCCAAGGGTACTTAAGGAAGTGGCCCTAGAAATAGTAGATGCATTGCTGGTCATCTTCCAAAATTCTATAGACTCTGGAACAGTTCCCATGGATTGGGGGATAGCTAATGTAACCCCACTATTTAAAAAAGGTGGCAGAGAGAAAACAGAGAATTATAGACCAGTAAGTCTGACATCGGTAAAGGGGAAAATGCTAGAGTCCATTCTAAAAGATGTAATAGCAGAGCACTTGTAAAACAGTGACAGGATCGGACAAAGTCAACATGGATTTACAAAAGGTAAATCATGCTTGACTAATTACTGGAATTTTTTGAGGATGTAACTGGTAGAATAGATAAGGGAGAACCAGTGGATGTGGTGTATTTGGACTTTCAGAAGGCTTTCGATAAGGTCCCGCATAAGAGATTAGCGTGCAAAGTTAAAGCACACGGGATTGGGGGTAAGGTACTGTCTTGGATAGAGAACTGGTTGGCAGACAGGAAGCAAAGAGTTGGAATAAACGGGTCTTTTTCTGAGTGGCAGGCAGTGACTAGTGGGATACCGCAGGGATCGGTGTTAGGACCCCAGCTATTCACAATATATATATAAATGATCTAGACGAGGGAACTAGATGTAATATCTCCAAGTTTGCAGACGACACAAAGCTGGGTGGGCGTGTGTGCCGTGAGGAGGATGCCGAGAAACTCCAGTATGATTTGGACAGTTTGGGTGATTGGGCAGATGCATGGCAAATGCAGTATAATGTGGATAAATGCGAAGTTATCCACTTCGGTGGCAAAAACAGGAAGACAGATTATTATCTGAACAGCAATAGATTGGGAAAAGGGGAAGTGCAACGGGACCTGGGTGTCCTTGTGCACCAGTCGCTGAAGGTAAGCATGCAGGTGCAGCAGGTGGTTAAGAAGGCAAATGGTATGTTGGCCTTCACAGTGAGAGGATTCGAGTACAGGAGCAAGGATGTCTTGCTGCAGTTGTACAGGGCCTTGATGAGACCACATCTTGAGTATTATGTGCAGTTTTGGTCACCTTATCTGAGGAAGGATTTTCTTGCCATGGAGAGAGTGCAGCGAAGATTCACCAGGCTGATACCTGGGATGGCAGGAATGATGTATGAGGAGAGATTGGGTCGCTAGAGTTTAGAAGAATGAGAGGGGATCTCATTGAAACTTATAAAATTCTAACAGGACTAGACAGACTAGATGCAGGAAGGATGTTCCCGATGGCAGGGGGAGTCCTGAACCAGGGGTCACAGTCTAAGGATAAGGGGTAAGCCATTTAGGACTGAGATGAGGAGGAATTTCTTCACCCAGAGAGAGGTGAACCTGTGGAATTCTCTACCACAGAAGGCAGTTGAGGCCAATTCATTAAATATATTCAAGAAGGAGTCATAGAGTCATAGAGTTTTACAGCACAGAAAGAGGCCCTTCGGCCCATCGTGTCTGCGCCGCCCATCCATCCCTGTCCAGTCTAATCCCATTTTCCAGCATTTGGTCCATAGCCTTGTATGCAATGGCATTTCAAGTGCTCATCCAAATGCTTCTTGAATGTTGTGAGGGTTCCTGCCTCCACCACCCTTTCAGGCATTGAGTTCCACATTCCAACCACCCTCTGGGTGAAAAAGTTCCTCCTCAAATCCCCTCTAAATCTCCTGCCCCTTACCCTGAATCTATGCCCCCTTGTTATTGACCCCCCCACTAAGGGGAAAAGTTCCTCTTTATCTACCCTATCTATGCCCCTCATTATTTTGTACACCTCAATCAGGTCCCCCCTCAGCCTTCTCTGCTCCAAGGAAAACAACTCCAGCCTGTCCAGCCTCTCTTCATAGCTGAGGCGCTCCATCCCAGGTAACATCCTGGTGAATCTTCTCTGCACCCTCTCCAAAGCAATCACATCCTTCCTATAGTGAGGCGACTAGAACTGCACACAGTACTCCAGCTGTGGCCTCACCAGCGTTTTGTACAGCTCCATCATAACCTCCCTGCTCTTATATTCTATGCCTCGGCTAATGAAGGCAAGTATCCCATATGCCTTTTTAACCACCTTATCTACCTGCTCCGCTGCCTTCAGGGATCTATGTACATGTACACCAAGGTCCCTCTGACCCTCTGTACTTCCTAGGGTCCTACCACTCATTGTGTATTCCCTTGCCTTATTTGTCCGTCCAAAATGCATCACCTCGCACTTTTCAGGGTTAAATTCCATTTGCCACTTTTCCGCCCATCTGACCAACCCGTTTATATCGTCCTGTAGCCGGAGGCTTTCCTCCTCGCAATTTACCACCCCACCAATTTTCGTGTCATCTGCGAACTTACTGATCATACCTTTTACATTCTCATCCAAATCATTTATGTAGATCACAAACAATAAGGGACCCAGCACCGATCCCTGAGGTACCCCACTGGACACAGGCTTCCAGTCACAAAAGCAACCTTCGACCATCACCCTCTGCCTCCTGCCACTCAGCCAGTTTAGGATCCAACGCGCCAAGGCACCCTGGATCCCATGGGCTCTTACCTTCTTGACCAGTCTCCTATGCGGGACTTTGTCAAAAGCTTTACTGAAGTCCATGTAAACCACATCCACAGCATTTTCCTCATCCACCCCCCTAGTCACCCCCTCGAAAAATTCGATCAGATTTGTTAGACATGATTTACCCTTGACAAAGCCATGCTGACTATCCCCGATTAATCCTTGCCTCTCCAAGTGGAGATTAATTTTGTCCCTCAGAATTTTTTCCAATAATTTCCCCACCACAGATGTTAGACTCACTGGCCTGTAATTCCCTGGTTTATCCCTGCTACCCTTCTTGAATAATGGTACTACGTTAGCTGTTCTCCAGTCCTCTGGTACATCCCCTGTGGCCAGAGAGGTTCTGAAAATTAGTGTCAGAGCCCCTGCAATCTCCTCCCTTGCCTCCCACAACAGCCTGGGATACATCTCGTCCGGGCCTGGGGATTTATCCACTTTTTGGCCCGCTAAAACCGCTAGCACCTCCTCCCTCTCGATGCTAATATGTTCAAGTATGTCACAGTCCCCTTGCCCGATTTCTATGTCTGCATCGTCTTTCTCCATAGTGAACACAGATGCAAAAAATTCATTTAAAACCCCGCCTACATCCTCTGGCTCTACACACAGATTGCCACTTTGGTCCCTAATGGGCCCTACCCTTTCCCTGGTTATCCTCTTGCCCTTAATATACTTATAAAACATCTTAGGATTTTCCTTTATTTTGCTCGCCAGTGTTATTTCATGGCCCCTCCTCGCCCTCCTAATTTCTTTTTTAAGTATGCCCCTGCACTTTTTATACTCCTCTAGGGCTTCTTCTGTCTTTAGTCTTTTGTAACTGCCAAAAGCCCCCCTTTTATTTCTAATGCATTTTTGTATATCCCTTGTCATCCAAGGTTCCCTTTGCTTGTTGGTCCCACCCTTGACCTTTACAGGAACATGTTGGCGTTGTACTCTCTCTATTTCCCTTCTGAAAGTCTCCCACTGTTTTGATGTGGATTTTCCTATAAGCTGCTGCTCCCAGTCCACTTTGGCCAGATCCTGCCTTATCATATTAAAATCGGCCTTCCCCCAATTTAGAACCCTTATTTCCGGGCCGTCTTTGTCTTTTTCCATGACCACCTTAAATCTCACCGAATTATGGTCACTGTCGCCAAAATGCTCTCCTACTGACACTTCCACCACTTGCCCGGCTACATTCCCCAGAATTAGGTCCAGTACCGCCCCCTCTCTTGTAGGACTTTCTACATGTTGGCTCAAAAAGCTCTCCTGGATGCACTTTAAGAATTCTGCACCCTCTAAGCCTTTCACACTCTGACTGTCCCAATTTATATTGGGTTAGATATATTTCTTAAGGCTAAAGGGATCAAGGGATATGGGGAGAAAGCAGGGACAGGGTGTTATAAATCTCATCATTCATCAACAAACTACTCATGAAATAACACTGGACAGCCAGCTGGTGGCGCTGTCCAAGGAGTATAAATACTCGGGCGTGGGCCCATTGCCAGGGACATTTTGTAAGACAAGGAACTAGTGAAGTACAACTAGGCCTCCATGTTCTAAAACAAGTTGATTAAAGCCTTGCTTTATGCTCAAACCAAGTGTGTAGTGAGTTTTATTACGTCAGTGGGTACTGAATTTGGAGGATCAGCCATGATCTCATTAAATGGCGGAACAGGCTTGAGGGGCCGAATGACCTACTCCTGCTCCTATCTTCTATGTTTCTATGTTTCAATATGATCATGGCTGATCCTCTATCTTAATACCATATTCCCGTTCTCTCCGCATACCCCTTTATGCCTTTTGTGTTTAGAAATCTATCTATCTCCTTCTTAAATATATTCAGTGACTTGGCCTCCACAGCCTTCTGTGGTAGAGAATTCCACAGGTTCACCACCCTCTGAGTGAAGAAATTTCTCCTCATCTCAGTCCTAAATATCCTACCCCGTATCCTGAGACTGTGACCCCTCGTTCTAGACCCCCCAGCCAGGGGAAACATCCTCCCTGCATCCAGTCTGTCTAGCCCTGTCAGAATTTTATACGTTTCAATGAGATCCCCTCTCATTCTCCTAAACTCTAGTGAATACAGGCCTAGTCGACCCAATCTCTCCTCATATGACAGTCCTACCATCCCAGGAATCAGTCCGGTGAACCTTCGCTGCACTCCCTCTATGGCAAGTATATTCTTTCTTAGGTAAGGAGACCAAAACTGCACACAGTACTCCAGGTGTGGTCTCACCAAGGCCCTGTATAACACTAGTAAGACATCCTTGCTCCTGTACTCAAATCCTCTTGCAATGAAGGCCAACATACCATTTGCCTTCCTAACTGCTTGCTGCACCTACATGTTTGCTTTCAGTGACTGGTGTACAAGGACACCTAGGTCCCTTTGTACAGCAGCATTTCCTAATCTATCACCATTTAAATAATATTCTACCTTTCTGTTTTTCCTACCGAAGTGGATAACTTCGCATTTATCCACGTTATACTGCATCTGCCATGTATTTGCCCATTCACTCAACTTGTCTAAATTGCCTTGAAGCCTCTTTGCATCCTCCTCACAACTCACAATCCCACCTAGTTTTGTGTCGTCAGCAAATTTGGAAATATGACATTTGGTTCCCTCATCCAAATCATTGATATCTATTGTGAATAGCTGGGGCCCAAGCACTGATCCCTGCAGTACCCCACTAGTCACCGCCTGCCACCCCGAAAAAGACCCATTTATTCCTACTCTCTGTTTCCTGTCTGTTAACCAATTTTCAATCCATGCCAGTATATTACCTCCAATCCCATGTGATTTAATTTTGCACACTAACCTCTTACGTGGTACTTTATCAAAGGTCTTCTGAAAATCCAAATACACCACATCCACTGGTTCTCCTTTATCTATTCTACCAACTTCAGTAGGTTTGTCAAACACGATTTCCCTTTCATAAATCGATGTTGACTTTGTCTAATCCCATTGATATTTTCTAAGTGTCCTGTTATCACATCCTTTATAATAGACTCTAGCAATTTCCCTACTACTGATGTTAGGCTAACCGGTCTGTAGTTCCCAGTTTTCTCTCTCCCTCCTTTTTTAAATAGTGGGGTTACATTTGACACCCTCCAATCTGCCGGAACTGTTCCATAATCTATAGACTTTTGGAATATGACAACCAATGCATCCACTATTTCCATGGCTACCTCTTTTAGTATTCTGGGATGCAGATTATCAGGCCCTGGGGATTTATCAGCTTTCAGTCCCATTAATTTCTCCAGCACTATTTTTTTACTAATACTAATTTCCTTTAATTCCTCCTTCTCACTAGACCCTTGGGGGGAAAAATTGAGTTGTTTGCGCCTCCTGTTAGCGCTTTACGAGGGCGCCAATTGGGGCGCAAAGCAACTAGAGGCCGGACGCGGCGATGTTTGCGCCGCTCGTGAAATTAACTAGACATTTTGCGGGGGCGCTAAACACTACCGCCACGATCTCCTGCATGGCAGATCGTGACGTCAGTTGAGTGCACAACGCCCCGTTAGTGCCCCGGACTGGATATTGAGTGGCGCCCCCTGCCTTACCGCCTGCCGCTAACAACGACAGGTTGAGGGGAGCGTTTTGCTGTCAGAAAGGGACTGGGGGAGCGCTATTTAAAGGTGACCGCTTCCTGCCTTTTTTGTCGGTGACATTTTTGCATCACGCATTCTGAGAGAGAGAGAGAGAGACTTCTGGAGAGATTCAACGCTGTGTGAAGGAGTTTTGGGTACTGAGCAGCACTTTGCAGGTTCATTTTGATTTGCCCTTCCTTGCTTCGCCAGCGCTCTGAGGTAGCGCCTCGCTCCTCGGCCTTTGCGCCTTAAGACAGGTGTGAAGCGCCTGATTTAGCAGTCCAATCACCTCCAGGGGCGATAAAAGCCAAGTTTGCTGTCGGAAGCGATAATTAGCACCAGGCGCTAAACTTTGCGCACGGCCGATAATGGCGCCCCAAATGGGGCGATACTGAATTTTTCCCCCTTGGTTCCCTCGCATTTCTGGGAAGACGGAACCAAAGTATTTGTTTAATTGCTCCGCCATTTCCCTGTTCCCCATTATAAATTCACCCATTTCTGACTGTAAGGGACTTACATTTGTCTTCATTAATCTTAATTATGTTCCCTCATTCTTGATTCTCCCACTAGAGGAAATAGTTTCTCTATATTCAGTATTTAGGAAGGATCGACAAAAAAGAAAGGGAGGAGGGGTAGCATTGCTAGTAAAAGAGGGGATAAATGCAATTGAAAAGAAGGATATTAACTCAGTTAATACAGAATCTATATGGGTGGAGCTAAGAAATAGCGAGGGGCGAAAAACATTAATAGGAGTGGTATATAGGCCTCCAAATAGTAAAATAGAGGTTAGGGAGGGCATCACGAGGGAAATTAGAGAAGCGTGCAATAAGAGCACAGCTGTCATCATAGGTGACTTTAACTTACATATAGATTGGACTAGCCTAATCAGTAAAAATAATGAGGAGGAGGAATTCCTTGAGTGTTTAAGGGATGGTTATCTGGATCAATATGTCGAGGAACCAACTCGGGAACAGGCTATATTGGACTGGGTACTGTGCAATGAGAAGGGACTAATCAGTAATCTTGTTGTACGGGGACCCTTGGGTCAGAGCGATCATAACATGATCGATTTCTCACTCGAAATGGAGAGCGAAGAAATTGACTCAGAGACTAAGGTCCTGAATTTAAACAAGGGGAATTATGATGCCATGAGACGGGAACTGAGTAGGTCTGATTGGACAACGTTCCTGGGAGGACTGGAGGTAGATAAACAATGGCAAACATTTAAAGATAGAATGACAAAATTGCAAAAATTGTTTATACCAATCTGGCATAAAAGGAAATCTAAAAAGGTGACTCAACCGTGGATAACAGGGGAAATTAGAGACAGCATAAAATCCAAAGATAGGGCGTATAAAATAGCCAAAAAAAGCGCCAGAGCGGAAGATTGGGAACAGTTTAAGATAGAGCAAAGGAGGGCAAAGGGCATGATCAAGAGGGGCAAAATAGCTTACGAAAACAAGCTGGCGGAAAATATAAAAACTAACTCCAAAAGCTTTTATAAATATATCAAAAGGAAAAGACTGGTGAAAACCAAAGTTGGTCCATTGCAGTCAGATACGGGGGAATATATAATGGGAAATAAGGAAATGGCAGATCAACTAAATGCATACTTTGGGTCAGTCTTTACGAAGGAAGACACAAAAAACCTCCCTGGGATATCGGGAAAAATAGGGACATTGGCAAAGGAGGAACTGACGCAAATCAATATCTCTAAGGATATGGTGTTAAGGAAGCTAAAGGGATTGAAGGTGGACAAATCCCCAGGGCCTGATAACATGCATCCTAGGGTACTGAAGGAGGTGGCCCTAGAGATAGCGGATGCACTAAGGATGATTTTTCAGAATTCATTAGACTCGGGAACAGTGCCGATGGATTGGAGGGTAGCTAACGTTACCCCACTATTCAAAAAGGGGGGTAGGGAAAAAGCAGGTAATTACAGACCTGTAAGCCTTACATCAGTTGTGGGCAAAATGCTGGAGTCCATCATTAAGGATGAAATAGCGGAGCACTTAGCAAATGGGGACAGGATAGGACAGAGTCAACATGGATTTACAAAGGGTAAATCGTGCTTGACTAATCTATTGGAATTTTTTGAGGGAGTAACTGGTAGAATAGATGGGGGAGAGCCAGTAGATGTGGTGTACCTGGACTTCCAAAAGGCCTTCGATAAGGTCCCACATAAAAGATTAGCATGGAAAATTGAGGCTCATGGGATAAAGGGGAAAGTTTTGGCGTGGATAGGGAACTGGCTGTCAGATAGAAAACAGAGAGTTGGAATAAACGGCTCATTTTCTGAATGGCAGGCAGTAACAAGTGGGGTACCACAGGGATCTGTCCTGGGCCCCCAGCTGTTCACAATTTACATTAATGACCTGGATCAGGGAGTCGGATGCAGCATTTCCAAATTTGCAGACGACACTAAACTAGGAGGTGGGGTGGGCTCAGAGGAAGAGACCAGGAAGCTCCAGAGCGATTTGGACAGACTGGGCGATTGGGCGGATAAATGGCAGATGCACTATAATGTGGACAAGTGCGAAGTTATCCACCTTGGGTGCAGGAACGGGAGGGCAAATTATTATTTAAATGGCAATAGATTGGGAGAGGGGGAAGTACAGAGAGACCTGGGTGTTCTTGTACACCAGTCACTGAAGGCGAGCATGCAGGTGCAACAGGCGGTCAAGAAGGCAAACGGTATGCTGGCCTTCATAGCAAAAGGGTTAGAATACAGGAACAGGGATACCTTGCTGCAGCTGTACAGGGCACTGGTGAGACCACACCTCGAGTACTGTGTACAGTTTTGGTCGCCTCATCTGAGGAAGGATGTTCTTGCCATGGAGGGGGTGCAGCGGCGATTCACCAGGCTGATACCAGGAATGGCGGGAATGACCTATGAGGAGAGACTATGTAGTTTAGGGATGTACACACTGGAGTTTAGAAGATTGAGAGGGGACCTCATAGAAGTGTATAAAATTCTGACAGGTCTAGACAGACTGGATGCAGAAGGAATGTTTCCCTTGGCGGGTGAAAACAGAACTAGAGGACATAATTTAAGGATAAGGGCTAAACCATTTAGGACAGAGATGAGGGGGAATTTCTTCACTCAGAGAGTGGTGAACCTGTGGAACTCATTGCCACAGAGGGCAGTGTACGCCAGCTCATTAAATATATTTAAGAGGGAATTAGATATATTTCTACGGGCAAAAGGGGTTAAGGGTTACGGAGAGAAGGCGGGGACGGGATACTGAATTAAAGGATCAGCCATGATCTCATTAAATGGCGGAGCAGGCACGAAGGGCCGAATGGCCTACTCCTGCTCCTATCTTCTATGTATCTATGTATATATATCTACCTTATTAACTCCTTTTAACATTGGATCACCCCTCAATCCCCCAGACTCAAGGGAATACAAGCCAAGTCCTGATAATGTAACCCTCTAATTTATCATTCTGGTGAATCTGTGCTGCACCCCTCCAAGGCCAATCTATCCTTCCTGAGGTGCGGTGTCCAGGACTGAACACTGAAGCAAAACGTCTTCCCCTTTGTAATCCAGCCCCCTTGAGATGAAGGCCAACATTCCATTATCCTTTTTGATTGCTTTTTGTATCTGTCTGCTAGCGTATATGTGGACTCCCAAATCCCTTTGCTCCTCTACAGTTCCTAGTTTCTCACCATTTACAAATACTCTGATTTATCTTTCCTAAGTCCAAAGTGGATGACTTCACACTCGCCCACATTAAACTGCCAGTTTTGCCCATTCATTTAACCTGTTTATGCCCCTTTGCAACTTCCAGCTTGTTGTGTATGTGCCTTTAAGAGAAGAACTGATTCTATACTGCAGTACCGGCAGTGACCACCCCTGTATATAAAGCCATAGCAGGCTTCTGTATTTCAGTCTTGAATTACTCTCTGTTCAGTAAATACCTGTTTTATTGTTCTCCTGCAGTCTGAGTATTATTGATCCTCGGACACTACACAGCTCACATCTGCACTGCTTACTGTCCCTCCTAATTTAGTGTCATCTGTAAACTTGGATATGCAATTCTCTATTCCTTCATCCATGTCATTAAGAAATATGGTGAAATATTGAGGCCCCAGAAACAGATCCATGGGGAACACCATTTGTCACATCCTGCCGGCAGGGTAAAGGCAGGAAGGTAGTGCAGGAGTCACCTGCGGTCATCTCCCTCCAAAACAGGTTTACCGTTTTGGGTACTGTTGGGGGAGATGACTTATCAGGGGAAGGCACCAGCAGCCAGGTTCAGGGCACCATGACTGGCTCTGCTGCACAGAAGGGTGGGAGAAAAAAAGGGATAGGGCTATAGTGATAGGGATTCAATTGTAAGGGGGATAGATAGGAGTTTCTGTGGCCGAGACCGAGACTCCAAGATGGTATGTTGCCTCCCTGGTGCAAGGGTCAAGGATGTCTCGGAGCGGGTGCAGAGCATTCTGAAGGGGGAGGGGGATCAGCCAGTTGTCGTGGTACATGTAGGTACCAACGATGTAGGTAAAAAGAGGGAGGAGGTCCTACAAGCTGAATTTAGGGAGTTAGGAGCTAAATTGAAAAGTAGGACCTCAAAGGTAGTAATCTCTGGATTGCTACCAGTGCCACGAGCTAATAAGTTTAGAGAGAGTAAGATAGATAAGCTAAATACGTGGCTTGAGCAGTGGTGCAAGGGAGAGGGATTTAAATTCTTGAGGCATTGGAACCAGTTCTTGGGGAGGAGTGACCTGTACCAAGGGGACGGTCTACACCTGAGCTGTGAGGGAGCCGATGTCCTCGGGGTAATATTTTCTAGGGCGGTTCGGGAGGATTTAAACTAATTTGGCAGGGGGATGGGAACCTAGATAGTGGAAAAGAGGGAAGTCATATGAAGTCAGAAATAGATGGTAGAAAGGTGAGAAGCAATAAGCAAAGGAGAGAAACACAAAGGGCCAAACTAATTCATAATGAGAGTGTGAAAAAAGCAAGCCTGAAGGCTTTGTATCTTAATGCTAGAAGCATTAGGAACAAGGTGGATGAATTAGTTGTGGAAATAGAGGTAAACAAGTATGATTTGATTGGGATTACAGAAACGTGGCTGCAGGGTGGGCAAGGCTGGGAACTTAACATCCAGGGATATACAATATTTAGGAAGGATCGGCAAAAAGGTAGGGGAGGTGGGGTAGCATTGCTGGTAAAGGAGGGGATTAATGCAATGGAAAGGAAGGATATTAACTCGGATGAAACGGAATCTGTATGGGTAGAAATGAGAAATAGCAAGGGGAGGAAAACGTTAGTGGGTGTGATATATAGGCCTCCAAATAGTAATATGGAGGTGAGGGAAGGCATAAAAAGGGAAATTAGAGAAGCGTGCGATAAGAGCACAGCTGTCATCATGGGTGACTTTAATTTACATATTGATTGGACTACCCAAATTAGTAAAAATTCTGAGGAGGAGGAATTCCTGGAATGTTTTCGGGACGGTTATCTGGACCAATATGTCGAGGAGCCGACTCGAGATCAGGCCATTTTAGACTGGGTATTGTGCAATGAGAAGGGACTTATCAACAATCTTCTTGTACGAGGCCCCTTGGGTCAGAGCGATCATAATATGATCGAGCTCTCAGTCGAGATGGAGAGTGAGGAAATTGCATCAGAGACTAAGGTCCAGAACTTAAATAAAGGGAATTACGAGGGTATGAGACGGGAATTGGGTAAGATTGATTGGGTGGTGTTTCTGGGGGGATTGACAGTGGATAGACAATGGCAAGCATTCAAAGATAGAATGGAAGAATTCCAGAACATGTTTATACCGGTTTGGCATAAAAATAAACCTAAAAAGGTGGCTCAACCGTGGATAACGAGGGAAATTAGGGACAGCATAAAATCAAAAAAAAGGGCATATCAACTGGCAAAAAAAAGCACCAGACCGGAAGATTGGGGGCAGTACAGGATACAGCAAAAGAGGACAAAGGGATTAATCAGGAAGGGGAAAATAGAATACGAAAGTAAACTTGCAGCAAACATAAAGACAGACTGCAAAAGCTTTTATCGGTATATCAGGAGGAAAAGACTGGTAAAATCCCAAGTCGGTCCTTTGCAGTCCGATTCGGGAGAATATATAATGGAGAATAAGGAAATGGCAGACCAATTAAACTCATACTTTGGTTCTGTATTCACAAAGGAGGACACAAATAACCTCCCAGGAATATCGGCAAACATAGGGACTAATGAGAGGGAGGCGCTGACAGAAATTAGTATCTCTAGGGATATGGTGTTGGGTAAGTTGAGGGGACTGAAGGCCGACAAATCCCCGGGGCCTGATAAACTACATCCTAGGGTACTTAAGGAGGTGGCCCTGGAGATAGCAGATGCTCTAAGGATCATCTTCCGGAACTCCATTGACTCGGGAACAGTACCCGTGGATTGGAGGGTAGCTAATGTTACCCCAATATTTAAAAAGGGGGGTAGAGAGAAAGCAGGGAATTATAGACCAGTAAGCCTTACATCGGTTGTGGGCAAAATGCTAGAGTCCATTATTAAGGATAAAATAGCGGAGCACTTGACAAATGGGGAAAGGATCGGACAGAGTCAACATGGATTTACAAAGGGTAAATCGTGTTTGACTAATCTGCTGGAATTTTTTGAGGAAGTAACTGGTAAAATAGATGGGGGAGAGCCAGTGGATGTGGTGTACCTTGACTTCCAGAAAGCCTTCGATAAGGTTCCACACAAAAGATTATCATGCAAAATTAAGGCTCATGGGATTGGGGGCAAAGTATTAACGTGGATAGAGAACTGGCTGGCGGATAGAAAACAGAGAGTTGGAATAAACGGCTCGTTTTCGGAGTGGCAGGCAGTGACCAGCGGGGTGCCGCAAGGATCTGTCCTGGGACCCCAGCTGTTCACAATATATATAAATGATCTGGATCAGGGAATTGGATGCAATATTTCCAAATTCGCTGACGACACTAAACTAGGAGGAGGGGTGGGCTCTGATGAGGATGTCAGGAGGCTACAGTGCGATTTGGACAGGTTGGGGGAATGGGCGGATACGTGGCAGATGCACTATAATGTGGATAAATGCGAGGTTATCCACTTTGGGGGTAAAAACAGGAGGGTAGATTATTATCTAAATGGCAATAGATTGGGAGATGGGGAAGTGCAGAGGGACCTGGGTGTTCTTGTGCACCAGTCACTGAAGGAGAGCATGCAGGTGCAACAGGCGATTAAGAAGGCAAATGGTATGTTGGCCTTCATATCAAGGGGGTTCGAGTATAGGAATAGGGATACCTTACTACAGCTGTACAAGGTGCTGGTGAGACCGCATCTGGAGTATTGTGTACAGTTTTGGTCGCCCCATCTGCGGAAGGATGTTCTTGCCATGGAAAGAGTGCAGCGGCGATTCACCAGGCTGATACCTGGAATGGCGGGAATGACCTACGAGGAGAGATTGAATAGTTTGGGCTTGTACTCACTGGAGTTTAGAAGATTGAGAGGGGATCTCATCGAAACATATAAAATTATGGCAGGCCTGGACAGGCTGAATTCAGAGAGAATGTTTCCAATGGCAGGGGAGCACAGAACCAGGGGCCACAGTCTAAAAATAGCGGGCAAATCATTTAAAACAGAGATGAGGAAGAATTTCTTCACTCAAAGAGTGGTGAGCCTGTGGAATTCCCTGCCACAGAGGGCTGTGAAGGCTAATTCAATAAATATTTTCAAGAGAGAATTGGATATATTTCTGAAGGCTAAGGGGATTAAGGGTTACGGAGAAAAGGCGGGGACGGGGTACTGAACTGGTAAGATCAGCTAAGATCTCAGATGAAGATCAGCCATGATCTCATTGAATGGCGGAGCAGGCTCGAAGGGCCGAATGGCCTACTCCTGTTCCTATCTCTATGTTTCTATGTTTCTATACCCTTTATCCTTCTCTTACCTCTCGACCAATTTCCATGCCAAGTCAAAAGGATACCTCCAATTCTGTGCACTCTCACTTTTGCCAATAATCTTTTGTGTGGAATCTTATCAAATGCCTTCTGAAAGTCCATATAGATAACATCCATAGACACTCCTTTGTCTACATGATTAGTGACCTCCTCAAAAAATTCAACCAGATTAGTCAGACTTGCCTTTAACAAAGGCATGCTGCCTCTCTCTGATCAGCGCATACTTGCTCAAGTACTGTCACTCTATCCTGAATGACAGATTCTAGTGGTTTCCCCAAAACTAACATTCAGCTAATACAAAATACAACTGCATTAGGCAATTAAAAAAACATGATACAAAATACTATTATACATCACAACAATCTGCTGCCTGCCTAACCTGAGTGCCTTTGGTCGTTTATCCAGAACAAGTTCCCCCCAGCCTACTTCTTTGGTGGCCCGTGCTCCTTGGCTAGCTAGCCCACCCACACCCTTTCCCACCCTGTCTTGTAGCCCATCACCCCAAGTGCTTTCCAGTTCATTGCCCAACTATCTTGAGGGCTTCCAAGCCCATCTGATCATTCACCTCTCCCAAGTGCTTGCCTACCTTCATGGCCTGAGTGTTTCCCAGCCCATCTGTGCGTTAATTTTCTGCCCAACTAAACCATTTCTAGCCCACATTTAGCTGTGCATCCCTAATGCTTCCCATTTCACTTATTTGCCTCAAGGCTTCCTGGTCAGATGAGATGTGAAGGAAGAAAGCAAGACATGAATGGAGGCGAGCGAGAAGTGATGTTGCATTCAAAGGGGAAAAATTGAGTCGCGCCCCCTTTGGGGCGCTAACTTCGCCGGGGCGCTAAAAGTAGTGCCCCGGCAAAGTTAGCGCCTCTGCGGCCGAAATTGAATGGTAGCGCCCCAAGAGGGAAGCGGGGCTCTACTGGAAGCGCCCCGTCTCCCTCTTGGGGAGCTGCGAGGGAATATCGCGGCGCTACATGCTGCAGTACTGCAGGCCTTCCTCCCCTTCTTAAAGGGGAGGGGCCTGGCGCTCAGCTGGGCCACCAGGGATCGGGAGTGCCGGCAAACGAGTCCGGCACTCATGGAGAGCAGCCGGCACCCCACGGGGGGGGCTTCACGGGGGCCGGGGACGGCAACGGGGGCAGGTGCTGGCAGGCGGCCAGCAACAAAAATGGCTGCCCGCCACCTCCCCTTTAATTTGCGCTGTCCCGGCCGCAGGTAGGCCCCCCTGACCCCGTCGGACATAGTGTCCGGCGGTAAGTCGGGGGCGCCACCGAAGATAGCGAGCAGGGCGCTGCGCATGCCGATGATGTCATTGCTGGCGGCGCAGCGCCGCGGGGCGCTAATAGTTGCCGCCGCTAACCTCCCGCTGAATTTCACGGGAGACGCTGATGGTGCCGCGCCCGGGCACTAGTTGCTTTGCGCCCCGTTAGCGCCCTAGGGCGCTAACAGGGCGCAAAGCAACCGAATTTTTCTCCCATAGAATCATAGAAATTTACAGCACAGAAGGAGGCCATTCAGCCCATCTTGTCCATGCCGGCCAACAAAGAACTATCCACCCTAATCCCACTTTCCAGCACTTGGTCCGTAGCCCTGTAGGTTATGGCACTTGAAGTGCACATCCAAGTACTTTTTAAATGTGATGAGGGTTTCTGCCTCTACCACCCTTTCAGGCAGTGAGTTCCAGACCCCCACCACCTTCTGGGTGAAAAAAGTTTTCCTCAAATCCCCTCTAAACCTTCCCCCAATTACTTTATATCTATGCCCGCTGGTTATTGACCCTTCTGCTAAGGGAAATAGGCCCTTCCTATCCACGCTACCTAGGCCCCTCATAATTTTATACACCTCAATTAGGTCTTCCCTCAGCCTCCTCTCTTCCAAAGAAAACAACCCCAGCCTATCCAATCTTTCCTCATAGCTAAAATTCCCCAGCCCAGGCAACGTCCTTGGAAATCTCCTCTGTACCCTCTCTAGTGCAATCACATCCTTCCTGTAATGTGGTGACCAGAACTGCACGCAGTATTCTAGCTGCGGCCTAACTAGTGTTTTATACAGTTGAAGCATAACCTCCCTGCTCTTATATTCTATGCCTCGGCTAATAAAGGCAAGTATCCTGTATGCCTTCTTAACCACCTTATCTACCTGTCCTGCTACCTTCAGGGATTACTTGCACTCCAAGGTCCCTCTGATCTTCTACACTTCTCACTGTCCTACCATTTATTGTGTATTCCCTTGCCTTGTTAGCCCTCCCCAAATGCATTACCTCACACGTCTCCGGATTGAATTCCATTTGCCACTGTTCTGCCCACCTGACCAGTCCATTGATATCTTCCTGCAGTCTGCAGCTTCCTTCTTCAGTATCAACCACAAGGCCAATTTTTGTATCATCTGCAAACTTCTTAATCATACTTCCTACATTCAAGTCCAAATCATTGATATATACCACAAAAAGCAAAAGCCCCAGTACTGGGCCCTGCGGAACCCCACTGGAAACAGCCTTCTAGTCACAAAAACACCCTTCGACCATTACCCATTGTTTCCTGCCTCTGAGCCAATTTTGGATCCAACTTGCCACTTTGCCCTGGATCCTATGGGCTTTTACTTTCATGACCAGTCTGCCATGCGGGACCTTATCAAAAGCCTTGCTAAAGTCCATATAGACTACATCAAACGCACTACCCTCATCGACACTCCTTATTACCTCCTCAAAAAATTCAATCAAGTTAGTCAGACACGACCTTCCCTTAACAAATCCATGCTGACTGTCCCTGATTAATCCATGTCTTTCTAAATGAAAATTTATCCTGCACCTCACAACATTCAAGCCCTACTTTAAGAGTTGAGTAAATAATCAAGGCTGACAATTCAATGCAGGACTACGGGTGCTGCATTGTTGGAGGTGCTGTTTTTTAGAGGAGATATTAAACTGATGCCTTTGCTACCTTTTCAGGTGGATGCCATAAATCCCATGTCCACTATTTGAAGAAAAGCCATGAGTTCTCCTGGTGTCCTGGCCAACATTCCACTCTCAACCAATACCACCAAAACAGCTTTATTGCTCATCCATTTCATTGCTGTTTATGGGGTCTTATTGTGAGAAAAATGGCTCCTGTAGTGCCTACATAATAACAGTCACTGCGGTACAAAGTAATTCCATATATATGAAGTGTTTTGGGATGTCCCAAGAGATGCGATAAGGTGCTTTATAGATGCAGGTTTTTTTTCTTTACTCTGATCCTACCCATTTAATCTTGGGTATAAAATATTTTTTGACCTCCAAAGATAATCAACCCAAAGTGCAGAATATTCATCCATCCTCACATCTCCACAGTTCTCGGCACTCCTCTGGCGTTGCCCCTTTTTGTGTAAACATGCTTATGTAACAAAGACATTTATGAGCATTTGGTGTCTGCACTGCAGTTGGAACAGAAACTGCAAATGCGGCTATTTGGTAGATCAGAAGATCACAGAGCTGAACATACATAAACAACACTCATTTGTGAATCTTAGGAATCTGACCAGATCACCAAAGTTTATTCAATCGCACCATGTTTGAATAATGCAATCTGACTGAAGGGTGCAAACTGCACTATATAAAGCACAGTACACCTCAACAGTATAAAAGTATTGCGCTCGATGTGCAGAATTAAAAAAAATATTTTGCTTTTCTCGCTACTTCCTCACTTTCTGATCTCCTAGCTGCATACACTTGTAGATACAAGCGCATGCAGCGAGGAGATGCATAACAGAACTCTGTGATAAGTTCTCTTATTTTACTTGGTGAGACCACACCTTGAAACATAGAAACATAGAAGATAGGAGCAGGAGTAGGCCATTCGGCCCTTCGAGCCTGCTCCGCCATTCAATGAGATCATGGCTGATCATCCAAATTCAGTACCCTGTCCCTGCCTTCTCCCCATATCCCTTGATCCCTTTAGCCTTAAGAAATATATCCAACTCTTTCTTGAATATATTTAATGAACTGGCCTCCACCGCCCTTTGTGGCAGAGAATTCGACAGGTTCACCACTCTCTGGGTGAAGAAATTCCTCCTCATTTCAGTCCTAAATGTCCTACCCCTTATCCTTAGACTATGACCCCTGGTTCTGGACTCCCCGACCATCGGGAACATCCTTCCAGCATCTAGTCTGTCCAGGCCTGACAGAATTTTATAGGTTTCGACGAGATCCCCTCTCAATCTTCTAAACTCCAGTGAGTATAAGCCCAATCAACACAATCTCTCCTCATACGTCATTCCTGCCATCCCAGGTATCAGCCTGGTGAATCTTCGCTGCACTCCTTCCATGGCAAGAACGTATTTCCTCAGATAAGGCGACCAAAACTGCACACAATACTCAAGGTGCGGTCTTACCAAGGCCCTGTACAACTGTAGCAAGACATCCTTGTTCCTGTACTCGAACCCTCTTGCCACGAAGGCCAACATACCATTTGCCTTCTTAACCGCCTGCTGCACCTGCATGCTTACCTTCAGCGACTGGTGTACAAGAACACCCAGGTCTCTTTGCACTTCCCCTTCTCCCAATCTATTGCCATTCAAATAATAATCTGCCTTCCTGTTTTTGCCACCAAAGTGGATAACCTCACATTTATCCACATTATAGCGCATTTGCCATGTTTCTGCCCAATCACCTAACCTGTCCAAATCGTACTGGAGTTTCATGACATCCTCCTCACAGCATACCCTCCCACCCAGCTTTGTGTCGTCTGCAAATTTGGAGATATTACATCCAATTCCCTCGTCCAGATCATTAATATATATTGTGAACAGCTGGGGTCCTAGGACCGATCCTTGCGGTACCCCACTAGTCACTGCCTGCCACTCGGAAAACGACCCGTTTATTCCAACTCTTTGCTTTCTGTCCGCCAACCAGTTCTCTATCCAAGTCAATACCTTGCCCCCAATCCCATGTGCCTTAATTTTGCACGCTAATCTCTTATGCGGGACCTTATCGAAAGCCTTCTGAAAGTCCAAATACACCACATCCACTGGTTCTCCCTTATCTATTTTACCAGTTACATCCTCAAAAAATTCCAGTAGATTAGTCAAGCATGATTTACCTTTTGTAAATCCATGTTGACTTTGTCCGATCCTGTCACTGCTTTCCAAGTGCTCTGCTATTACATCTTTTATAATGGACTCTAGCATTTTCCCCACTACCGATGTCAGGCTTACCGGTCTATAATTCCCCGCTTTTTCTCTGCCACCTTTTTTGAATAGTGGGGTAACATTAGCTACCCTCCAATCCATGGGTACTGTTCCAGAGTCTATCGAGTTCTGGAAGATGACCAGCAATGCATCTACTATTTCTAGGGCCACTTCCTTAAGTACCCTGGGATGTAGATTATCAGGCCCTGGGGATTTATCGGCCTTCAGTCCCATCAATTTTCCTAACACCATTTCAGTACAAATACTGATTTCATTCAGTTCCACCCTTTCATCAGACCCTATGTTCCCCGGTATTTCTGGGAGGTTATTTGTGTCCTCCTTTGTGAAGACAGAACCAAAATATGTATTTAGTTGGTCCGCCATTTCTTTGTTCCCCATTATAAATTCCCCCGATTCTGACTGCAAGGGACCTACGCTTGACTTCACCAATCTTTTTCTCTTCACATATCTATAAAAGCTTTTACAGTCAGTTTTTATGTTCCCTGAAAGCTTACTCTCATATTCTATTTTCCCTTTCTTAATTAATCCCTTTGTCCTCCTTTGTTGAATCCTAAACTGCTCCTAATCCTCAGGATTATTGCTTTTTCTGGCCAATTTGTATGTCCTCTCCTTGGATCTTATGCTATCCCTAATTTCCCTTGTTAGCCACGGTTGAGTCACCTTTTTTGTTTTATTTTTATGCCAAACTGGGATGAACAACTTCTGTAGTTCATCCATTCGGTCTTTGAATGTTTGTCATTGCCTATCCACCGTCAACCCTTTGAGTGCCATTCCCCAATCAATCCTACCCAACTCGCTCCTCAGACCATCGTAGTTTCCTTTATTTAAATTGAGGATGCTTGTCTCTGAATCAACTACTTCATTCTCCATCTTAATGAAGAATTCGATCATATTATGATCGCTCCGACCCAAGGGGCCTCGTACAACAAGATTGCTAATTAATCCTTTCTCGTTACATAATACCCAGTCTAAGATGGCCTGATCTCTGGTTGGTTCCTCGACATATTGGTCCAGGAAACCATCCCGTAAACACTCCAGGAATTCCTCCTCCACAGTATTGTTAGTAATTTGGTTAGCCCAATCTATATGTGGATTAAAGTCACCCATGATGACTGCTGTGCCCTTATTGTACGCTTCTTTAATTCCCTTTTAATGACATTCCCAACCTCCACCTTACTGTTTGGAGGTCTATATACCACTCCCACTAATGTTTTTTTCCCCTTAGTATTTCTCAATTCTACCCATACAGATTCCACATCATCAGAGCTAATATCCTTCATTACAATTGTGTTAATCCCTTCTTTAACCAGTAATGCTACCCCTCCTCCCTTTCCTTTTTGCCTATCTTTCCTGAATATCAAATACCCCTGGATGTTGAGTTCCCAGTCTTGACCATCCTTGAGCCACGTTTCCGTAATCCCAACCAAATCATATTCGTTTACCTCTATTTGCGCAGCCAATTCATCCACCTTATTACAAATGCTCCTCGCCTTAAGACATAGGCCTAGAAATTCATTAAGGCGCTGCCAGCTTTGCGCCCAGTTAACGCCTAAAGGGAGATTTTGCGCCAAAAATGAGTTTGCGCAGATATTCAGCGCAGCGGTATTGGCGGCGGTAGCCGTTAGCGCTGCGCCGGCACCGATGACGTCATCGGTGTGCGCAGTGCCCTGGTTCCGCCCCGAAACCATACCTGTAGTGTCCGTGTGTAGATAAGGACACTGAAGACAGGAGTTGGTTCATAGGTATTTACTAAGCAAGTCTTGGGGGGGGTGGTTTCTAAAGGATATACACAATACACAGGCTTATATAGCCCAAGTGGCAATTACCGGCATTACGCACACCTGGGGCTCCTAAAGGCACATACACCATAATTCCTCCCCTTCTAGCTAACTAGTACATCATATTTTAAGTAATTATTAATTACATGTTATATGCAAAATAATATACATTGCTGTATTAATTAATTATAAGTTAGTCTCTCAGGAGGCTTCCTGACTCGGTCCGGATAACGCCTCGGGGGTGTAGTAGTTTCTGGTGGTGTAGTAGGTTCTTCTGGCAAGGCTGATTCGGCTTGAAGGCCAGTGTCGGGTTCATCGGGCTCCAGTGTCACCGGATCGGAGGTAGATATGGGTATTCAAGGTGGATGAATTAGTTGTGGAAATAGAGGTAAACAAGTATGATTTGATTGGGATTACAGAAACGTGGCTGCAGGGTGGGCAAGGCTGGGAACTTAACATCCAGGGATATACAATATTTAGGAAGGATCGGCAAAAAGGTAGGGGAGGTGGGGTAGCATTGCTGGTAAAGGAGGGGATTAATGCAATGGAAAGGAAGGATATTAACTCGGATGAAACGGAATCTGTATGGGTAGAAATGAGAAATAGCAAGGGGAGGAAAACGTTAGTGGGTGTGATATATAGGCCTCCAAATAGTAATATGGAGGTGAGGGAAGGCATAAAAAGGGAAATTAGAGAAGCGTGCGATAAGAGCACAGCTGTCATCATGGGTGACTTTAATTTACATATTGATTGGACTACCCAAATTAGTAAAAATTCTGAGGAGGAGGAATTCCTGGAATGTTTTCGGGACGGTTATCTGGACCAATATGTCGAGGAGCCGACTCGAGATCAGGCCATTTTAGACTGGGTATTGTGCAATGAGAAGGGACTTATCAACAATCTTCTTGTACGAGGCCCCTTGGGTCAGAGCGATCATAATATGATCGAGCTCTCAGTCGAGATGGAGAGTGAGGAAATTGAATCAGAGACTAAGGTCCAGAACTTAAATAAAGGGAATTACGAGGGTATGAGACGGGAATTGGGTAAGATTGATTGGGTGGTGTTTCTGGGGGGATTGACAGTGGATAGACAATGGCAAGCATTCAAAGATAGAATGGAAGAATTCCAGAACATGTTTATACCGGTTTGGCATAAAAATAAACCTAAAAAGGTGGCTCAACCGTGGATAACGAGGGAAATTAGGGACAGCATAAAATAAAAAAAAAGGGCATATCAACTGGCAAAAAAAAGCACCAGACCGGAAGATTGGGGGCAGTACAGGATACAGCAAAAGAGGACAAAGGGATTAATCAGGAAGGGGAAAATAGAATACGAAAGTAAACTTGCAGCAAACATAAAGACAGACTGCAAAAGCTTTTATCGGTATATCAGGAGGAAAAGACTGGTAAAATCCCAAGTCGGTCCCTTGCAGTCCGATTCGGGAGAATATATAATGGAGAATAAGGAAATGGCAGACCAATTAAACTCATACTTTGGTTCTGTATTCACAAAGGAGGACACAAATAACCTCCCAGGAATATCGGCAAACATAGGGACTAATGAGAGGGAGGAGCTGACAGAAATTAGTATCTCTAGGGATATGGTGTTGGGTAAGTTGAGGGGACTGAAGGCCGACAAATCCCCGGGGCCTGATAAACTACATCCTAGGGTACTTAAGGAGGTGGCCCTGGAGATAGCAGATGCTCTAAGGATCATCTTCCGGAACTCCATTGACTCGGGAACAGTACCCGTGGATTGGAGGGTAGCTAATGTTACCCCAATATTTAAAAAGGGGGGTAGAGAGAAAGCAGGGAATTATAGACCAGTAAGCCTTACATCGGTTGTGGGCAAAATGCTAGAGTCCATTATTAAGGATAAAATAGCGGAGCACTTGACAAATGGGGAAAGGATCGGACAGAGTCAACATGGATTTACAAAGGGTAAATCGTGTTTGACTAATCTGCTGGAATTTTTTGAGGAAGTAACTGGTAAAATAGATGGGGGAGAGCCAGTGGATGTGGTGTACCTTGACTTCCAGAAAGCCTTCGATAAGGTTCCACACAAAAGATTATCATGCAAAATTAAGGCTCATGGGATTGGGGGCAAAGTATTAACGTGGATAGAGAACTGGCTGGCGGATAGAAAACAGAGAGTTGGAATAAACGGCTCGTTTTCGGAGTGGCAGGCAGTGACCAGCGGGGTGCCGCAAGGATCTGTCCTGGGACCCCAGCTGTTCACAATATATATAAATGATCTGGATCAGGGAATTGGATGCAATATTTCCAAATTCGCTGACGACACTAAACTAGGAGGAGGGGTGGGCTCTGATGAGGATGTCAGGAGGCTACAGTGCGATTTGGACAGGTTGGGAGAATGGGCGGATACGTGGCAGATGCACTATAATGTGGATAAATGCGAGGTTATCCACTTTGGGGGTAAAAACAGGAGGGTAGATTATTATCTAAATGGCAATAGATTGGGAGATGGGGAAGTGCAGAGGGACCTGGGTGTTCTTGTGCACCAGTCACTGAAGGAGAGCATGCAGGTGCAACAGGCGATTAAGAAGGCAAATGGTATGTTGGCCTTCATATCAAGGGGGTTCGAGTATAGGAATAGGGATACCTTACTACAGCTGTACAAGGTGCTGGTGAGACCGCATCTGGAGTATTGTGTACAGTTTTGGTCGCCCCATCTGCGGAAGGATGTTCTTGCCATGGAAAGAGTGCAGCGGCGATTCACCAGGCTGATACCTGGAATGGCGGGAATGACCTACGAGGAGAGATTGAATAGTTTGGGCTTGTACTCACTGGAGTTTAGAAGATTGAGAGGGGATCTCATCGAAACATATAAAATTATGGCAGGCCTGGACAGGCTGAATTCAGAGAGAATGTTTCCAATGGCAGGGGAGCACAGAACCAGGGGCCACAGTCTAAAAATAGCGGGCAAATCATTTAAAACAGAGATGAGGAAGAATTTCTTCACTCAAAGAGTGGTGAGCCTGTGGAATTCCCTGCCACAGAGGGCTGTGAAGGCTAATTCAATAAATATTTTCAAGAGAGAATTGGATATATTTCTGAAGGCTAAGGGGATTAAGGGTTACGGAGAAAAGGCGGGGACGGGGTACTGAACTGGTAAGATCAGCTAAGATCTCAGAGGAAGATCAGCCATGATCTCATTGAATGGCGGAGCAGGCTCGAAGGGCCGAATGGCCTACTCCTGTTCCTATCTCTATGTTTCTATGTTTTTCTACTTCATCGTTAGATGTATAGAGTGGTGGTGTAGGTTGTCCCTTTTCGGATGACTTGATGATTTGGTCAGCATGGCGCCTTATTATGCTGTCTCCGATGTCCACGGTATACATCAGTGGTCCTAATCGTGTGCAGATAGTTCCAGGCTGCCATTTCTCGGTACGGTAGTCCCGGGCCAAAACCGGTTGGCCTATCTGGAAGGCCCTAGTTGGCCTTTCATTCATGCCCTGAAACTGCCGGTTCTCCACGTCCCTTTGGATGTTGGGCTTGACCAAATCCAGCCGGCATCTTAGGTTTCTATTGTAGAACATCATGGCGGGAGTTTGGTTAGTAACCATATGCGTTGCATTCCTATATGCAAATAAGAAGTTATCCACCTTGTGCTGAAGTTTTATGTCTTCATTACCCATGGCCTTGATGGCCTTCTTGAAGGTCTGGACAAACCTTTCAGCCAATCCATTGGTGGCGGGATGGTATGGGGCGGACGTGTAGTGCTTTACCCCATTGTTCTTTAAGAACTTTCTGAATTCTTCGGACACAAATTGCGGTCCATTATCAGAACATATCTGCTCCGGCAGCCCATTCCTGGCAAATATGGTCCTTAATACTGTGATGGCTTTTTCCGTGGTGGTGGAGGACATCTTTATTACCTCCGGCCACTTGGAGTGTGCATCAACTGCGATTAAGAACATTGAGTCCATAAATGGACCAGCAAAGTCGATGTGCACCCTTTGCCAGGGAGATGAGGGCCACTCCCATGGATGTAGAGGGGCCTGTGGCGGAGCATTTTGGACCTTCTGGCATCCTAGGCAGCTCTTGGTCATGTCTTCGATGTCTCCATCGATACCTGGCCACCATACAAACGCCCTAGCTAGGTTCTTCATTTTCACTCCACCCAGATGCCCCTCGTGAAGCTCCTTTAGCACTTTATCCTGGAGTTTGGGTGGAATCACCACTCTGGATCCACACATCAAGGTTCCTCGGCGCACTGACAGCTGTTCTCTTCTTTGCGAGAATGCTGGCAACAGTGGTTCGCCATGTGCTGGCCATCCCTTCACTGTTAAATCGTAGACCCGTGAGAGAGTAGGGTCATTTCTTGTCTCCCTTTCAATGGCAGAATTTGTCACCGGTAGACATTCCACTATGGTAGAGTGGAATATCTCCACTGGGTCTACTGTAGGTGCCTCTTCTATCGTTGGCAACGGTAGGCGTGATAAACCGTCAGCACTCCCATGCTGTTTTGACCCTTTGTATTCAATGTTGTATTGGTGTGCCCCTAGAAAAAGGGACCACCTCTGTAGTCTTTGTGCCGTCATAATGGGGACACCTTTTTTAGGGTTGAATATGGAGATGAGGGGTTGATGGTCAGTCAGCAAGGTAAATTTTTGTCCGTGTAGGTAATGGTTGAATTTCTTCACTCCCCATACCAGGCTGAGTGCTTCCCTGTCTATCTGGGCATAGTTACGCTCAGCTGAGTTCAATGAGCGTGACGCAAAAGCTATCGGCCGTTCCGAGCCATCAGGGAATCTATGGGACAATACCGCTCCTATGCCGTAAGGGGATGCATCGCATGCCAGTCTGATTGGTAGTGATGGGTTGTAATGAGCCAAAATTTTCTCGGATGTGATTAAGTCTTTACATTTATGGAAGGCACGTTTACAGTCTTCGTTCCATTTCCAAATCACTCCTGTCTGTAGAAGATCATTAAGAGGGTATAGAATAGTTGATAAGTTCGGTAAAAATTTATGATAGTAATTTATTAATCCCAGGAATGACCTTAATTGTGAAACATTTTCAGGTGCTGGGGCTTTTATAACTGCTTCAATTTTTTCAGGTGACTTATGCAACCCTTCCTTATTAATTATGTGGCCACAATATGATATCTGATTTTGGAAAAATTCGCACTTGGGGCGATTTGCTCGTAGGCCCCGTTCTTTCAGCCTAGTGAGCACCTGCTCCAAATTGGCAAGGTGCTCGTTGTCGTTTTCTCCTGTTATAAGGATGTCGTCTAGGTAGCATTGAGTCCCCGGAATCCCTTGCAGGACTTGCTCCATAGCTCTTTGCCAGATGGCTGGAGCTGATGCTATTCCAAAAACCAGTCGATTGTACTGGTACAGGCCTTTGTGTGTGTTTATTGTGAGATACTTTTTAGAGGTCTCCTCAACCTCCATCTGTAGATATGCCTGTGCCAAGTCAATTTTTGTGAAATGTTTCCCTCCGGATAGTGAGGCGAAAATATCTTCTATCCTCGGAAGAGGATACTGTACCGTGTGAAGGACCGGGTTTACAGTCACCTTAAAGTCCCCACAGATGCGAATTTTTTTCTGTTCCTCAGAGTTATTTTTCAATGTTTTTTTCATGACTGGAACGATGGGTGTTGCCCATTCGCTCCAATCTATTTTGGATAATACGCCTGCCTTTTCCAAATTCTTCAGCTCTGCCTCGACTGCCGGACGTATTGCGTATGGCACCGGTCTAGCCTTAAAAAAATTTGGAATTGCTGTATCTTCCACTTTTATTGAGGCGGTGATGCCTTTCAAGGTTCCTAGTTTCTCTTGAAACACTTCTTTGGCGTTGGCCAAGATGTCTTTTAATCGTTCAGGTATGATGTCATCATTGTTTTTTTCCTTACTGGTCACCGTCAGTGCCTGAATGGAGTGCCAGTCTAAACGTATCTTCCTTATCCATTCACGTCCCAACAATGGTGGACCACCATCTTGTAGAATGTACAAATACAACTTTTGTATTTCTTTGCCGTTGTATACCACAGGCACCCTTATTTTTCCTTTGGGGTAGACTTTCTGCCCCGTATATGTTTTTAAGATAATGGATGTGTCTTTTAGAGGTATATGCGAAAATAGCCTCTCGTAATCTCGTCGATTTATTACGGTTAGAGCTGATCCTGTATCTAGCTCCATTTTAACTGGGGACCCTGCTATTGAGAGGGTAACCCAAATGGTTTGGTAATCCTCTTTGGCAAGTATATTATGTAATTTGAGACAGCTTAGTCTCTTGTTTCCGGAGTCGCTATCGCTATTCTGGTCTTCGGAGCTATTGTCCGTCATCATTTGTACCTTCCTGTACTTTTCTTTATTGATTTTTTGTTTTCTGTCAGTGGATTTATTTTGTCCAGATTGGCATACCCGTGCAATGTGTCCAATCTTACCACATTGCCTGCATGCTTTGCCCTTGAACCAGCAGTCCCTCTGGTTATGGGTGGATCTGCCGCAGCGATAACATCTTCCGAACTCCTGTGTCATTTTATGGGTGCCGAAGTCCTGTGTCTCTTGTTGTATCTCTGCAGCTCCTTTTGCTGCTGCTTCGTATGATACAGCCATACTGAAAGCTTTGTCCAATGTTAAATCTTTTTCAGAAAGCAGTCTTTTTTGTGTTCCTTCACTTAAGAGACCGCAAACAAATTTGTCTCGAAGATAATCCGATAGTCCTGCTCCGAATTGGCAGTACTTTGATAGCTTTCTTAATTCGGTTAGGTAATCAGCGTTACTTTCATTCTTGTGTTGATTTCTCTTGAAGAGCTTGAATCGTTCCGCTATCAGCAGCGGTGTTGGGTTTAAATGCTCCTGCAGAGTATCAACAATTTCTTTAAAAGTCTTGTCCTTTGGTTTGGCTGGAGTGATTAAATTTCGTAACAGCCCGTATGTCTTCGCGCCCATTAAGTTCAAAAGTACTGAAGCTTTTTTTTCATCTGTTATTCCATTTGCAGTGCAATAAACCTCTACTCTTTCCACGTATGTGGTCCAATCTTCTATTTCGCCATCAAAAGCCTCAATATTACCAGATTTAGGCATTTCAGAAAAGATATGGCGCTTCCCGCGCTTTTTTTTTTCTCTCTCTGTAGCAACGATATGGCGCTTCCCGCGCTTTCCCGCCGCTGCTACCGATAACAACGCTGTTTTACTGTTGGAGACTCGTTCCCGACGGAGGTCTAAACGCTGACCTGCTTGCCGCGCCGGCCGTCTCTCGAGTGCACCCTCCCAGTCCGTTATTGCTTGCCTCCGATTTCGCTGCCTGTCTCAGCTGTAGAGCCCGCCGCTGGAGCTCCAGCCTGACGCCCAGGAAGGATTAGCGCAGTACCTGTCACCAGCTTGGCCAGCTGGTGAAACCACAGTTTCTCTTACTTCCTTGAGTCTTCTGGACGCTGGAGGAATCGATGTCCTTGAGGTGCTGCCGAATTGCAGGTAAGTCTGTTTCCACTTCGTCACCACTGTAGTGTCCGTGTGTAGATAAGGACACTGAAGACAGGAGTTGGTTCATAGGTATTTACTAAGCAAGTCTGGGGGGGGGTTTCTAAAGGATATACACAATACACAGGCTTATATAGCCCAAGTGGCAATTACCGGCATTACGCACACCTGGGGCTCCTAAAGGCACATACACCATAGCGCCGATCCCCATATTTAGTTGGGGCCGCCTCCTCCGAAGCGGCCGCAAACAGCGACCAGAAAACGGGGCCGTCCTGCTGCCTTAGTGGGGCGCTTTAAAGCGGAAGGTGCGGCCGGCCGCTTTTGCGGCAGCCGCCTGCCCGCACCTCCTTCCCCGGCCTCCTCCACCCCCCCCCCCCCCCCCCCCCGCGGCATTGCCGGCTGCTTTCCGCGAGCCCGGCACTTCTCCGTGGTGCCGGGCTCATTTGCCGGCACTATCCAACGGCGATCTCCCCGTTGCAGGCAGCTCCCCCTTAAGAGAAGGAGGAGGCCTGCAGTACCGCAGCCTGCCGCTGCGCAGCGCCTGGCGCAGCGGCGCCAAGAGCGCTGATATTCAGTGTCAGCGCACCAAGCGGAGGCGGGCACACCCTGGTATAGCGCCCGCTTCCGAATTGGGGCGCTAACAATGAATATCTGACGATCGCTATAGGCTTCCCGCCCAGCGCTAACTTTTGGGCGCTAGGCAGCTGGCGGGGCCATAGTGAATTTCTAGGCCATAGTCTTCAGGCTTGTTTTTTTAACGCTCTTAGACCTATTGCACAGTATTGTGTGCAGTTTTGGTCGCCTTATCTGAGGAAGGATGTTCTTGCCATGGAGGGAGTGCAGCGAAGATTCACCAGACTGATACCTGGGATGGCAGGAATGACGTATGAAGAGAGATTGGGTCGATTAGGCTTATATTCGCTAGAGTTTAGAACAATGAGAGGGGATCTCATTGAAACTTATAAAATTCTAACAGTACTAGACAGACTAGATGCAGGAAGGATGTTCCTGATGGCGGGGGAGTCCAGAACCAGGGGTCACAGTCTAAAGATAAGGGGTAAGCCATTTAGGACAGAGATGAGGAGGAATTTCTTCACCCAGAGAGTGGTGAACCTGTGGAATTCCCTACCACAGAAGGCAGTAGAGGCCAATTCATTAAATATATTCAAGAAGGAGTTAGATATATTTCTTAAGGCTAAGGGGATCAAGGGATATGTGGAGAAAGCAGGGACAGGGTACTGAATTTGGATGATCAGCCATAATCGCATTGAATGGCGGAGCAGTCTCGAGGGGCCGAATGGCCTACTCCTGCTCCTATCTTCTATGTTTCTATGTACTTGAGAGTAGAAGATTAATGGGGTGATCTAATTGAGGTGTTTAAGATGATCAAAGGAGTTGATAGTGTAGATAAAGAGAAACTATTTCCTCTGGTGGGGGGAGTCCAAAACAAGAGGACATAACCCTAAAATTAGAGCCAGGCCGTTCAGGGGTGCTGTCAGGAAGCACTTCTTCACACAAATGGTAGTGGAAATCTGGAACTCTCGCCCCAAAAAGCTATAGAGGCTGGGGGGGGGTCAATTCAAAATTTAAAAACTGAGATTGATAGATTTTTGTTAGGCAAGGGTATTAAAGGTTACGGAACCAAGGCAGTCGATGGAGTTAAGATACAGATGAGCCATGATCTAACTAAATGGTGGAACAGGCTCAAGGTTGTTGAATGGCCTCCTCCTGTTCCAATGCTCCTTCCCTCCTGGGGTGGAGGAACCATCTGGCCTCTGTTCAGCCAATGTCTGATGAGTGGTGGTCTTGGTGCTGCTGCCCTGTGATTGCATTATCTGTAACACTCCCAGAGAATGATATCCTGAAAGTTTCATCTTTAAATGGTTCTTTAAAAAAATATCAGAGGGATAGGAAAAAAGATAATACAGTGACATACTTTATAACTGAGCTTACACTCCAGTGCAGTACTGAGGGAGTGCTGCACTGTCTGAGGTGCCGTCTTTCAGATGAGATGCTAAACTGAGGCCCCGTTTGCTCTCTCTGATGGACATAAAAGATTCTATGGCACTATTTCAAAGAAGAGCAGGGCAGTTCTCCCCGGTGTCCTGGCCAATATTTATCCCTCAATTAACATCACTAAAAAACAGATTATCTGGTCATTACTACATTGCTGTTTGTGGGAGCTTGCTGTGCGCAAATGTGGCTGTCGCGTTTCCTACATTACAACAGTGACTTCACTTCAAAAAGTACTTCATTGGCTGTGAAGCGCTTTGGGACGTTCGGTGGTCGTGAAAGACACTCTATAAATGCAAGTCTTTCTTTCTTGATGGTGAGACTCTCTAAGAGGCGTTTTGATAGTGAGACTCCCTGTTTAAAGAAGCCATGAAAAATGCTAAAAAGTTTTTAAAAATATATAAATAGTTCAGCAATGAGTTGCCTAGTTGGCAGTACATAAGAGCTTTTTGTTTATTTAGACAATATGTTGAATTAAGAAACTCTGGTTCTGTACCTTTACATAAATTGTATAATAATCAACATTAGAAATTTACACACAGTCTTTTTTGACAGATCTCAAATAACATACATTTCTAAAACTACAAAAGGACATTCAGTCTTTTAAAGAGTTACAACTGGATCCATCAAGTTCAAACCTTGGTCTACACGGAATCACCCAGTGCTCATCACGGCAGCCTTTGAGCCTCTACAATTGGTCTCATTGGCCTCGGGTGAGAGAGGGGGGTGGAAATCAGCCAGGGTTCCTGCTGGGAAGTGTGGCTGCTGGATGAAAACAGGATCAGATTTGTCCGTGATGATGACCTCCACAGTTAAATAGCCTGCTGACCCTCAGTGTCTGGGCTCACATATGAAGAAGGGCCACTTGGGTGCAATAACAAAGGGCGGCCGGCACCCTTGGAACAGTACCTCATCATAAGTCAGCACTTGTGAGGAGAGAAAGCAACATTGGAAGGGGAGGAGTGTGCATCTGAATGAAATAAAATATGTTGGCAAGATGCATTATTAGGGGGTGGGGAGGCTATTATGAAGAAATACTAAGAAATGATGGATTTCTCTATATTTTGGACTGATATTTTCTGTGATAGTCCAGATTCAGCATGCTGATCCCCAATTTTACTCCCTTAGGATTAAAGTAACAGAATAGAAATCCAGGTGTAATTCCGAAAACAAAGTGAATCACATGAACCCACTTACAGTGGGGGTACACTTATGATTTTATAGATGCAGAACATTTTCCTTCAGTGATTTGTTACAATTCCTGTACACTTATGTGGGGAGGTGGGACAGTAGGAGAGTGGCAGGAATGACGTATGAGGAGAGATTGGGGCGATTGGGCTTATACTCGCTGGAGTTTAGAAGAATGAGAGGGGATCTCATTGAAACATAAAATTCTAACAGGACTAGACAGACTAGATGCAGGAAGGGTGTTCCCGATGGCCGGGGAGACCAGAACCAGGGGTCACAGTCTAAGGATAAGGGGTAAGCCATTTAGGACAGAGATGAGGAGGAATTTCTTCACCCAGAGAGTGGTGAACCTGTGGAATTCTCTACCACAGAAGGCAGTTGAGGCCAATTCATTAAATGTATTCAAGAAGGAGTTAGATATATTTCTTAAGGCTAAAGGGACCAAGGGATATGGGGAGAAAGCAGGGACAGGGTACTGAGTTTGGATGATCAGCCATGATCTCATTGAATGGCGGAGCAGGCTCGAGGGGCCGAATGGCCTACTCCTGCTCCTATCTTTTATGTTTCTATATCCACCTACTGTACACAGTCACTCTATTACTAAAACAAATGAAAGATGCAGCTTAAGGTAGTGGGTGGTGCTCACACCACACTGTCTTACATAGTCGAGTTTTTGGTCAGGCTGCCTAGTAGACAGCTAATTTTAGACCTGACCATAAAAGTAAACTTTACAAGAACATGGAGAGGAATTCAGGGGAAAACGTGCCCTTCGTGGACATTCCCTTCTCTGCACAAATGCGGCATGAATGTTTAAATGGCTAGAATTTGCAGTCCTGTGGCAGGTGTGTAGGGTGAGCGCGATGCCTTGCTGTGATGTCCTCAATGATCTGATCAGCATACAAGGTGTACTAAAGTAGTTCAGCATGGTCCAGCCCTTAGTGTTGGTTTCATTCTCGTACTGGTGGGGATGGGGGTGGGGGTGGGGGTGGTGGGGCGGCGGGCCGGGGGGGATTTGATTGATGAAGCCCCATCACTGTCCATGCTTTTGAACTAAGCAAAAAGTGCATGCAGCACACCCACACAGATTCCAATCCTATCATCCAGGGGGAGGAGGAGCGCATGGTGCCAAACATTCCCTATAGATGGGAAGGTAAAAGGTGAGGTTGGTCCATCACACAGCTCATAGACTAGTGGTCAGTTCCTGGTGTAGTGGCAGAAACCTAGGAGCAAGTCGTTTGCCTATCCTCTGGTACAAAGCAGCAAGAAGCTCAAAAAGGAGAATTGGAGGATATATAAAACTTACAAAAAGGCGGTTTAACACAACAACTTGTATTTATACAGCACCTTTAACGTAAAACATCTCAAGGCGTTTCACAGGAGTGCTCTAAAACAAAATCTGACACCGAGCCACATAAGGAGATATTAGGGCAGCTGACCAAAAGCTTGGTCAAAGAGGTAGGTTTTAAGGAGCGTCTTAAAGGAGGAAAGAGAGGAAGCGATGGGGAGAGGTTTAGGGAGGGAATTCCAGAGCTTAGGGCCTAGGCAGCTGAAGGCACGGCCACCGATGGTGAAGCGATTATAATCAAGGATGCTCAAGAGGCCAGAATTAGAAGAGCGCAGATATCTCGGAGGGTTATGGGGCTGGAGGAGATTACAGAGATAGGGAGGGGGGAGGCCATGAACGGATTTGAAAACAAGGATGAAAATTTTAAAATTGAGGCGTTGCTGGACCGGGAGCCAATGTAGGTCAGCAAGCACAGGTGTGATGGGTGAACGGGCCTTGGTGTGAGTTAGGACACGGGCAGCAGCTGCAAGATCTTTCACAGCTCAGGACAAATGAAATGACTTGTGGTGTACAACATTAACAGCTGCCAAGCAAGTAATGATTGGTTAACACCCGCCAATTTTGATGGATATTTAGATGGCAATTTACAAAACCGTGCTTAACCGTACATTGAGCAAAAAGTTGCTCTTGTTGGACACCTAAACAGGCATTCAACCCTATTCCGAGGAATGCTCCAGAACAAGGTCATACAACAGCCTTATCCTTGAGTATTATATCCAAAAGAAACCACACATGTCTCATCTAAAAATATAAAAATTGGATTTTTAGAAGATCTTACCATGCAGCAGCTGTCCTCTGAATCGGGAATATAGCCTTTGCTGTACCTTCGAGGCTGGGACTCTACAATAGGACATTACTTTGCAAAGGCCTTGGCTCGCAGCACCTGTCAGCCTCACACCGTTGTAAGCAATAAGAGTGGAGAAATGTCATCGTTTTACAGTTTTCAATTGTTTATACATAAACAGAAGAAGCCTTCTGTTGAACGTTCCGAACCGTGTGCTGGTTTGGGGTGGAACAAGCCAGCTTGTCATATTACAACTGGGCAGCTCAATTCCCGCCTCTCACTGGAGTACATTCTGGTGTGTTCCAGAGAATTCGGGCTGATCGAGAAAACGTTATTTTAGGACCCCTTTTTACTTGTTAATACTCAAACCTAAAACCTAGTTGTGAAACCATCATCGGAGACTCCCTAGTCAAAAATGCAAAGTACTGTGACTGGTAATAGGAATAACTGGCTTGTGTTGTTTTAAGAGTATGAGGAACTCTCATGACTCATTGAGAGTAAATGTAAAAAATGAATTTGGTAAACCAAAGTCATTAACATTCTCCTAGTTTGTAGGAGAGATTTTGAAATTATATGCAGGTTTCCCAACTCCACAGAGACCCCAAACTTGCCATGCTGATTCTTGGGTAACGTTAGTAATGGGCTTTGTCAGTGAATTTTTTCATTAGATCCAGCACAGTTTGGCATCAAGGTTGCCAGTCAGGGAAAGCCTCTGAGACTGGGAACTTCAGTATTGACCAAGTACATCTGTGTACTTTACATCCAAAAGTACCCCTCCCTCCTCCCATTCCCTCTTCTTGCGCTTTGCACTTTGGTTTACTGACATTCCTACCAGACATTTAACTGTCAATGAAGAACAGATCAATTATTCCTACTCACCATTCACAATGGTGTACTTCTTTCAACACCATTTCACATTCAAATCTTTATCCTGTGAATAATCTTCAGCTGAACCATAATTCTACTTTAGTCAGCAACCTCCAGCCGGAGGTGAGCTTGCTGAGGGAGATGAGCCAGCACCACATCACACTCTGGGGAAAATACCATAAAAGGATAATCTCCCTTTAAAAATACTTGTAACATCAGTGTGTGTGTGTGTGCCAGTGCTGGTATAACTCCAGCAGCTGCGTGGAGAGCAATACCTACAAAGAATGAAGAGTACCGTACAAGGTAGACAATCGGTCTTTAATCACACAGAAACCATGGTAATCACGGCCCATAACCAAGTGACTATTCACAAAAAGGAGGAAGAATTCATTAAGGATATGAGGAGAAAGAGATTTAACTCGATACCTACAAAAAGGAGGACGTATATCACAGCATGTGTTTGTATATTTTACTCACTGTAACTGAGGAATAGTTAAAAAGCAGTACTGCAACCTGTCAAATCATGTGTACCAAACATTGTTCTCAGGAACAAAAACAAGAAAAACACCTGTTATATGTCCAAAGGTCTTCAACATTATTGGATTAGTTCAAACTCTCACATTTATATATAAATAATTCTTATCCCTAAAGGAGATCCATGATTCACAATGGTTGAGGAAAAAATCTGTCCAAATATCGATCATGCTGCGTAATGTGACTTAGTCATCTTTTGTTTTATAGACCCTTCCCTGTGGCGAGACAGCGGGATCAGCTCACAGTTAGTCTTTGAGAAGCGAGATGTTGATAGCTGAAGAATCTGCAGGTTTCTTTTCTTCGCAAAGTGAAAGTTCTGGATTGTTAAACAGCGCAGATGGAGGGAGATGTGGGCGAGCTGGGCTCTGGCAGCTCTTGCCAATTCCTTTGAGTTATGGTCAGTCATTATCGTAGATGCATTCTAAAATAATAACAAAAAATGACACATAGAGGCAAAAGAGAACTACAGAGGCTGCAAATCTGAAATAAAACAGAAAATGCCGGAAATACAGCGAGTGGAGAGGGTGCCTAAGGTGATACTAGAGATGGCTTTAGTTATGAGAAGAGACGAGAGAGCCCAAGGCTCTTTTCAGTAGAACAAAGGTTTAAAGAAAATCTGATAGTGGCATTCAAAGTTATGAAGAGGTTTAATAAGGTAATTATGGGAAAACTATTTCCTTTTGTTCCCAGAACCACGATAGGGTTCCCCTTGTCCTCACCTTTCACCCCACCAGCCTCCACATTCAACGTATCATCCTCCGCCATTTCCGCCACCTCCAACATGATCCCACCACCAAACACATCTTCCCCTCACCTCCCCTTCCAGCATTCTGAAGGGACTACTCCTTCCGCGACACCCTGGTCCACTCCTCAATCACCCCTAACAGCCCTTCTCCTTCGCCTGGCACCTTCCCGTGCAAGCGCAGGAGATGCAACACATGCCCTTTTACCTCCTCCCTTCCCACTGTCCAGGGCCCCAAACACCCCTTCCAGGTGAAACAGCGATTTACTTGTACTTCTTGCAATTTAATATACTGTATTCGCTGCTCACGATGCGGTCTCCTCTACATTGGGGAGACCAAATGCAGATTGGGCGACCACTTTGCGGAACACATCCGTTCAGTCCGTAAGGGTGACCCTGAACTTCCGGTCTCCTGTCACTTTAATTCTCCACTTCACTCCCACTCTGATCTCTCTGTCCTCGGCCTATTACATTGTTCCAATGAAGCTCAACGTAAGCTTGAGGAACAGCACCTCATCTTTCGATTAGGCCCTTTACAGCCTTCCGGACTCAACATAGAGTTCAACAATTTCAGATAATAATCCCTGCCCCCATTTTTCATGCTGTATGATTTTTGCCATTCCCATTTGCAACATTTTATCTTTCCTGCCTCTTACAAAAGTACAGTATGTTCTTTCAATTCCTTCCTCCCCTCCTAAACCGCTCTCCCCCCGCCCCTGTTTCTGCACCTGCTTAATATCTGTTACATCTCCAGCTTTTTCCAGTTCTGATGAAGGGTCCCAGACCTGAAACGTTAACTCTGTTTCTCTCTCCACGGATGCCGCCTTGCCTGCTGAGTATTTCCAGCATTTTCTGTTGTTATTTCAGATTTCCTTTAGTTGATGAGTTGGAAACTGGAGGGCATAAATTTAAGACAACTGTGCTGCCCAACTTCCAGTCTTGGATGAGCTGCAATTACCTGCAGCTAAACATTGGGAAGGCTGAAGCCATCTTCTTCCCTGTTCCCTAGCCCCTCCCTAGCCACTGTCTCAAGTTGAACGAAACTGTTCGCAACCTTGGTGTCCTGGTCAATCCCAAGTTGAGCCCAGAACATCTTTATCTCTAAGTGGTCCTACTCCTTCTTGGATAGTCCTTTTATTTATCATATGTGTTAATCTTTGGGGAAAAAATTGAGTCGCGCCCCCTTTGGGGCACTAACTTCGCTGGGGCGCTGCTTTTAGCACCCCGAAAATATTAGCATCCCCGCAGCCAAAATTGAATGGTAGCGCCCCGAGAGGGAAGCGCGGTACGACTAGAAGCGCCCCGCCTCCTCTTGGGGAGCTACGAGGGAATATCACGGCGTGGCGCTGCGGCACGTCGCACCGCAGTACTGCAGGCCTTCCTCCCCTTCTTAAAAGGGAGGTGCCTGGCGCAGCGGGCCCCGGCGCCCAGCTGGGCCACCAGAGATCAGGTGAGCTGGCAAATGAGCCCGGCACTCAAGAGGAGTCACGGAGAGCAACCGACACCCCGCGGAGGGTCTTCACGGGGGACGGCAACGGGGGCAGGTGCTGGCAGATGGCCAGCAACAAAAATGGCTGCCCGCCACCGCCCCTTTCACTAGCGCCGCCCCGGCCGCAGGTAGGCCCCCTTGACCCCGTCGGACATAGCGTCCGACGGTAAGTCGGGGGGCGCCACCGAAGACCGTGGGCGGGGCGCTGCGCACGGCGATGACGTCATTGCCGGCAGCGCGGCGCTGCAGGGTGATAACGGTTACCACCGCCGCTAACTGCCTGCTGAATTTCACAGGAGGCGCTGGCGGCGCCGTGCCCAGGCGCTAGTTGCTTTGCGCCCCGTTAGCACCCTCTTAGGGCGCTAACGGGAGGCGCAAAGCAACCGAATTTTTCCCCCTTTGTGTTTAAATCCCTCCATGGCATCACCTCTCCCGGTTCACATCCTTATGTTTAAACACCCTCCCCCCATGGTCTTGTTTCTTCCTATCTCTTCTAACCTCCTTCAGCGCTTCAACTCCCCTGACTCTCTTACTGAGTCCATCCTCTTGTGCATTGCCCCGCCCCTCCTTTTGCCCCACCACTGTCAGCCACACCTTCAGCCTCAGGGAATTACAGAATTCCCTCTCTAAACCCCTCTGCCTCTCCATTTCTGTCTCCTCCTTTAAACCCACCTCTTTGACCAAGCTTATGGTCATCTTCCGAATATCTCCTTCTTTGGCTTGGTGTCTATTTTTGTTCTTACGCCTGTGTGAAGCACCTTGTGACTTTTTTTCTATGTTTAAAGGCGCTGTATGTTGTTACTATAATAAAATCCTTGCTGTTTCTGTTCATGTTGACTCAGCTGTCGTTAATACTCTTTTGTGCGCTATTCTCTTGATCCATGGAATCCCTGCCTTCACACATCCCTTTTACTCTCAGTAGGAATGCACTTAGCCTGTCCATTATCCATTTAACCTTTCAATATATTTCATTGCTGATCTGCTGCTTTATCTGCCGCATTTTGCAACTCCTTTCATCCCACTGAAATTAGTTATTTTCCAGTCCAACACCTTGACTTTTGACTCCTCTTCCTCTTCATCTATTTTCAACATGAACTTTATGGTCATTACTCTCCAACCTTAAGAATCATAGAATCATAGAAAGTTACAGCACGGAAGGAGGCCATTTCGGCCCATCGTGTCCGCGCCGGCCAACAAAGAGCTATCCAGCCTAATCCCACTTCCCAGCTCTTAGTCCGTAGCCCTGCAGGTTAGAGCATCCCAAGTGCACATCCAAGTACTTTTTAAATGTGGTTAGGGTTCCTGCCTCTACCACCCTTCAGGCAGTGAGTTCCAGACCCCCACAACCCCCTGGGTGAAAGAAATTCCCCTCAAATCCTCTCTAAACCTTCCCCCAATTACTTTAAATCTGTGCCCCCTGGTTTTTGACACCTCTGCTAAGGGAAATAGGTCCTTTCTATCCACTTTATCTATGCCCCTCATAATTTTATACACCTCAATAAGGTCTCCCCTCAGCCTCCTCTGTTCCAAGGAAAACAGACCCAGCCTATCCAGTCTTTCCTCATAGCTAAGATTGTCTACTCCCGGCAACATCCTTGTAAATCTCCTCTCTACCCTCTCTAGTGCAATCACATCTTTCCTGTAATGTGGTGACCAGAACTGCACGCAGTACACTAGCTGAGGCCTAACTAGTGTTTTATACAGTTGAAGCATAACCCCCCCTGCTCTTGTATTCTATGCCATGGCTAATAAAGGCAAGCATTCCGTATGCCTTCTTAACCACCTTATCTACCTGGCCTGCTACCTTCAGGGATCTGTGGACATGCACTCCAAGGTCCCTTTGTTCCTCTACACTACTCAGTGTCCTACCATTTAATGTGTATTCCCTTTCCTTGTTAGCCCTCCCCAAATGCATTACCTCACACTTCTCCGGATTGAATTCCATTTGCCACTGTTCTGCCCACCTGACCAATTTATTGATATCTTTTGATATTTATTGATATTAAGGTTGGCTGTTTAAGCTGCTTTGTTGCCCAGGTTGAGTCCCTGATTGAATTTTTACCCCCTTATCCCAGGGCTGCTCTAATTGAGATAAATAACTCGGCAGACTATGGATTGAACCTGGGACTGGGACCCTCCTGGTCTGAATAGATTTGCCTCACGTATTGCACAGCACATTTAACAGCCCAGGTACTGTGGAGCCAAATACAGTTTTTGGATCATGAATCTCTGCTCCTAACTGAAAAAAAAATTAAAGACATTTCCTTTTTAAGTGCTGTTTATTAAGGAAGCATTTTTGGGCTTTGAAATTATATTGTGGGATGTTAGCGTGCATTCATATGAAGTGCCTTGTTCCACTGGGTTAATGATTCTGATAAAACAGAGGGCTGAGGAATTCCATGAGAATGCAATAAGTATTCATATGCTAATATCACAAAGTATAATTTCAAGATCTTCGCTTCCACTGTAACTCCTTTAATGTATGTTTCTTCTTCCTCGCACATTTTAAAAAAGAACATCCAGAATATATAGTCTGGGATAAACCATAGAGGCATAATGTTACATGGCTCCACTCCTGGTGCAGAGCCTCGTTAGTGGTGAGCATGGGTTTGAGATTCGAGGCTGCAACGTTATAGCCCAACCTCTAACCAGCATTGGTGCCAAGCACGGCTCTGCACTGCGAGCACAGCATTGCAAAACGACAGATATTTATATAGGCTAAAAGAGTCACTGAATAGCACGAGATGCTGCAAACGGTGGTTTGGCCACCTGAAAGGCATGTTTCTTGGAAACGCCGAGTACTTTGCGGCTATGGGTTAGAAAGGGGGCAGCCATCTGCTTTAAGTTACATTTCTTTTTGCTTATATAAATGATTATTTTTATGAATGACAGGGTTTTGCTTTTACTAAGAAAGGCCAGTGAAGGCCCAAAGTGCAGGTCGGAAAGAAAGGGAGAGAAGATGAGAAAACACAAGTGATGGTTAGGTGACCTCGCACTTGGTAGATTGTAGGAGGAAGCAAAGACTGAGGGTGGTGAGGAGTTCCTCAGTTTTGATTACATAGGATTATTTTAATTAACTTGATATTTCAGCATAAGCACATTGCCGGGTCTTATTATTTTCTCCTTCGTTAGATCTCCTTGTCTCTGGCCAAGAGAGAGCAGACTTACCTTTCGGGGCTGTTTAAGAATGGCACAAGGAGATTTAACCTGTGACCTTTTCGTTTCCCTGCCTCCCTCCCTCCGTAGCAGAGCTGTCAGCTTTCCCTTGCTGCCTTCCCCTAGTGGAATAGACAAGATTTGGGGAAATTGCTCGCATCCTGGTTTCTTTTGCATGTCAGCGTGACATCACAGAAAGTTGTTCTGGATTGCTGACAGATCACAGATCTTTCAGAACCTAGTGCATCTTTCCTGGTGCATTAACGCTCTCTATGTCACCCTCCCAGATCCTCCTCAAAGGGAAACTTTGGTTGTCCACGTACCTGTATCAATATCATCATAGATCTCACCATCCCCTTCTCCATTTCTAAAAAGAAAATCAAAAGCATTTAACATTAATGTTTTCTATTAAAATACTAACATCAATAAGATGCATCTTTCCTTTGTTACTCAGCTGTAGTGTTTTATATGCTTCATCTTTATTCAGCACAGCCTTGAAGAATAATTAACTTCCTGTGGTACAGATACTAATAGTTTGGCCATTCCATCTCCACAATCCTTTTGCAAAACAAGCAGCCCTTTTTCTGGTCGTAAATGCTTTCTGAGAAGTGGAGCAAGCATTTTCTTTGGATTAGTGTCTGGAGTTTGGCCTGAACTGGAGTGGGTTGTATGAGTACTGTACTAAATTTTATCTGGATGAGTTCCTGCCTGTGGCTGATTTTTGTGGTACAAAGGGTAGGTGTGATGATACGTCTCAGGGTCACTGTGGTCTCCTGGAACTCGTTTTGATCGCCTTTGGGGGTCCGAAAGGAATTTTCCAGAATTCTTTTGTCCTGAATTGGCCTAGGGTTTTTGTTTCATCTGCCTCTCCCAGTGGATTACATGACTGCTGCTGGGCAGGGAGCTTTGAGGGTCATGGTGCGTATGCGACAAGCTTACTAGACCAGCTGGTCTTTTCCTGTCCACCAGTGTTGTACGTTCGTATGATTTATTAACTAATTTGCTGTTAAGTACCGGTAGCTGTTTAACCGGTGACCAGGTTATTTTTGGCTGCTTTTTATTTCAAATAATGACTGTGTGGGTTTGACTGACAAGCCAAGTATGAAAGTAATGGTTTTGTAAGTGGTAGCTGTATTTGAATGGGCTGATTGTGCTGAAATCAATTCATTCAAATACAGCTATTTAAGGGTACGGCTGTGTAGTGGTTATGTTACTGGACTAGTAGTCTAGAGGCCTGGATTAATAATCCAGCGAACATGTGTTCAACTCCCAACATGGCAGTTTGAGAATTTGAATTCAGTTTTAAAAATCAATAAAAGCAGGCATGAAGCTATTGGATTGTCATTTAGATTGCTAGGGCATTGGGAAGAGCTCTAGGGCTGACTTTTGGGGGTAAATTTATAAGGGATAGAAAAAAAAATGGGAGGCGGAGTATGTGAAAGAAGAATAATGGTAACTGAGATGGAGAACTTGGGTTCGATAAAGAAGATCTAGAGACTTTGTGGGTCAGGCTGAATTACAAAAAGGGGAATACACAATTACAGAAGTCTGTTGGGTCAAATTAGGTAGAGGATAAAAATGAGCACTTAGAATAGAATCATAGGGGAAAAATTGGGTCGCTCCCCTTTTGGGGTGCTAACTTCGCCGGGGCGCTACTTGAATTAGCGCCCCCGCACCCGAAATTCACTAGTAGTGCCCCAAGAGGGAGGCAGGGCGCTACAGGAAACACCTCGCCTCCCTCTTGGGGCGCTGCGAGTTAATATCACGGCGCTACGTGCCGCAGCGCACGTTACGCTGCAGTACTGCAGGCCTTCCTCCCCTTATTAAAGGGGAGGAGCCGAACGCAGCGCGACCCGGTGCCCAGCTGGGCCACCAGGGATCGGAGTCCCGCAAAAGAGCCCGGCACTCAAGAAAAGTGCCGGGCTCACGGAGCGCAGCCGGCATCCCGCGGGGGGGCGGGTCAGGAGGCCAGGGACAGCAACGGGAGTAGCTACTGGCAGGCGGCCAACAACAAAAATGGCCGCCCGGCACCTCCCCTTTAATTTGCACCGCCCCAGCCGCAGGTAGGCCTCCCTGACCCTGTCAGAAATAGCGTCAGGGGGAGCAACTGAAGATCGCGGCCGGGGCACGAACGGGGCGCTGCGCACGGCGATGATGTAATCGCCGGCGGCACAGTACCGCGGGGCGCTAATGTTTACTGCCTCCCGCTGAATTTCGCTAGTTGCTTTGCGCCCCGTTAGCACCCTCTTATGGCACTAACGGGAGGCATAAATCAACCGAATCTTTCCCTGATAGAATCTTACAGCACAGAAAGAGGCCACTCCACCAGTCATGACTGTGCTGGCTCTTTGAAAGAGCTCTCCAATTAGTCCCACATCCCAGCTTTCTCCCCATAACCCTGCAAATTAATCCTCTTCAAGTACATGTCCAATTGCCTTTTGAAACGAAAGTTCCTATGAAATCCGATTCCACTGCCCGGTAGTCCAGATCTTAACCCTCTGTGAAAAAAAAAAATCTCTTGATTTCCCTTCTAGTTCTTTTGCCAATTATTTTAAAACTATGACCTCTGGTTACCAACGCACTTGCCAGTGGAAATCGTTTCTCCCTACTTGCTCTATCAAAACCCTTCATAATTTTGAATACCTCTATAAGGTCTCCCCTTAACCTTCTCTGTTCTAAGGAGAACAATCCCAGCTTCTCCAATCTCTCCACCTAACTCCCTGGTATCAGTAGAGAGAAAGGATCTTAGCTCTGAAAATCAAGAAGTAGAATCAGTTTGGGTGGAGCTAAGAAACAGCAAGGGGAAGAAAACATTAGTGGGAGTTGTTTATAGGCCCTCAAACAATAGTTGTAATGTAGGGCAGTGTATAAATCAGGAAATTAGAGGTGCATATACCAAGGGTAATACAGTAAACATGGGGGACTTTAATCTACATATAGACTGGGCAAACCAAATTTGCAGTAATAGTGTGGAGGATGAATTCATAGAATGTATACAAGATAGTTTTCTAGATCAGTATGTTGAGGAACCAACTAGGGAACAGGCTATTTTAGATCTAGTATTGTGCAACGAGAAAGGGTTAATTAATAACCTTGTAGTAAAGGAGCCTTTAGGGAAGAATGACCATAATATGATATAATTTGATATTGAGTTTCAAAGTGATTTAGTTAAATCCAAAACTAGGGTATTAAATCTAAACAAAGCAAACTATGTAGGTAAGAGGGGCGAGTTGGCTAAGGTAGATTGGGAAACTACATTAAAAGGTATGATGGTAGACAAGCAATGGAGGACCGAGAAATTGATAAAGAAAAGGAAAATAGAATGTGAGAGTAAACTAGCGAGAGACATAAAAACAGACTGTAAAGGCTTCTATAGGTATGTAAAAAGGAAAAGATTAGCAAAAGTAAATGTGGGTCCCTTAGAGGCTGAGACAGGAAAAATTATAATGGGGAATAAGGAAATGGCAGAGAAATTAAATAAATACTGTGGGGGGAATTTTCCCAGCCCTGGGGAGGCGGGTATGGAGCTGGGACTGCTGGGAAAATGGCAGAAACTGGGAGCGGGGACCGACTCCCCACTCCCAACCCGCCCCTGTGCCATCTTCCCGGGAGGCGGGTCCCCGAGTCGCGCAGGGACCCGTCTCCGCGAGGCGGGAAGGGGATTAGAGCCAATTAACTGCCTGTTAACACGTAGTTAAGAGGCAGTTTTGAGGCTTTTCCCCATTTTACGCCTGTAATTGCGGGCTTCCCGACGGCTGCGAACCTCGCCAGGGTCAGCGAGGCGAGCAGTGGGTCTGCGGGGGTGAGAGGGGTTGAAATGTCAGCTGTAGAGGTGAGTGATGGGTGCAAGTGTGGACAGGTAAGTATGAGAGGTGAGTGTAAAGTGTTGGAAAAAGTTCCTTTCCTTTGCTTCTTTCTGCAGACTTCAACCTTTGAGGATCCAGAGGTGCCTCATCTCAATGGCAGAGATGACAGAATGGCTGCTGCATTCTCAGATGCAGCAGCCATCTGCTTTCTGCTGAGGAGAGAGGTCTTGGCGAGCCTGTGTGCAAGGGCTCACCTTAGAACAGAGATTGTCAGTGTTTGACAGCTTCTCAAAGCTGTCAAACGCTGACAATTCATCTGTCAAAAATTTTTCGACAGATGAAGCATCATACGCTGACGTCATCTGTCACTGGCATTCCCTTAATTGGCCGGTAAACCCGCAGGGCGGGCTTAACAAGGCCAATCAAGGGAAAATAGCGTGGGTTGGTCAGAAGTCACAGGGGGAGGAACTGAAACCCGGAAACCAGAAGTCCCACCTCCAGCACATCTCCATTGAGAAAATCCAGCCCATTATGTCTGTCTTCACGGAAGAAGACGCAAAAAACTTCCTGGAAATAGTGGAGAACCAAGGGACTAGCGAGAATGAGGAACTGAAAGAAATTAGTATTAGTAAAAAAATAGTACTGGAGAAATTAATGGACTGAAAGCCGATAAATCCCCTGGACCTGATGGCCTACGTTCTAGGGTTTTAAAAGAGGTGGCTATAGAGATAGTGGATGCATTGATTGTCATCTTCCAAGATTCCACAGATTCTAGAATGGTTCCCACAGAATGGAAGGTAGCAAATGTAACCCCACTATTTAAGAAAGGAGGAAGAGAGAAAACCAGTTAGCCTGACATCAGTAGTAGGGAAAATGCTAGAATCTATTTTAAGGAAGTGGTAGCAGGGCACTTAGAAAATAATAATAGGATTGGGTAGAGTCAGCACGGATTTATGAAAGGGAAATCGTGTTTGACAAATCTGTTAGAGTTTTTTGAGGTTGTAACTAGCAGAATAGTTAAGGGGGAACCAGTGGATGTGGTGTATTTGGATTTTCAAAAGGCCCCAGCTATTCACAATCTATATCAATGATTTGGATGAGGGGACTAAATGTAATATTTCCAAATTTGCTGATGATACAAAGCTAGGTGGCAGTGTCAGTTGCAAAGAGGATGTGAAGAGACTTCAAGGGGATCTCAACAGGCTCAGTGAGTGGGCGAGAACATGGCAGATGGAATATAATGTGGATAAATGTGAAGTTATCCACTTTGGTAGAAAAAACAGAAAGTCAGAGTATTTCCTAAATGGTGAAAGATTGGGGAATGCAGATGCTCAAAGGGACCTGGGTGTCCTTGTACATGAGTCACTGAAAGTGAATGTGCAGGTGCAGCAAGCCATTAGGAAGGCTATTGGTATGCTGGCCTTCATTACAAGAGGATTTGAGTACAGGAGTAAAGAAGTCTTACTCCAATTATATAGGGCCTTGGGGAGACTACACCTGGAGTACTGTGTACAATTTTGGTCTCCTTACCTAAGGAAGGATATACTTGCTATAGAGGGAGTGCAATGAAGGTTCACGAGATTGATTCCTGGGATGGCGGGACTGTTGTATGAGAAGAGATTGAGTAAACTAGGCCTGTATTCTCTTGAATTCAGAAGAATGAGAGGGGATCTCATTGAAGCACACAAAATTATTACAGGGCTTGATAGGATGGATGCTGGGAGAATGTTTCCCTTGGCTGGGGAGTCTAGAACCAGGGGCCACAGCCTCAAGATAAAGGGTAGGCCATTCAGGACTGAGATGAGAATAAATTTCTTCACACACAGGGTGGTGAATCTTTGGAATTCTCTACCTCAGAGGGCTGTGGAGGCTCAGTCATTGGGCATATTCAAAGCAGAAGTCGATAGATTTCTGACTAGTAAGGGCATCAAGGGATATGGCTCTAGGGCCAGTGAATGGAGTTGAGGCAGAAGATCAGCCACGATCTCATTGAATGGCGGAGCAGGCTTGAAGGGCCGAATGGCCTACTCCTGCTCCTATTTCTTATGTTCTTTATGTTCTTATTCGATAAGGTGCCACACAAGAGGTTCACAGAATCACAGAAACCCCACAGTGCAGATAGAGGCCATTTCGGCCCATCGAGCCTGCACCGACACATATCCCACCCGATCCCCGTAACCCCTACACCAACACATATCCCACCCTATCCCCGTAACCCCACGTATTTAATCCCCCTAACACTAAGGGTCAATTTATCACAGCCAATCAACCTAACCTGCACATCTTTGGACTGTGGGAGGAAACCGGAGCACCCGGAGGAAACCCACGCAAACACGGGGAGAATGTGCAAACTCCACACAGACAGTCGCCCGAGGCCGGATTCGAACCTGGGTCCCTGGCGCTGTGAGGCAACAGTGCTAACCACTATGCCACCGTGCCATAGTGGTTAGCACTAGCAATCCATGCTAGTATAGTACCCCCAATCCCATGAGCCCTAATTAAACAAAATTAGGGCTCATGGGATTGGGGGTACTATACTAGCATGGATTGAGGATTGGTTAATGGACAGAAAACAGAGAGTAGGAATAAACGGGTCATTTTCGGGTTGGCAGTCTGTAACTGGTGGGGTACCGCAAGGATCAGTGCTTGGGCCTCAGCTATTCACAATCTATATCAATGATTTGGATGAGGGGACCAAATGCAATATTTCCAAGTTTGCTGATGATACAAAGCTGGGTGGGAATGTAAGTTGTGAGGAAGATGTAAAGAGGCTTCAAGGGGATATAGACAAGCTAAGTGAGTGGGCAAGAACATGGCAAATGGAATATAATGTGGAGAAATGTGAAGTTATCCACTTTGGTAGGAAAAATAGAAAAGCAGAGTGTTTTTAAATGTTGAGAGATTGGGAAATGTTGGTGTTCAGAGGGACCTGGGTGTCCTTGTACACGAATCACTGAAAGTTAACATGCAGGTACAGCAAGCAATTAGGAAAGCAAATGGTATGTTGGCCTTTATTACAAGAGGATTTGAGTATAAGAGTAAAGATGTCTTACTGCAATTATATAGGGCCCTGGTGAGACCACACCTGGAGTATTGTGCACAGTTTTGGTCTCCTTGCCTAAGGAAGGATATACTTGCCACAGAGGAAGTGCAACGAAGGTTCACCAGACTGATTCCTGGGATGGGGGATTGCCCTATGAGGAGAGATTGAGTAGACTAGGCCGATATTCTCTAGAGTTTAGAAGAATGAGAGGTGATCTCATTGAAACATACAAAATTCTTACAGGACTTGACAGGGTAGATGCAGGGAGGATGTTTCCCTCGGCTGGAGAGTCTAGAACCAGGGGTCACAGTCTCAGAATAAGGGGTCGGCCATTTAGGACTGAGATGAGGAGAAATTTCTTCACTCAGAAGGTGGTGAATCTTTGGAGTTCTCTGCCGCAGAGGGCTGTGGAGGCTCAGTCATTGAGTATATTTAAGACAGAGATTGATAGATTTTTGGATATTAAGGGAATCAAGGGATATGGGGATAGTGCGGGAAAGTGGAGTAGAAGATCAGCCATGATCTTATTGAATGGCGGAGCAGGCTCGAGGGGCGGAATGGCCGACTCCAGCTCCTATTTCTTATGTTCTTATGTATCATCCTTGTAAACCTTCTCTGTACCCTCTGCAGGGTCCAAACATCCTTCCTAAAGTGTGGTGCCCATAATTGTACACATACTCCAGCTGAGGTCTAACCATGACTTCCTTGTGTCCCTATTTACAAAACCAATTATCCCATATGTTTTCTTAACCACCTTATCAACAGGCCCTGTCATCAGATTTGAGAATATGCACCCCCAAGTCCATCTGCTCTTGCACCATGCTCAAAATAGCATTTACATTATATTGCCTCTCCACGTTGTTTCGCCCAATGTGTATCACTTTACACTTATCCGCATTAAATTGCATCTGCCATGTGTCTAACCATTTCACCAGTTTGTCTATGTCCTCCTGAAGTCTGCTACTATCCTGCTCACTACTTACTACATTGCCAAGTTTTGTATCATCTGTAAACTTCAAAATTGTACTCGCTATATCCAAGTCCAGATCATTTATATGTAACAAGAAAAGCAATGGTCCTAATACCGACACCTGGGGGACCCTGCTGCATACTTCTCTCCAGTCAGAAAAACATCCATTCACCACTACTCTCTGCCTCCTATTCCTTGGCCAATTTCACACCCAAGTTACCACCATTTCTTTAATCCCAGTGCTTCTATTTTCCGAATAAGTCTGTTATGTAGTACTTTATCAAATGCCTTTTGAAAGTCCATATATACAACATCTACTGCAATACCTTAATCAGCCTCAGTTACTTCATTAAAGAACTCAATCAGGTTAGTCAGATGCGATTTGCCTTTAACAGATCTGTGCTGGCAGTCATTTATTAAATTATGCTTCTCCAAGTGAAAATTAATTTTGTCCTTGACAATGGTCTCTAGTAGTTTTCCCACCACTGACATTAGACTAATTGGCCTGTAGTTACCAGGTTTAATCCTCTCCCTTTTTTGAACAGGGGTGTAACATTTGCAATCCTCCAGTCCTCTGGTACCACTCCAAAATCCAGGGAGGATTGAAAGACTGTGGTCAGAGCTTCTGCGATCTCCACGCTAGCTTCCCTCAGCAACCTAGGATGCATCACATCTAGACTGTGTGACTTGTTAACTTTGAGTGATGCCAACATAATTAGCACCTCCTTTCTATCTATTTTTATCCTATCCAATATCTCGAGTCCCCCCTCCTCTACTGTGACATTAACTTCATCCTCTTCTTTTGTGAAGACACTTCATAATACTCAAATCAGAGAAGTACATATGGAAGCTAATAAAATTTTGATGGGGATTTTACTTTGTCAGGGATTAATTGAGCAGATCATAATAGAAATAGGAAAAGTGCATTGCTGTTTCTGATATATGACTTAAATGGTCATGGAAAGTAGAAGCGGGCAGCAATACTTGACGTACTCTTATGTAATAGCCAGGGAATGGTGGAAGCAGTGTCAGAGAGCAGCTGGCTAACACCGGCCACATTGTAAAGCAATAAATAACACAATGGCCCAGAAATTCGGGGCTCCACGGGTGATTACGCACGGGGTACTCACCCGTAGGCCCAATGGAAGTGCCGGTTTCGTGCATGCACTGCGCATGCGCGGGAAACCGGAACTTCCGTTCCCTTGAAAGAAGGGGTTCAGAGGTGGAACGCGTGCGCCGGAGAGGCAGCGCGTGCGCATTGAACTTATGTTTTTTTGCAGGGTTCTCCGGGAGGGTAAGTCTCCAGCAGTTACACATATAGAAAGCAGGCGCAAGGCCTGCTTTTAACAAGGTAAGTGGTGAATTAATTAAAATTAAAACATTTTGGGCGCCAGCCTCGCCAGGGCGCTAAAAGTAGTGCTCCGGAAGCATTCGCGGCCGCCCGCCGGAAATTCAGTGGTAGCGCCCCAAAGGGAAGCGCAGCGCTACTGGAGGCACCCCGCTTCCCTCTTGGGGCGCTGCGACTGAATATCGTGGCGCAACGTGCCGCAGGGCCACATGCTCCCTCCCCTTCTTAAAGGGGAGGGGCCTTGTGCAGCGCGATCTGGGGCCCAGCTGGGCCCCCGAGGATCGCGAGTGCCGGCAAAAGAGCTCGGCACCGAGGAGAAGTGCCGGGCTCTTGGAACGCAGCCGGTACTCCGCGGGGGCGGGGGGGGGTTCAGGAGGCCGGGGACGGGAGCGCAGGCAGGTGCTGGCAGGCGGCCAACAACAAAAATGGCCGCCCCGCACCTCTCCTTTAATTTGCGCCTCCCCGGCTGCAGGTAGGCCCCCCTGAACCGGTCGGACATAGCGTCCGGTGGTAAATCAGGGGGCGCTGCCAAATATCGCGGCCGGGGCGTCAGCGGGGCGCTGCGCACACCGATGACCTCATCGGTAGCGGCGCAGTGCTAACGGCTAGCGCCACCACTAGCATCCCGTGGAATTTAGCGGGAGGCGTGGGCAGTGGCTTGCGACCCACTTAGCGCCCTCTTAAGGCGCTAACGGGTGGCGCAGCCAACTGAATTTCTCCCCCTTTTTCCACAGGCTTATTATTTTTAAATACTTTAAAGAAAGGTAAGTTTATTTTTAGCCCCGTTAGAAAATGTAATTAGTTTTTTCAAAAATTTAAATTATTGTTTAAAATAGTTATTTTATATAATTTATAGTTATTTTAAAAATGTGATTTAAAAAAAAAAATTATTTGAAGTTTTAGTGATGTTTTGGGGCTTATAGTATTTATGGTTTTGACAGCTCTTCCTGTCAATTTTATGAATGGGCATTTCCCTGCTACCATTGGCTCTCCATGGCCCACGTGATCCCAGGGGACGCTTCGAACTAACTGCGCCCCTGGGATACGCAAGCACTGCGCGCCAGCAGTTGGAGCAGGCCCAGGATCGGAATCCCACACGGGCCCACAGCTCAACGGCCGGCGCGCTAGGTAAGTGCAGGTCGGGGGCTTGTACCCGCGGGAAGCCTCCGACCCGAATTTCTGGGCCAATATAAAAGGAGAGGAGTACAACAATTACTTTGAATTTCAGGAAGGCAGATGAAGAATGATGGATTGGCATACACTGTTAGATAGGGTAGGTAGTGAAGGGTAAATGTTACATTAAGAGATATAATTAGGAGACTGTGGAACCTTGGAGCAGAGAAGGCTAAGAGGAGATTTGACAGAGGTGTTTAAAATCATGAAGGATTTCGATAGAGAAACTGTTTCCAATGAATGAAGGGTCAATAACGACAGGGCACAGATTTAAGATTAATGACAAAAGAACCAGAGGCGACATGAGGAAAAACTTTTTAATGCAATGAATGGTTAGGAATTGGAATGCACTGCCTGATAGGGTGGTGGATACAGATTTGATAGAAGCCTTCAAAAGGGAATTGGATAAATACTTGAAGAAAGTATGAATTGGAGAAAAAAATTGTAGGGATATAGGGAACGTTCAGGGGAGTGGGACTAACTGGATTGCTCTTCGAAAGAACGAGCGCAGACTCGATGGGCCGAATGGCCTCCTTCTGTGCTGTACTATTCTATGATTCTATGATTCCATGAAATACATTCCATCCAGCAAATGCCAAGGTGATTAGTAAGCACCAGACCTTGGCACAGCTACCAGCCAATAACAGAGGACAAATGCCTAGCCTAGTAGCTTTGCCATCTACAGCAAGGATATTTGCAGTCAGCTTGCAACATGGGGACGGCACTGTCAATGGTCGGCAAAGCCACTCAGCTGTAATGCCTATGGCACATTCCTGTGTTAAACATATGGGCTCGTTCATTATAACTGCACTAATATTTATCTACATTGTACTTTCTCCCTTAAGTGTTGCGATTATTCTTGCTCTTATATTTGAGAGCGGTAGAACAGCTGTCAAGGCCATGTTTTATTTTAGCTGCAAGAAATTAACTTTCAGTTTCCATTTCTTTGGAAAATTGAACAGAAAAATCTTGTGGGATGGCACCTTTAGTGAAACATCAAAGGCTATTAAAAAAATCCATTTAAAGAGGGAGTCTACCACCAGGACCCTTAAAGAAGGACTCTTAACATTAGTACATTGCAAGATATACTCACCCTAATGCTAAGTTGACTTTTTGAACAAATCCAACTGTTTTTTTAAAAAAAAGGAGTCAAATTAGTAAACAGATATGATAAACAGGATTCGTAAATGCTGATACTGCACCACAATAGAAAAGGCTGAAAATACGATTGGGGTGATTTTAACCATCCCGCCTGGGGGAGGGAGCGGTTACAATCACCTGGGAGACTGACTACTGCTCCCTTCCCGCAATCTTCTACATTAACCTGCTCACCTGAACGAGAAGGACACCGATGGGTCCTTTAAATGTGCAGATTGGGCTCCGATGATGCCATGGGGACCCGACTGCTATTTTAACCAATGACCTGAGTGGGGGAAGCGGTTGTGGCTTCTCAGCCAGGGCAACGCAGCGGGAAAAAAAGAGTCGGGCCAGAAGAGGCCCAAACAGGTAGGTTTTTAAACCTTTTTTTTACTTTCCTTGTTGGGTCACTTACCTGAGTGCCTCCAGAGGGCTTCACAAGGGCAGATCAGCTCGAGCCGGGGAGGCCACCGCTGATGTGCCCTTGTAGACAGCGACAGCCCACCCGGCTACACAAATGACCATCTCCATGGAATTTGGGACGGACTGTCTGACCTGGGGGGGGTTGGTGGGGTGGGGGGGGTGCGGCAGGAAGTGTGGGTGGAGGTTCTCCTCCGCTGTACTTACACCAGTGGACCAGGGTCTGAGGAAGTTGCAGGCCATAGATTTAAAGGTTAAAGAAAACAGTTAAACGTAGAGTTGCAATCGTGTCACCTTACCCTTGTCCCCATCTGTTTTCAATCTTTTTATTTTGTGATCCTTCAGGTGAGGGATATTAGAATCAGCATCAAGAACTTCCAGGTCAGATTATATTAATTAATAACATTAAATCATTGTGAATGATTACTTTGACATTCTACCTTTGAAACTTGGCTCACAGGTGGTGATACCTTGTGACGTAAGAAAACTACTAGGCACTTGGTCTGAGTATTAAACAAGGCTTTAATCAACTGGTTTTCAACATGGAGATCTAGTTGTGTCCTTCACTAATTCCTGTTAAAGAATGTCCTGAGCAAGCTGGGCCCATGCCCAAGTATTTATACTCTCCCTGGACAGCGCCACCAACAGGCCACCCAGTATTATTACATAAGTCATTTCCACATGAATGACAAGATTCATGTCACCTTGCTCTTTATTGAAGCCTCCTCACCTGGTTATACTTTCCACCATCTGCCTGACCCAAACCACCACAGTGACGGTGTGGGCCCTCATCACCAAATTTCACCTTGGTCTCTCACTTCCTTTCCTCCCTCAGCCTCTGCACTGAGTTACTCCATCCTTGGTGATTTTAATCTCCATCTCACTCCCCTTCCCCTCTCTCCTCTGAGTTCACTGTCCTCCTCTACTCCTTAAACCTCAATATAAACTTTCCAATGCATATTCACAGCCACCCCCTTGACCTCGCCATCTCACGTGGCCTCGCTACTCTCATAGTCTCGATCACATCTCCGACCACTTCCCTTGTGTCCCTCAACACCCACACCTCCATTGCTCTTTTTAAAAACAGGATGAATTCTTTAAAACTAATGTCCTTCCTGCCATCTAAAAAAATGATCTGGAACCTCCAGTACATGGTAGCAGGTACTTGCAATTCAATAGAATTTCCCACCTCTATGTTGGCCTTCTGTTTTGGATCTGCAAACCCATCAGAAACCCATTCAGCTGTTGTCAGCAATCTAGAGCTCAGTTAGTAAATGTACAGTACCATGTTGTGTGGTACAGAGTGACGTAGATCAGAAAAGTCCTAAGTACAAACCCCTGGTGTGAACTGAGTTTTCTGCATTTCACTGGGGTGCAGTTGAGACACTAAAATTGGCATCTGTGGTTGAGAGAAAGAAATCCATCAAAGTTGCCATCTCTGATCTCTATCCGTTGATGGAAGGTGTGCGCCTTGTTTTGAAATCCCTCCATGGCCTCACCCACTCCCTATCTCCGTAACCTCTTCCATCCCTACAACGAGATCTCCATGCTCCTCCAATTCTCGTCTCTTGCACATCCCCAATTTCCTTTGCCCCTCCATTGGCGGCCGTGCCTTCAGCTGCCGAGGCCCTAAGCTCTGGAATTCCCTCCCTAAACCTCTCCACCTCTTTCTCCTCCTTTAAGATGCTCCTTAAAACTTATCTATTGGTTACCTGTCCTATTATCTCTTGATGTGACTCAGTGTCAAATTTTGTTTGATAACGCTCCTGTGAAGCGTCTTGTGACATTTTACAATGTTAAAGGCGCTATATAAATGCAAATTGTTGTTGTTGCATGTGGGTGTTAGGCGAGGCCCCCTAAAGTCAAATTGCCTGTCAACACATAATGCCCAGGCTCACACATGGAGAATGAGGTATCGGAGTGTTGCCCAGGGGACAGCATGAGTCACAGCCTACAGCAAATTGAGGAATAAAAAGAAAATGTACCAATTCCTCATTAAAGCTTCAAGATACTGTTCATTAAAAAAAGAAATAAACTTACATTTTCCATCTTCATTCCGGCAGAGCAGTTTTGTGTCATCGGTGTGCTGTATAATGTCTAACACTTCGCCTGCTTTCACTGGCAGGTCTCGGTTAGCCCATTTCCTAGCAGTTAAGTTGTGAGCAACCTCAACAGTTCCCAGAACTCGGATTTCTCCATCATACTGTTTGAGGTGGGAAAAACAAAAGTTATTCAAAGCATTTCACATACTTAAAAAAAACTAGAATGTAAAGTCATAAAGTGAAAAAAAAACTGTGATCTCAACGATATTGGTTATGAGCTTATGCCACTGGTAAACCGGTTAGGTGCTCATTGATGGTTATTGGTGAGACTGCAAACATAGAAACATAGAAGATAGGAGCAGGAGTAGGCCATTCGGCCCCTCGAGCCTGCTCCACCATTTAATGAGATCATGGCTGATCATCCAAACTCAGTACCCTGTCCCTGCCTTCTCCCCATATCCCTTGATCCCTTTAGCCTTAAGAAATATATCTAACTCCTTCTTGAATATATTTAATGAATTGGCCTCAACTGCCTTCTGTGGTAGAGAATTCCACAGGTTCACCACACTCTGGGTGAAGAAATTCCTCCTCATCTCTGTCCTAAATGGCTTACTAAATGGCAAGCTCCCATACCAGGACTCTATTTATATGCAGGCATGGAAAACAACTCCCCTCACCTCCCCTTTCAGCATTCTGCAGGGACCGCTACCTCCGCGACACCCTAGTCCACTCCTCTACCACCCCCAGCACCCCTTCCCCTTCGCCTGGCACCTTCCCGTGCAAGCGCAGGAGATGCAACACCTGCCCTTATACCTCCCCCCTTCCCACTGTCCAGGGCCCCAAACACCCCTTCCAGGTGAAACAGCGATTTACTTGTACTTCTTGCAATCTAGTATACTGTATTCGCTGCTCACGATGTGGTCTCCTCTACATTGGGGAGACCAAACGCAGATTGGGTGACCACTTTGCGGAACACCTCCGTTCAGTCCGAAAGGGGGACCCCGAGCTCCCGGTGGCCTGTCACTTTAATTCTCCGCTCCACTCCCACTCTGACCTCACCGTCCTTGGCCTCTTGCATTGTTCCACGGAAGCTCAGCGTAAACTCGAGGAACAGCACCTTATCTTTCGATTAGGCACTTTACAGCCCTCTGGACTCAACATAGAGTTCAACAATTTCAGATCATAACCTCAGCCCCTATCACATATATATATTTTCTTCTTTTTTTCTTCTTCTTCCCTCCCACATGGCAGCTGTCTTTCATTCTGCCGGCGCAATTCACACCCCATCTAGAGCCATCCTTTGTTTCTTAACCTGTCCCATTACCACCTCCTCTCGCCTTGAATATCTCTTAATGTCTCTCAATGTCTCTTAATCTCTCCTGCTTTCTATCCTATCACTGACCTTCCCTTTTGTTCTTTCATCCCCTCCCCCTTTTCCCAGCCCTTAAACCTGCTTTCCACTTCCTGCTTTTTTTCAGTTCTGACGAAGGGTCATCGACCTAAAACGTTAACTCTGTTTCTCTCTCCATGGATGCGGCCCTGGCCTGCTGAGTTTTTCCAGCATCTTCTGTTGTTATTATGGAAAACAACTAATGTGCAAGATACTAGCCTGTTCCCTAATTTTAGAAAGTCAAAGGGTTGTGGGTTAGAACCCCACACCAGGGTTAGAGCTCATAATCTAGGATTATACTCCACTGCAGTACAGAGGGAGTGCTGCGAGGTGGGAGGGGCTGTCCTTTGGAATGAGGCGTTAAACGGAGGCCCTGTCTGCCCGTTCAGGTAGACGTTAAAGATCTCATGTCACTTTGAAGAAAAACGGGGGAGGGGGTGTTCGCCCAGTGTCTTGGCCAAACAAGCAGATTAACAGCTAATTCATCTAATCGTGGTTTGTTATTGCTGGCACAGAAAGGCTGTTGTCACATAATGAAAACTGCACTACACTTCAAAACGAATTTGGAGACTCTGAAGTACAAAGGGATCTGGGGGTCCTGGTGCACGAAACTCAAAAGGTTAGTGTGCAGGTGCAGCAAGTGATTAAGAAGGCCAATGGAATGTTGGCTTTCATTGCTAGGGGGATAGAATATAAAAATAGGGAGGTATTGCTTCAGTTGTACAAGGTATTGGTGAGGCCGCACCTGGAATACTGCGTACAGTTTTGGTGTCCATACTTAAGAAAGGACATACTTGCTCTCGAGTCAGTACAAAGAAGGTTCACTCGGTTAATCCCGGGGATGAGGGGATGGACATATGAGGAGAGGTTGAGTAGATTGGGACTCTACTCATTGGAGTTCAGAAGAATGAGAGGCGATCTTATTGAAACATATAAGATTGTGAAGGGGTCGGATCGGGTGGATGCGGGGAAGATGTTCCCGATGATGGGTGAAACTAGAACTAGGGGGCATAGTCTTAGAATAAGGGGCTGCTCTTTCAAAACTGAGATGAGGAGGAACTACTTCACTCAGAGGGTGGTAGGTCCATGGAATATGCTGCCCCAAAAAGCTGTAGAAGCTACATCATTACATAAATTTAAAACAGAAATAGACAGTTTCCTAGAAGTAAAGGGAATTAAGGGTTACAGGGAGCGGGCAGGAATTTGGACATGAGTCTAGGTTCGGATCGGTCATGGCCCTGTGGGTAGCGGAGCGGGCCCAGGGGCCGTGTAGCCTGATCCTGCTCCTATTTTGTGTGTCTAATTCTGTTAGATTCAGGAGATGGTTCTGTGATAGTGGATTGGCGGTTAGGATCAGATCAGCCATGATCTTATTGAATGGCGGAGCAGGCTCGAGGGGCCGATTGGCCTACTCCTGCTCCTATTTCTTATGTTCTTATGTTACGACACACAAAGAGGACATTCGGCCCGTCGTGCCTGTGCCGGCTCTTTGAAAGAGCGGTCCAATTCAGTTCCACATCCCAACATTCTCTCCATAATCCTGCAAATTAGTCCTCTTCAAGTACATGTCCAATTGGCTTTTGAAATTTCCTATGGGATCTGCTTTCATCACCCTTTCAGGTAGTGTGTTCCAGATCTTAACAACCCTATTTAGGATGTTAGGCAATGGTATTAAGGGTATGGAACCAAGGCAGGTAGATGGAGTTAGATACAGATCAGCTATGATCTAATTGAATGGTGGAACAGGCTCGAGGGGCTGAATGGCCTCCTTGTGTTCCTCTATTTCAACATTACAATTGTAGGCCTATCGTTGATTTGAGGCAATAGCATTTTTCTTTGTACTTAATACCCAATAAAGATGTTCCTTAGTAATTATGGATTCTTTACTGGTGTGAAAGGATCAAAGATTACAGCACGGGAAAGGAATGATGTACGTGACGGTTCAAAGACAGAATCTATTCAGTTAGAATTAAGGAACAATAGAGGAGGTATTACGTTGCTGGGTGTATACTATAGGCCACTAAATAGTGGGAAGGACAGAGGAGCAAATATGTAGGCAAATTGGAGAAAGATGCAAGAATTTAGAGTAGTGATACTGGGGGACTTCAATTATCTTAACATAGAATGTCAAAATAAGAGTGTAAAGGGCAAAGAGGGGGAGGAATTCCTGAAATATGTATAAGAGGACTTTTTTGATCAGCGTGTTTCCAGCCCAACAAGGAAGGAGGCAGTGCTGGATCTTGTTCTGTGGAATGAAGTGGAGCATCTTTCACTGGGAGAGGATTTGGGAAACGGTGATCACGATACCATTAGGTTTAGAATAGTTATGGAAAAGGACAAGGAAAAATCAAATTTAAAAATGTTCAACTGGAGGAGGGCTAATTTCAGTGAATTGAAAAGGGATCTGGCCCAGGTGAATTGGAATCAAAGATTGGCAGGTAAAACAGCAAATGAGAATTGGGAAGCCTTCAATGAGGAGATAGTTCAGGTACAGACTAGACATATTCCCACAAGGGGGAATGGAAGGGCTTCCAAAGCTAGAGCTTCCTGGATGACTAAAGATAATGGCCCAGATATTCCGATCCCTATGGGTGGGTACGTGCTGTGTACTCACCCGTAGGGACATCAGAAATGCCGGTTTCAGGCATGCACAGTGCATGCACTGAAAACCGGCATTTCCAATCTGTCAAGAATGGTCTTGACAGATTCTCCGGCTGCCCTGGAGAAGGGCCTCTGCGGGCGGATAGTTCCGCTTTTTGGAGACCCTCCGCCTACAGAAAACCCTTACAATTCTTACGCCTGGTAAAGGTCTTCCTGTCAAATGTAGGAAGGGAGATTCCCTTCTGTGATTGGCTCCCCATGGCCCACGTGATCCCAGGGACGCTGCGAACTACAAGTTTGGTGAGGCCCAGGAGCGGAAGCGTGTGCGTCCTGGGAGCCCTCAGGTGAGGGCGCAGATTTTTCCAGATCGCAGGCCTCCGCCCTTGTGAGGCCTGCGATCAGAAAATACAGGCCATAGAGATTAAAATGAAACAGAAAAAGGAGGCTTATGATAAATGTCAGGTTGATGAAGTAACGGAGAGGCTTGATGACATGCACTTGAGTGTACAGGGCACAATTTCAAAATTTGCAGATGACACAAAACTTGGAAGTATAGTGAACAGTGAGAAGGATAGTGATAGACTTCAAGAGGACATAGACAGGCTGGTGGAATGGGTGGACACATGACAGATGAAATTTAATGCAGAAAAGTGCAAAGTAATACATTTTGGTAGGAAGAATGAAGAGAGGCAATATAAACTAAAGGGTACAATCCTAAAGGGGGTGCATGAACAGAGAGACCTGGGGGTATATGTGCACAAGTCGTTGAAGGTGGCAGGGCAGGTTGAGAAAGCGGTTGAAAAAGCTTACGGGATCCTGGGCTTCATAAATAGAGGCATAGCGTACAAAAGCAAGGAAGTTATGATGAACCTTAATAAAACACTGGTCCGACCTCAACTGGAGTATTGTGTCCAATGCTGGGCACCGCACTTTAGGAAGGATGTGAAGGCCTTAGAGAGGGTGCAGAAAGGATTTACGGGAATTGTTCCAGGGATGAGGGACTTCAGTTACATGGATAGACTGGAGAAGGTTGAGAGGAGATTTGATAGAGGTGTTCAAAATCATGAGGGGTCTAGACAGAGTAGATAGAGAGAAACTGTTCCCATTGGTGGAAGGGTTGAGAACCAGAGGACACAGATTTAAGATGATTGGCAGAAGAACCAAAGGCGACATGAGGAAAAACTTTTTTATGCAGCGAGTGGTTATGATCTGGAAAGCACTGTTCGAGAGGGTGGTGGAGGCAGATTCAATCATGGCTTTCAAAAGGGAATTCAGTAAGTACCTGAAGGAAAAAAATTTGCAGGGCTACGGGGAAAGGACGGGACAGTGGGACTAGCTGAAGTGCTCTTGCAGAGAGCCGGCATGGGCTTGATAGGCCGAATGGTACTATAACCATTCTATGATTCGATGAGGGTAGTGTAATTTATGTTGTGTATACGGACTTACAAAAGGCGTTTGATAAAATACCACATGATAGACTTGTTAGCAAAATTGAAGCCGATGGGATTAACAGGACAATGGCTCTGTGGGTATGTAATTGGCTAAGGGACAGAAAGCAGAGAGTAGTGGAGCGGTAGTAGCAACAGAAAACTCAGAAATGCAGTAAACAAGATGTGAATACAAAAAATACAGAGAACTAAAAAAGGAAATAAGAAGGCCAAGGAGAGAATAGATTAGCGGGTAACATAAAAGGGGACCCAAAAATCTTTTATAAACATATATAACTAGTAAAAGGATAGTCAAAGGATGGGTGGGGCCGATTAGGGACCAAGAAGGAGATCTTGTGGAGGCAGAGGGCATTGCTGAGGTACTAAATGAGTACTTTGCATCTGTCTTCACTGAAGAAGAGGATGCTGCCAATGTCGCAGTAAAGGAGCAGGCAGTAGAAAAATTGGATGGGATATAAATAGATAAAGAGGAGGTAGTTAAAAGGTTGGCAGCACCCGTTCTGGATGGGATGCATCCTAGGTTGCTGAGGAAAGTAAGGGTGGAAATTGCAGAGGCTCTGGCCCAATCTTCCAATCCTCCTTAGATATGAAAGTGGTGCCAGAGGACTGGAGATTGCAAAGGTTACATTCCTGTTCAAAAAAGGGGAGAGGGATAAACTCGGCAACTACAGGTGGTGGGGAAACTTTTATAGTCAGTAATCCAGGACAAAATTAATTGGCACTTGGAAAAATATGGGTTAATCAATGAAAACCAGCATGGATTTGTTAAAGGCAAATCGTGTTTGACTAACTTGATAGAGAGTAGCGGTGAACAGTTGTTTTTCAGACTGGAGGGTGGTATACAGTGGTGTTCCCCAGGGGTCGGTGTTGGGACCACTGCTCTTTTTGATATATATTAATGAACTGGACTTGGGTATTCAGAGCATAGACTACAGATGATACGAAACTCAGAAATGTAGTAAACAATGAGGAGGATAGTCACAGACTCCAGGAGGACATAGACAGACTGGTGAAATGGGAAGACACATGGCAAATGAAATTCAGCACAGAGAAGTGTGAAGTGATTCATTTTGTTGGGAGGAATGAGGAGAGGCAATATAAACTAAATGGTACAATTCTAAAGGTGATGCAGGAGCATAGAGACCTGGGTGGGGGGGGGTGGGGGGGGTGCGCAAACAAGTCTTTGCAGGTGGTAGGACAAGTTGAGTAGGCTGTTAAAAAAGCATACGTGATCCTTGGCTTTATAAAGAGAGGCATGGGGGTCAATTTTAACTCAGGTGCGGGGAATTGTTGGGTTCCCCGAATTTGGTGTTTCCCACACGAAACTAAATGGGTGTGTGAGATTGATGCAATTTTAACTCAATTGGCCAATTGATTTCCAACGTGTGGGAACCCTTGGCAAATGAGTATTTCCAGTCAGAAAATCGCATAATATGATGTCATTATTGCTGCTGCATTTAGGGTCTGCAACAAGCCTTGCTTCTTCTGCAGGCTGCCAACGTTTTGGCATTTGCTGATACACTGAGCTGGAAGCAGAATGGCAAGAGAAAGACCGAGGTCTGCACCCCGTTTTGACGACGTTGCCCTGCAGGCTTTAGTGGAGGGAGCAAGAGCTCTCAAGGAGGTGCTCTTCTCTTAATCAGGGAGGAAGATGCCTCCCCAGCAGACAAAGGCTGCGTGGCTGCAAATGGCAGAGGAGGTCAACTCCTTATCGGCTACCCGCAGAACCTGGATACAGTGCAGGAAGAGATTTCATGACCTTCAGCACACTGGAAAAGTGAGTATGAATTTCCCATCACCCTCAATCTGATCTCCATTGCCTCGCCTCACCAGCACTCAGCTTTAGCAATCTCTTCCTCCACATCCCACTTGACACTGACATCCATGCGCCCTTACCCATTCCCTCTCTCTCTATGCTCACATTCACCTAACTATTCGACTATGCAGCCCTCACACTCCCTATCACTCTGATGCTATGAAAACAACTTACAACACACAGGGAGGGCGCTTGGTCTTGCCACTTCACTCCATCTTTGTCTCCTTCTAAGTATCTATGCTATGGATTCTCTACACTCACTCCTTCATTCTCACTCAAACTCCACTTGTCTCCCTCATTGTAGGAAAAGAGAGCTCACAATAAAAGAGAATGAGCGAGGACAGGAGGAGGGACACCCTCAGTAGCCCACCTCACCCCCTGGGAGGAGGCGGTCCTGGAGATCGCAGGACTGGAAGATGATGTGCAAGTGGGGGACGGACAGACGGGTGCATCCCAGCAAGCTGGTGACAGAATAGTTTTCCATCTCTCTCACTGACATTGCATGAGTCGCTGAAAATGATTCTGAAGCTATAACAGGTGGACCTATGATCATCTGCAATATGCAATGTGCATGTAACCTTGACCTCACATCTCTAACTCTTTCTTTTACTCCCCCACAGGACCATCGAGAGTCCCCGTCCCCACTGTCCAGGAGGAAGAGCCTGAGCTTCCAGACTCCTCAGAGGAATCTGCAACCTCTGAGGGCGCAGCGTCAGCAGAATTCAGCGCACCCAGCACCAGCGCAGACACTCACACCTCGGTGGGACCTTCGGGACATAGAGTAGTGTTGTCACCTGGTGTATCACAGCTCACAAGTGAGCATCAGCAGATTGTGGAGACAGGGACAGCAGTGGAGAGTGCTAGTCGGAGGGCGCAGGACTCTGCCAGCTCGGCTCAGCTGCATGTCGACCCTCTGCCTCTGGGTCCATCCATAAGATCAGTGGGGCTGGAACTCCAGGAACAGATGCAGGAGTCTCTGGCAGGTTTTGTCTCCAGGGTCGATGTGAGTGTGGAGCGAATGGAGGAGTCCATAGCGAACATGAGCAGAGCCTTTGTGGAGTCATTGGCGCATGAACGCATCACCATGGAAAGGATGGCAACCTCCATGGAGGAGATAAGTCACCAGGGTATGGAAAACAGTGTGAGTGTTGATTATAGAATGACATCTCTTGAGGAGCGATGGGCATCTATTGAACAGAGAAACCAGACCTTCATGGAAGTCCTTCTGAGTAGGACTGCCAGTGCAGATACGGGTCCCCATGGCCTCCCTGATGTGCAGCAAGGTGCTCTCAAGCCACTTCCAAGCGCTGGCCCTTTCTGGCCTGTGCAGCTTCTGGTGGGTGAGCAGCAGCCTGGCGCTCCTGTTGCTGCTGCTGTTGTTCCTGGTTCTGCTGGTGCCGCGGCTGGTGTTCGAGCTCATCTAATGCCCAGAAGGGAAGGAAATAAATGGCTCCCATGCTTCTGGTATATGCCTCCGTTGAGGAAGCGCTGAGTGAAGGAGGCGAGCGGGGTTTCCCAGGAGGTCACACTGGAGATGTGAGTGAGGCTCCAACCTTCCACAGGTGTGGTTAAGCCTGGTAAAAGTTGCCCCAGGCCTGAAACAACAAAGTCCTGCCACCTGCAAATGATGACTGATCAAATCTCTTTAATGGTTGACCTGCAGCTGATAGCCAGCAAGCCAATAGTGCTCACGCCAGGTTTCACAGGCGTGATCCCCACCAGGCGTGTTTTACGTGGGAAAAGGGTTAAAAATGCAAGGGCCTGTTAAAATGGGATTATAAAGGCCAATTATTGTTGATTAAGGGCCTTAAAGACCAGTCCCGCCTGTTGGAGGCGGGACTGATTCGGGACCATCAGACACGCCTGGGTTAAAATGGCTCGGGGTCGGGAACCAGGCGGGGGCGGGGGGGGGGGGTCCCGACTCCCAGTTTTTGCGATTTTAACCCCCCACACGCCTCAAAGCCCGCCTCACGGCTGAGTTAAAATCGACCCCATAGAGTACAAAAACAAGGAAGATTTGCTAAACTATAACAAACTGTCTAGGTCCCAGCTGGAGTATTGTGGCCAAATCTGGACACCACACTTGAGGAAGGATGTCAAGGGATTAGAGAGGGTGCAGAGGAGATTTACTAGAATGGTACCAGGGATGAGGGACTTCAGTTACGTGGAGAGACTGGAGAAACCGGGGTTCTCTTTAGAGCAGAGAAGGTTAAGGGGAGATTTGATAGAGGAGTTCAAAATCATGAATTATTTTGAGAGAGTAAATAAGGAGAAACTGTTTCCAGTGGTAAAAGGGTCGATAACCAGAGGGCACAGATTTAAGGTAATTGGCAAAAGAAACAGAGGCAACATGAGGAAAAACGATTTTCGCAGCGAGTTGTTGTGATCTGGAATGCACTGCCTGAAAGGGTGGTGGAAGCAGATTCTATAATAACTTTCAGAAGGGAATAGAATTGGAACTTGAAGGGTGAAAATTTGCAGGGCTATGGGGAAAGAGCAGGGGAGTGGAAATAATTGGAGAGCTCTTTCAAAGAGCCGGCACAGGCACACTGGGCTGAATGGCCTCCTTCTGCGCTGTATCATTCGATGATTCTGTACTGTAGTTTAAAAGCATGGCCACATTTCAGGTAGATGGGATATTCGGGGGTAATTTTAACATAAACCAAGGCCGGGAAAAGGTCAATGTTCGACCTGAACCCGTCAGCTTTCTGCTGGGCGGGTTAGGTTAAAATAACCCCCCAAAAAGTTCAAAACAATTCAAACAAGTCCAAAACTTACTTTAAATTTTTTCCTGAAGTCTTTTTCCTCCTTTTCCATCTTTTTGTTTTTTTTTGGATCTTTATCCTCTCTTTTGCCTTTTCCGGGTGTTGGAGGTTTCAACGACTTTGGCAAACTGTTTAACAAAAAGAGAACATAACTTTGAGGTGTTTGACCTTTTCCCCCAAAACCTTGTTGCCTCATCCCAGCACCCCCACAGCTATGCATGTCAATCCACCTCCCTTGCGGTGTTTGTCTTTGTAAAAGGTTCCCTCATACCATCCTGGTCCCTGTTTGATTTTGAAAACCAGTTTAGACAGCAATACTTTCAGGGGGAAAAATTCGGTTGGTTTGCTCCTCCCGTTAGCGCTTTAAGAGGGCGCTAATGGGGCGCAAAGCAACTAGCGCCCAGGTGCGGCGATGTTTGCGCCGCTCGTGAAATTAACTAGACATTTTACGGTGACGCTAAACACTACCGCCACGATCTCCTGCGCCCACAGATCGTGTCGAGTGCGCAACGCCCCGGTAGCGCCCCGGGCCGGATAGTGAGTGGCGCCCCCTGCCTTACCGCCTGCCGCTAGCAATGATAAGTTGAGGGGAGCGTTTTGCAGTCAGAAAGGGACTGGGGGAGCGCTATTTAAAGGCGACCGCTTCCTGCCTTTTTTTGTTGGTGACATTTTTGCACCACGCATTCTGAGAGAGAGAGAGGGAGAGACTTCTGGAGCAATTCAACGCTGTGTGAAGGAGTTTTGGGTACTGAGCAGCACTTTGCAGGTTCATTTTGATTTGCTCTTCCTTGCTTCGCCAGCGCTCTGAAGTAGCGCCTCGCTCCTCGGCATTTGCGCCTTAAGACAGGTGTGAAGCGCCTGATTTAGCGCTCCAGTCACCTCCAGGGGCGATAAAAGCCAAGTTTGCCGTCGGAGGAGATAATTAGCACCAGGCGCTAAACTTTGCGCACGGCCGATAATGGCGCCCCAAACGGGGCGACACTGAATTTTTCCCCCTAAGGCTCTGCGCATTCAGTGGGGTCGATTTTAACTTTCGGGAGCCCAACCATCAACACCCCGGTTGCCCTGTGGTCCCTACGTCCAGCTGCGGCTCACTGGCTTCGGGTCGGCACAATATAGAGCGTCTCAAATGCCGAGACAGGTCCTGCGGTGGAGCAGGGGCGAAGCAGAGGGGGCCAAGCTCAGGTTGGCTGCGGACCACAGTATTTTTTTGCTCTGTTGGCTCCATAGAAATACAACTTGGAAAAAGTTTGGGGGTCGGTTTTGGAGTGGCCATCAGCGGTCCCTTTAAGGGCTGTTCATTACACCGCTCAATGCCAGGACATGTGGGCAGAGCATGCGCAGTGCACGCTCCATGCATGTGCGTGTTAAAATTACATTCAGGGTGCCAACTATGTAATTGGACCCTGGTTTGCATATTAAAGAGGTCTAGAAACATAGAAGTTAGGAGCAGGAGTAGGACATTCGGCCCCTCGAGCCTGCTCTGCCATTCAATGAGATCATGGCTGATCATCCAAACTCAGTACCCTGTCCCTGCCTTCTCCCCATATCCCTTGATCTACTGTCTGAACCAGGCAGGCACCCATGGAAGGTCCCTTTAATAATGGTGGCAGTCAGGGCCTAAGTCTACCAACCCCATTATGAGTCTATCACCGCCCCATTATTGCCGATTATTAGCTAGTTAATATCGGCTCCACTAACTGGTCTGGAGAAGAGGCTTTTCCAATCTTCACAATCGGCGAAGAGTGGGAGCAATTCCCTCTTTTGCTTGTCAGTTACTGTAGGGAGTGATCAGGGAACTCCTCATTCTTCCATCACATCCATGTGAGTGGCAGCTCACTACTCCTGTTTGTATACACAGTCAGCCTACGGATACGGAATCTCAATATCATCAAATTCTGAGTAATCTCCTTCTGCAGCTGACCTTAGAAGAAACAAAGAACTGAGCCAAGTATAAAATCCCAATGGACCAAATCCCTTCCCATCCATTCCCTCGCTATAAAATCCCAATGGACCAAATCCCTTCCCATACATTCCCTCTCTATAAAATCCCAATGGACCAATCCCCTTCCCATCCATTCCCTCTCTATAAAATCCCAATGGACCAATCCCCTTCCCATACATTCCCTCTCTATAAAATCCCAATGGACCAATCCCCTTCCCATTCATTCCCTCTCTATAAAATCCCAATGGACCAAACCCCTTCCCATCCATTCCCTCTCCATAAAATCCCAATGGACCAAACCCCTTCCCATCCATTCCCTCTCCATAAAATCCCAATGGACCAATCCCCTTCCCACCCATTCCCTCTCTATAAAATCCCAATGGACCAAACCCCTTCCCATTCATTCCCTCTCTATAAAATCCCAATGGACCAAACCCCTTCCCATTCATTCCCATTTTATATAAACCCCTTTCCCTGGTCTCCTGTGGGGAAAGGTATAAAAATGTTTGGTCCAATCCAATTATCTTGTATTTAATGCTCAGCAGAAAAACAAAATGCAGTCAGCTCACTGCCAAATGTGACTTTGAAACAGTTTAACGAGACCTAATCTCTTTATGAGTCAGATTCGATTCATGTGTAGTGTTCCCTGTTGTTTTGGTTAAGCTTGAATTGTTGAATGAACAACGGAATGGGCTATGCTGCAAACAGTTGTAAATCGACTAGCTGGTATCTGCAGTTTATTGAAACCCTGATCCAAGCAGGACTTTTCTTACCAAAGCATTAGGTGATTAGCAGGAATCAACAGTACTAGCAAATGGTTGGTTACCTCATTCCTTTCCATTAACTGCCAGAACAACAGGTGATGACAACACTGACTATTACAGGTTTTTCAGCACGGCCACCAGGCATTTTGGAGTGGTGCAACAATTGATTAAAGCAGTACAACCCCACTCCCATCTCCCAGTGTTTCATGCAATGCCCCGTACTCTGACTGGAGTCAGGAGGCTTGCCTGCAACTGTGACAACCGGGAGCTAGTCGCTCGCACTGGGAGACTTGTAAAGTAAGATTACACATGTTCTTTGAACTTATAAAAGAGAAGTTCACCAGCTTCACAAATTAATCTGCCTAAGGCAGTTAGCTAGTTAAGACCACAGTGATTAGTTACTTGTTGAGCTCAGTAACCGTGGAAACTTGGGACACATTACCTCTTCCTATAAATAGACATCAATTTTTTCTCTCTCTCATCTCTCCTTCTTGAACTCAGCAGGCAGAAAAATAAATAGAATAATAGAATAGTTCAGCACAGAAGCCTGACACCAGTAGTGGGGAAAATGCTAGAGTCCATTATAAAAGACTAGCTGAAGTGCCCGGCGGTGCCGAGGGTCTTTTGAGGGCATGTTGTTGTTGGAAGAGAGAGAGAGAGCGACTGGGGGAAAGCGAGAGAGCGACTGGGGGGAAGCGAGAGAGCGACTGGGGGGAAGCGAGAGAGCGACTGGGGGGAAGAGAGAGAGCGACTGGGGGGAAGGGGGGAGAGGGAAGGGGAGGGGGGAGGGAGGGTGAGGGGGGGGAAGGGGGGAAGGGGAGGGGGGGAAGGAGGGGGGAGGGAGGGTGAGGGGGAGAAGGGGGGGGAAAGGGTGGGAAAGGGAGGGGGCGGGGGGGAGGGAGGGGGAGAGAGGGGGAGGGGGAGACTCCCCGAGCCCCCTGATCCCCGAGGCTCGCCCCCCCCGAACTCCCGAGCCCCCTGATCCCCGCCCCCCCCGAGGCTCACCCCCCCCGAACTCCCGAGGTTGGCCCCGCCCCCCAACCCCAACACCCACCCCAAGCACTGAACTCCGGAGGCCCGATCTTCCGAGCACGGCCCCCCGCCCTCCGGAGCCCCGCCCTCCCGAGCTGGCTTCAAGACCGCCAATTGCGGCTGTGAGACGGCCGGCGGGCCCGGTTGCCGGGGTAACCCTTCCCACTCACCAAGCCCCGGCCGAGATCCGCACTCCCGAGAGCCCCGCCCCCCCCGCCCGAGCCGAGCGGGGAAGAGAGAGAGACGCCGCGTCTCAGCTGCTCCTGCTGCGCGCGCACCCTGACCCTCGTGGCTGACGCCGTTGCCCCGGGTAACGTGACACCGGGGGGGGGGTAGCTTTGCAGAAGCCGTGGGACAATTACCTAGCTCGGGCCTGGCTGGGCAAGAAAGCCCCAGGCTTTCAGGCCTAACAAAAACGGGGAAAGGTAGGAAAAAGAATCTTCAGGTTAGAGAAAATATTTACAAATGAATGAAGTTTTTTTTAAAACAATGTAATGAAAGCAATTTTATTTTGCTGGAAATGTATATTTGAAAAGAAAGACGCAGAAAGCAGGAAAAAGAATGGAAGCAAGATGGCGGCTACTCACCTCGGTTCAGAACGATAAGACCTCGAGGTCACTCTGTCGCTAATGAGCAGATAATGAGATGCTAATGAGCGGAATGTTGAAGGTTTTTCGGATACCGCGGGTGCGATTTTTGCCCGGCCGAAACGTAAATACGCTTAAGACCGTTTTGGAAAGGTAAGCTTTCTTTCGACGTAACGCACGCGTAGGTACGCTCTATAACTTTCGAGCGCATACCAGACAGACGCACACGTGATGACAGACAGACAGACAGAAGGACAGACAGACAGAAGGACAGACAGAAGGACAGACAGATCGACCGATTTATATATATAGATGTAAAAGCAGAGCATTTGGAAAACAGTGACAGGATCGGACAAAGTCAACCTGGATTTACAAAAGGTAAATCATGCTTGACTAATCTACTGGAATTTTTTGAGGATGTAACTGGTAGAATAGATAAGGGAGAACCAGTGGATGTGGTGTATTTGGACTTTCAGAAGGTTTTCGACAAGGTCCTGCATAAGAGATTAGCATGTAAAGTTAAAGCACATGGGATTGGGGGTAAGGTACTGTCTTGGATAGAGAACTGGTTGACAGACAGGAAGCAAAGAGTTGGAATAAACGGGTCTTTTTCCGAGTGGCAGGCAGTGACTAGTGGGGTGCCGCAGGGATCGGTGCTAGGACCCCAGCTATTCACAATATATATAAATGATCTAGACGAGGAACTAGATGTAATATCTCCAAGTTTGCAGACAACACAAAGCTGGGTGGGCGTGTGTGCTGTGAAGAGGATGCTGAGAAACTCCAGTATGATTTGGACAGGTTGGGTGATTGGGCAGAAGCATGGCAGATGTAGTATAATGTGGATAAATGCGAGGTTATCCACTTCAGTGGCAAAAACAGGAAGGCAGATTATTATCTGAACGGCAATAGATTGGGAGAAGGGGAAGTGCAACGAGACCTGGGTGTTCTTGTGCACCAGTCGCTGAAGGTAAGCATGCAGGTGCAGCAGACGGTTAAGAAGGCAAATGGTATGTTGGCCTTCATAGCGAGAGGATTCGAGTACAAGAGCAAGGATGTCTTGCTGCAGTTGTACAGGGCCTTGGTGAGACCACACCTTGAGTATTGTGTGCAGTTTTGGTTGCCTTATCTGAGGAAGGATGTTCTTGCCATGGAGGGAGTGCAGCGAAGATTCACCAGACTGATACCTGGGATGGCAGGAATGACGTATGAGGAGAGATTGGGTCGATTGGGCTTATATTCACTAGAGTTTAGAAGAATGAGAGGGGATCTCATTGAAACTTATAAAATTCTAACAGGACTAGACAGACCAGATGCAGGAAGGATGTTCCCGATGGCGGGGGAGTCCAGAGCCAGGGGTCACAGTCTAAAGATAAGGGGTAAGCCATTTAGGACTGAGATGAGGAGGAATTTCTTCACCCAGAGAGTGGTGAACCTGTGGAATTCTCTACCACAGAAGGCAGTGGAGGCCAATTCATTAAATATATTCAAGAAGGAGTTAGATATATTTCTTAAGGCTAAGGGGATCAAGGGATATGGGGAGAAGGCAGGAACAGGGTACTGAATTTGGATGATCAGCCATGATCTCATTGAATGGCGGAGCAGGCTTGAGGGGCCGAATGGCCTACTCCTGCTCCTATCTTTAGGTTTCTATGAAAAGGTGGTGTAAGCTGATTCCATCAATAATTTTTAAAGGGAGTTGGACGGGTATTTGAGGATGAGAAACTTACAGCGTTACACACACAAAGCGGGGGAGTGGGACTCAGCACGACTGCTCTTTCAAAGAGCCAACACAGGCACGGCGGGGCCGAATGGCCTCCTTCTGTGCTGTAAGTTTCTGTGATTAAGCAGCACTGCCACCTTGAGGTGATACACACTTTGGTTGGATTGATCGTACCTGAATTCAGGAGGCGGAGGTGGGAAATCTTCAGCACCAACATCGTCATAGACATCTTCACCCTCTGTGGGAGAAAACAAGAGTCAAGGAACACGAAGTCCAACAAAATCAGCAACAACAAAACCGATATTTTACAGCAGATAAACCACAGAGCCACCAGCCACAGTGGCATCATCAGCCAAGTGGCGTCAACCGTGACACGATTGGTTTACTTTGCAGAAGCCACTGCTCCCCAAGGTCTATTCCAAGTTTAGCTTTTTAGTTTATTTTCACCATTGATTAAAGTGGCTGGAGTGACGTGAATACTGACAGCATGCAGAGTGACAAGAGTCAGTGGGAAACACAGGGAAAGGTCATGATCCCCAGCTCCTCTTCAAGGTGGTCGCTCAACATGAACGTTAACTGCTTTTACTGAGGGGCTTCTGTGGGCAAGACGTGTCTCCAGTCCTGCTCGGGAACTGTTCACTTTGTACGTGCGGCTTGCAGTTTAAATTAAGTAACATGGTTACAATGATGCCATTAGAGCCCCTCAGTGTTTTAAAGAGGTGAAGGCACAGAGCTCAGACGAGCAGCCGCACCTTACTATGCAGAGGAAGCTTTACTCTGTATCTAACCCGTGCTGTACCTGCCTTGGGAGTATTTGATGGGACAGTGTAGAGGGAGCTTTACTCTGTATCTAACCCATGCTGTACCTGCCCTGGGAGTGTTTGATGGGACAGTGTAGAGGGAGCTTTACTCTGTATCTAACCCATGCTGTACCTGCCCTGGGAGTGTTTGATGGGACAGTGTAGAGGGAGCTTTACTCTGTATCTAACCCATGCTGTACCTGCCCTGGGAGTGTTTGATGGGACAGTGTAGAGGAGGCTTTACTCTGTATCTAACCTGTGCTGTACCTGCCCTGGGAGTGTTTGATGGGGACAGTGTAGAGGGAGCTTTACTCTGTATCTAACCCATGCTGTACCTGCCCTGGGAGTGTTTGATGGGACAGTGTAGAGGGAGCTTTACTCTGTATCTAACCCATGCTGTACCTGCCCTGGGAGTGTTTGATGGGACAGTGTAGAGGGAGCTTTACTCTGTATCTAACCCATGCTGTACCTGCCCTGGGAGTGTTTGATGGGACAGTGTAGAGGAGGCTTTACTCTGTATCTAACCCGTGCTGTACCTGCCCTGGGAGTGTTTGATGGGACAGTGTAGAGGGAGCATTACTCTGTATCTAACCCGTGCTGTACCTGCCCTGGGAGTGTTTGATGGGACAATGTAGAGGGAGCTTTACTCTGTATCTAACCCATGCTGTACCTGCACTGGGAGTGTTTGATGGGACAGTGTAGAGGGAGCTTTACTCTGTATCTAAGAGTTTGGGTAAGTGAGAGAGTTCGGGTAAGTGGGGTGTTAGGTGCTGTTTTTTTTCTGTTTTTGCCTTGTTTTTCCTGCCAGTCTCAGGATTAGCAGACATCGCGGAGGCGGAGCAGCGAGGCAAGGCCCAGTCGAGGCAGCTGGGAGCAGCAGCGGGTGTTGAGTCGAGTCGGAGCAGCGAGGCGAGGCAGCCTAAACAGGCTCCACAGGCAACATTCCAAAGGGAGGTCAGAATTCAAAAGTGACATCACAGCCAAGCTGGTAGGTGATTGGCTGGTTGGTGAGTACTTTTCCTTCCCTTTTAAACCTTTATAAGTTGGTAAGTTCAATTAAATAGAGGTGTGATATTCATCATCTAGAATCGGGGCAGAGGGTATTTAATAATAATAATATATTTAATTAATTACATAGAATGGCAGAGCAGGTGATGTGTTACTGCTGCAATATGTGGGAGCTGGTGGACACCATTGATGTTCACAGTGATCACATTTGCATTAAGTGTTGGCTGCTCGAGGAACTCCGGCTCCGTGTTGATGAGCTGGAGTCCGAGCTTCAAACACTGCGACACATCAGGGAGGGGGAGAGTTACCTGGACGCTGTGTTCCAGGAAGTAGTCACACCAATTAGATTAACTAATTCAGATGTATTCCGTGGTCAGGGACAGGAGGGTGTGACTATGAGTGAGGCAGGTACGGGGATCCAGGAGGTAGTGTTGGAGGAGCCGCAGCCCTTGCTCTTGTCCAACAGGTTCAAGGCTCTTACTCCCTGTGAGGACAGGAACAGGGGCTGCAGGGAGGATGAGTAACCTGGCCACAGCACCGTGGAACGAGGGGCCATTCAAGTGGGGGGAGTAAAAAGAAATGTTGTAGTGGTAGGGGATAGTATCATTAGGGGGATAGATAGGGTTCTTTGCAGCCGAGAGCGAGAGTCCCGAAGGCTGTGCTGCCTGCCCGGTGCCAGGGTTAAGGACATCTCCTCTGGGCTGGAGAGAAACTTGGAGTGGGAGGGGAAGGATCCAGTTGTCATGGTCCATGTTGGTACCAACGACATAGATAGGACAAGGAAAGAGGTTCTGCTGAGGGAGTATGAGCAGCTAGGGGCCAAATTAAAATGCAGAACCACAAGGGTAATAATCTCTGGATTACTACCTGAGCCACGAGCAAATTTGGCTAGGGTAAATAAAATCAGAGAGTTAAATGCGTGGCTCAAAGACTGGTGTGGGAGAAATGGGTTTTGCTTCTTGGGACACTGGCACCAGTACTGGGACGGGAGAGAGCTGTTCCGTTGGGACGGACTTCACTTGGCCAGTGCTGGGACTAGAATCCTGGTGAATCGAATAACTAGGGCTGTAGAGAGGGCTTTAAACCAATTAGCGGGGGGGAGGTTTCAAGAGAGCGAAAAATAAAAATATCAGCGGAGAAGGCAATAGACCAAGGTAGCAGTGGGGGAATTAAAAACCAGAGCGTGTCAGGAATGGACAGAATGTATAAAGATAAAGGTAGAGTAGTAAAGGGGGTAAAAGCAGGAATAAATTGTCAAAAAACATATTTAAAAGTTCTTTATCTGAATGCACGCAGCATTCGTAACAAAATAGACAAGTTGACGGTACAAATAACTACACATGGGTATGATCTGGTGGCCATTACAGAAACATGGCTGCAAGGTGACCATGACTGGGAACTAAACATCCAGGGGTATTTGACAATTAGGAAGGACAGACAGGAAGGAAAGGGAGGTGGGGTGGCTATGTTAATAAAGGATGGAATCACTGCAATAGTGAGAAATTATATTGGGTCAAAGGATCAGGATAGTGAAACAGTTTGGGTAGAGATAAGGAATAATAAGGGGAAAAAGTCACTAGTGGGCATAGTCCATAGGCCTCCTAACAGTTGCAAGTCTGTTGGTCAGAGTATAAATCAGGAAATAGTTGGGGCTTGTAATAAGGGAACAGCTATAATCATGGGGGATTTTAACTTTCATATTGACCGGACAAATCAAATTGGGCAGGGCAGCCTTGAGGAAGAATTCATAGAGTGCATTAGGGACGGGTTCCTTGAGAAGTATGTAACTGAACCAACCAGGGGGCAGGCAATCTTAGATCTGGTCCTGTGTAATGAGACAGGATTAATAAAAAATGTCCTAGTAAAGGATCCCCTTGGAATGAGTGACCATAACATGGTTGAATTCCAAATTCAGTTTGAGGGTGAGAGAGTTGGATCTCAAACCAGCGTACTAAGCTTAAATAAAGGAGACTATGAAGGTATGAGAGCAGAGTTGACTAAAGTGGACTGGGAAAATAGATTAAGGTGTAAGACAGTACATGAGCAGTGGTGTACATTCAAGGAGATATTTCACAACTTTCAAGAAAAATATATTCCACTGATGAAAAAGGGGCATAAAAGAAAAGAAAGCCATCCGTGGCTAAGTAAAGTAATAAAGGATAATATCCGACTGAAAACAAGGGCATATAAAGTAGCCAAATCTAGTGGGAGGATAGAAGATTGGGAAGCATTTAAAAGCCAGCAAAGAATAACTAAAAGATTAATTAAGAAAGGGAAGATAGATTATGAAAGTAAACTAGCAAAAAATATAAAAACAGATAGCAAGAGTTTCTACAGTTATATAAAAAGAAAAAGGGTGGCTAAAGTGAATGTTGGCCCCTTAGAGGACGAGACCGGGAAATTAGTGGTGGGGAACATGGAGATGGCAGAAACGCTGAACAAATATTTTGTATCAGTCTTTACAGTAGAGGACACTGAAAATATCCCAACACTGGACAAACAGGGGCTATAGGTGGGGGAGGAGCTAAACACGATTAAAATCAATAAGGAGGTGGTACTCGGTAAGATAATGGGACTAAAGGCGGATAAATCCCCAGGACCTGATGGCTTACATCCTAGGGTCTTGAGAGAAGTAGCGGTTGGGATTGTGGAGGCATTGGTGGTAATTTTCCAAAACTCCCTGGATTCAGGAAAGGTCCCAGCAGATTGGAAAACTGCTAATGTAACGCCCTTATTTAAAAAAGGAGGCAGACAAAAGGCTGGAAACTATAGACCAGTTAGCCTAACATCTGTGGTTGGTAAAATGTTGGAGTCCATTATTAAGGAAGCAGTAACAGGACATTTGGATAAGCATAATTTAATCGGACAGAGTCAGCATGGTTTTACGAAGGGGAAGTCATGTTTGACAAATTTGTGCAAATTCTTTGAGGACGTAACAAACAGGGTGGATAAAGGGGAACCGGTGGATGTGGTGTATTTGGACTTCCAAGAGGCATTTGACAAGGTGCCACACAAAAGATTACTGCACAAGATAAAAAAATCACAGGATTGGGGGCAATATACTGGCATGGGTGGAAGATTGGCTATCTAACAGAAAACAGAGAGTTGGGATAAATGGTTCATTCTCGGGTTGGCAATCAGTAACTAGTGGTGTTCCGCAGGGGTCAGTGCTGGGACCCCAACTCTTTACAATCTATATTAACGATTTGGAGGAAGGGACCAAGTGCAACGTATCCAAGTTTGCCGACGATACAAAGATGGGAGGGAAAGCAGTGAGTGAGGAGGACATAAAAAACCTGCAAAATGACATAGGCAGGCTAAGTGAGTGGGCAAAAATTTGGCAGATGGAATATAATGTTGGAAAGTGTGAGGTTATGCACTTTGGCAGAAAAAATCAAAGAGCAAGTTATTATCTAAATGGAGAGAAACTGCAAAGTGCAACAGTACAAAGGGATCTGGGGGTCCTGGTGCATGAAAAACAGAAGTTTAGTATGCAGGCACAGCAGGTGATCAGGAAGGCCAATGGAATCTTGGCTTTTATTGCAAGGGGGATGGAGTATAAAAGCAGGGAAGTCTTGCTGCAGTTATACAGGGTACTGGTGAGGCCACACCTGGAATACTGCGTACAGTTTTGGTTTCCATATTTAAGAAAAGATATACTTGCTCTCGAGGCAGTTCAAAGAAGGTTCACTCGGTTGATTCCGGAGATGAGGGGGTTGATTTATGAGGAAAGGTTGAGTAGGTTGGGCCTCTACTCATTGGAATTCAGAAGAATGAGAGGCGATCTTATCGAAACATATAAGATTGTGAGGGGGCTTGATCGGGTGGATGCGGTGAGAATGTTTCCACTGATGGGTGAGACTAGAACTAGGGGGCATAATCTTAGAATAAGGGGCTGCCGTTTCAAAACTGAGATGAGGAGAAACTTCTTCACTCAGGGTAGTAAATCTATGGAATTTGCTACCTCAGAGAGCTGTGGAAGCTGTGACATTAAATAAATTTAAAACGGAGATAGACAGTTTCCTAGCAGATATGGGAATTAGGGGTTACGGGGAGAGGGCAGGGAAGTGGACGTGAGTCTAAGTTTGGATCAGTCATGATCCTATTGAATGGCGGAGCAGGCCCGAGGGGCCGTATGGCCTACTCCTGCTCCTACTTCTTATGTTCTTATGTTGTAACCCCGTGCTGTACCTGCCCTGGGAGTGTTTGATGGGGACAGTGTAGAGGGCGCTTTACTCTGTATCTAACCCGTGCTGTACCTGCCCCGGGAGTGTTTGATGGGACAGTGTAGAGGGAGCTTTACTCTGTATCTAACCCGTGCTGTACCTGCCCTGGGAGTGTTTGATGGGACAGTGTAGAGGGAGCATTACTCTGTATCTAACCCGTGCTGTACCTGCCCTGGGAGTGTTTGATGGGACAGTGTAGAGGGAGCTTTACTCTGTATCTAACCCGTGCTGTACCTGCCCCGGGAGTGTTTGATGGGACAGTGTAGAGGGAGCTTTACTCTGTATCTAACCCATGCTGTACCTGCCCTGGGAGTGTTTGATGGGACAGTGTAGAGGGAGCTTTACTCTGTATCTAACCCGTCCAGCACTGACCCTGTTAGAGAATGCAGGGTCTGGAGGAGGGCACCTAATTTACATGGAGCTGGTGTGCACCTGTGCCATAAGGGGCTCATGGTGGGCACCTATTTGGCCCTGAGCTGCTGGGAACTTCAGTCTCCTCCCTCCACCCCGCCCTGCCATCAGGTCTGAGGGAGTCTCTGGGCCCCCTGGAAACTGATAATTGGCACCAATTAGCCCTCTTTTGTAAGAGGCCTGCAGCTGCACAGAGAGAAAATGAATAATCCCTTCAATCTTCAGAGGCCCAGGCCCTGCCTCGACCCTCCCCAACCTCCACGCTTTAGCAAGCCGGTAATGACTCTTCTTCAAACCTCAGAACAGTTTCACATCGGAAACTCCCTTACCTGTGGGAAGCTCTGCTGGTGGAGGAATGGTCCTTGGAAAAAAAAAACACAAAAATTTACACCTCAAGAAGGAACAGTTTACCAATAACCGAGGTCGAGCAGAATTCACAGCGGGAGGAGAGAGGCAAAGGAAATGCACTTATAAAGTTAGATACTAGTGAGGATGATGCAAGATTTAAACAGGTTAATATTTCTGTTGAACGAGCAGACACAGGACCATTACACAAACCCCGATCATTTTGTCCACTCACAGTAATTCATAGCGTGAAAGTCCCGTCTGACTGAGATTGGGGAGCGTCTCTCTGGTGATCCTGAGGGTAAGTTTATCTGTGTATAACTAAACCCAGATAAATGCAAAAACAAGGCGGCGTTGTAACTAATAAGATAAGGAAAATGAAAAACTACCTGCCGACAGTGGAAATCTGAAACCTTTGTTAAAACTGTCCCTGCCGAAGGATCTGGGCTCGCGATGTTAACCTGCCTTTTCTTTTCAGATGTTGAAAGACCTGTTCAGTATTTTTTGCATTTTATGCTTTTTTTTATTGTGTTGTAACCAATTTTATTACTGCTGCTTTATACCTGGGCCAGGATTTCGCCAACATATGCAGGAATTTTATATACTCTGACCAGATTTATATAGCTTCAACTTGTGGCAGTCAGACCCACTTTCCCTATCCTGCAAACGACACTGCCAACAATTAAATTACTTCAGTCAAAGCTGGGATTGTTTTAAAATAAAAATGGTACTTAGTTTATCCAGCAGGTGGCAGTCTTTCACTGTGTGTGAGGAAGAGCTGGTATCTCCACAGCACTGTGTCACATCTCAGAGACGTCCGTTTCAAAGAGCTTCAAAAAAGACTTGCATTTATATAGCACCTTTCACGACCTCAGGACGTCCCAAAACACTTTGCAGCAAATTAAGTACTTTTGAATTGCAGTCACTGTTGTAGCGTAGGAAACCTGGCAGCCAACTTGCGCACAGCAAGCTCTCGCACACAGCAATGTGATAATGACCGGATCATCTGTTTTTTGTGATTGAGGGATAAATATTGGCCCCAGGACACCAACTCCCCTGCTCTTCTTCAAAATAGTGCCATGGGATCTTTTACATCCACCTGAGAGAGCAGACGGAGCCTCGGTTTAACATCTCATCCAAAAGACAGCACCTGCAACAGTGCAGTACTCCCTCGGTTTAATATCTCATCCAAGAGACAGCACCTCCGACAGTGCAGCACTCCCTCAGTTTAACATCTCATCCAAAAGACAGCGCCTCCGACAGTGCAGCACTCCTTTGCTTTAACATCTCATCCAAAAGACAGCACCTGCAACAGTGCAGCACTCCCTCGGTTTAACATCTCATCCAAAAGACAGCACCTCCAACAGTGCAGCACTCCCTCGGTTTAACATCTCATCCAAAAGACAGCACCTCCAACAGTGCAACACTCCCTCAGCACTGCAGTGTCAGCCTGGATTATGTGCTCAAGTCTCTGGAGGGGGGACTTGAACCCACAAACTTCTGACTCAGAGGCGAGGGTGCTGCCCACTGAGCCACAGCTGACACAGTTGGTGAATTGCATTGTGCAGTTACAGGTGTTAAGTGGGTGAATGTAGCAGCCATGGCCTAAAGGGTAGGACTCTGGGATGGGTTACCTAGCCCAGGTAAGCACCGTGAGACAATTAGATGCATCGCAGGCACGATATAAGTATATATTGTAGTAAAGGACGATGGTCCTGACTCTATATAAGCACCGTGGACTGGTAGGAATGCACTGACACCTGCGATTTCCCTCCACCACCCCTGCCTGGTGTTTGATGAGCTGAGCCAAGGCCAGGCTCCCACAAGCAGGAGGAGTGAATAAGGTAGCCATTTCCCCCCTTTCTTCCTCCACCCAGCCTTTCATTCCTCTCAGCATCCAACCGTAGAACTGCCTGGAAAACACGTGTCCGCTATGGTGCAGCGGGTAGCACACTTGCTTGCTGAGTCAGAAGGTTGTGGGTTCACGTCCCACTCCAGGGATTTGAGTGCAAATATCCAGGCTGACACTCCGGTGCTTACTGAGGGAGTGCTGCACTGTCAGAGGTGCCATCTTTTAGATGAGATGTTAAACCAAGGTCCTGTCTGCTCTCTCAAGTGAATGTGAAAGATCCCGTGGAACTATTTTGACAAAGAGCAGGGTAGTTATCCCCAGTGTCCTGGCCAATATTTATCCCTCAATCAACATCACTTCAAAAAACATTACCTGGTCATTATCTCATTGCTGTTTGTGGGAGCTTGCTGTGCATATAAGAATATAATAAATATATTACAAAGCAAATAAAACTTTTCCTGTAATCTTCTTGTCTGACAGCCACACTTATTCTCCCTTGTTTACTGCTTTCAATTACTGTATTTAAAATCATAGAATGATGCTGCACTGAAGGCGGCCATTCGGCCCATCGTGCCTGTGCCGGCTCTTTGAAAGAGCTCTCCAATTAGTCCCACTCCCCCTGCTCTTTCCCCACAGCCCTGCAGATGTTTCCTTTTCAAGTATTTATCCATTCCCCTTTGAAAATTACTATTAAATCTGCTTCCACCGCCCTTTCAGGTAGCACGTTCCAGATCACAACATTTATTTTTGCAAAAGGATCGAAAGCCTTTTAAATAGGTTGCGTATGACCAATGCAGTTCCGGATTGGAGGTGTTAGCAACTCTTTGAGTTCCAACCAATGACTTTAGACGTGGAATATTGCTGTGGGTGGTTCAGTTGGGAGGTTCTGAACATTCTTCCAAGAAGGCTTAAAATCGATGTCCCACCTCACGAATGGGGATGGGGGAGGAAGCAAGTACCCAATACGGGTACCCTTTGTATAGCCTGTTGTTTACAAAGTATTTTCTGCAGTTTGTTCCTAAACATTGATCCATTTTAGATTATTTTTATATGGCTCTGGATAGAGGACATTAACGAGGTAGATGAGGTTGATAGATTTTTGTCGGACAAGGGTATTAAGGGTTACGGAACCAAGGCGGGTAAATGGAGTTAAGATACAGATCAGCCGTGATCTAATTGAATGGAAGAACAGGTCCGAGGGGCTGAATGGCTGTCCCCTGTTCCTATGAGGAGGCTCCAGACTTTAGAAACATAGAAACATAGAAGATAGGAGCAGGAGTAGGCCATTCGGCCCCTCGAGCCTGCTCCGCAATTTAATGAGATCATGGCTGATCATCCAAATTCAGTACCCTGTCCCTGCTTTCTCCCCATATCCCTTGATCCCTTTAGCCTTAAGAAATATATCTAACACCTTCTTGAATATATTTAATGAATTGGCCTCTACTGCCTTCTGTGGTAGAGAATTCCACAGGTTCACCACTCTCTGGGTGAAGAAATTCCTCCTCATCTCTGTCCTAAATGGCTTACCCCTTATCCTTAGACTGTGACCCCTGGTTCTGGACTCCCCCGGCCATCGGGAACATCCTTCCTGCATCTAGTCTGTCTAGTCCTGTCAGAATTTTATAAGTTTCAATGAGATCCCCTCTCTTTCTCTTGTTCTTAACCAGCAGGGAAAAACACAAGGGAAGGTATTAATCATGGCCCAAGGAAATTCTCGAAAGATTGCTTTCTTACCACACGAGCAAACATTTGAGAAAAGCAGTGATTAATTCTACACATACGACCATCGCCCTACTTAGTAGCAACTATTGGGGTCTTGGCAGCTCATAGACTATGGCTGCCTCACATGCTGCCTGAGTACTAACCTGTTATTGGGTAGTATATTAGTAATGAATGAACCCTCACTGCGAGACCAAATTAATTCAGTACAAGGCGCCTACAGAAGACAAGTATCCTGTTCCCAGATATGGCTGAATAATCGGTCCCAGTCCAGAGTGATAGCCTCAATCAGGCCATCAAAAGCCACTGAGTTTCACCACTGTTAACCAGGCTGATGACCCAGGTGAATGGTCAATTATTTTTAAACATTTTTGTTCTTGGGACGCTGGCAAGGCCGCATTTATTGCTCGTCTCTCATTGCTATGAGGGCAGTTAAGAGTCAACCACTTAATGCGGGACTGGAGTTACGTGTAGGCCCAGACCGGGTAAGGATGGCAGGTTTCCTTCCCTGAAGGACATTAGTGAACCGGTTGGGTTTGTATGCCAATCTGACAGCTTCCATGGCCATTTTTTCTGGTGACAGCCCTCAAATGACCAGATTTATTGAATTCAGTGTCACAGCTTGCCAGGGTGATATTTGACTGGCGAGCTGGTCCAGTACTATAACCGATAGCAAAATACTGCGGATGCTGGAAATCCGAAATAACAACAGAAAACGCTGGAAAAACTCAGCAGGTCAGGCAACATCCGTGGAGAGAGAAACAGAGTTAACGTTTCGGGTCGAAGACCCTTCGTCAGAACTGAGAAAAAAGCAGGAAATGAAACAGATTAAAAAGCAAGGTTGGGGGCTGGGAAATGGGGGAGGAGATGAAAGAACAAAGGGAAGGTCTGTGAGAGGTGAAGAGACATTAAGAGATATTCAAGGCGAGACGAGATGGTAATAGGGCAGGTAAAGAGACAAAGGATGGCTCTAGATCAGATTGTCCTGAACTACTGATGGGGGAAGGTTGAGTGAATGTGCGGGCATAACTCGAGAATAAACGAGCAAGAAAAATAAACGAGGAAGCGAAAATGGCCAGAAACTGGACACTTGCCTCTGTAGTCTGCCCTAACTGAATGTATAGAGCTTTCGATTGGGTTAGGGTCAGTCTGGATATTGAGCAACAGGTACTGGTGACAGATGAGTCATTGTTAATTTTGTGGCACTCCATGCGGTTAGCTCACATCATCCAACACATTAGTACCGAGTGCGGTTATTAGTAAGACGGTGCTCTCGCTGTTTGGTGTCTTACGGGAGCTGGCGTTCGCCGCTTTCACCCTGACTTTCACCGCTCTCCTTTTCTCTCGCCTTTTTGTCTTTGTCGTCTTTCTCCGCCTTCTTCTTCTTCAGGAGTCCCCAGGACCAGGACCCAGGCTTTGAGGCATCCTGTGACGCAGGGCTTCAAAGCATGCAGGGCATTATTTACCGGTTAGCAAATCCGAGGCTCTGTCACACCCGGGCCACCCAAAACCTTTCGTTCGTGGCCACTGCCATTGCATTGCAACTTTGGCTGTTTGTAAAAAAAAATGTCCCGAAGCTCTGATTTTAGAGTAAGGGTCTGACGTTATCATTTATTTAGGTGTTTAATCGTCAATGGTAGACCCTTTCATAGCAGTAACACCTATGGACAGTCAGGCTACTTACATAGAACGCCTTTGCCAATTTTGTGAGTTAATGGTTCAGGATGTGAGAATGTAAGGATAGAAATTCCAATCAGTGTTGCTGTACCAATTTCCTCTTGCCCCTATTTTAACACAAATGCTAACACCTCCTTGCAAATGTGTTGCGAGTGCATTAAGTGTTTGTATGGAAATATTCCTGACCCTAATCTCTACCCTGTACTTGCGAATACGCATTGGATTAATGATATCGGAATCTGGGTCAGCGATGAGCCTTTGTATATTCTGAAGCTGGCAGAATCAGTGGAGAGGTGTGATTCATACGCCCCACCCCCCCACCAGAAGGTCCCAACTATCCGCCCATTGGTCCAGAGGAAGGCTTAAAGTGACAGAGCAGTGCAGCAAAAATCAACCCCACCCTGCCCCGCCCCACTCCCCTCTGATGCCTGACGCTCCGCAGCCCTCCCTCGCGATCGCCACCCTCCACCTCTTGCCTATCTGGGCTACGTGGGTGGTGCAGCTGCTGGATTCCTCGCCCCCACCGTTTGCCGAGATGTTCCGTAAAGGCAAGGCCGCTCGCTGACAAAAGTCAAATGGAGCTCGAACACGGAAACGATTCGGTGCCTGTGACCTCTTTCATTGGGTGGGTGGTGGGCTCACTTAAAAATGGCAACCCCCCCTCCCCATGTGAGACCAGTACCCCTATCCTGGCACACATCTCCTTTACCACCCTCAGGTCTACAAGGAATCATTGTGTCGTACTTACCTAGACTTAATTTCTTCAGGTGTACCATCGACATCATCATAGATATCTTCACCGGGAGGAGGAGGAAAGAACCCTGAGATGGACAGGAAGAGATAAAACAGTCAGGCCCACAGCTGGAAAGGTACATGGAGGGGAAATTTAATGGATAGCAGCAGTATCCACTTTGGTGGCAAAAACAGGAAGGCAGATTATTATTTGAATGGCAATAGATTGGGAGAAGGGGAAGTGCAAAGAGACCTGGGTGTTCTTGTGCACCAGTCGCTGAAGGTAAGCATGCAGGTGCAGCAGGCGGTTAAGAAGGCAAATGGTATGTTGGCCTTCGTAGCAAGAGGGTTCGAGTACAGGAACAAGGATGTCTTGCTACAGTTGTACAGGGCCTTGGTGAGACCGCACCTTGAGTATTGTGTGCAGTTTTGGTCGCTTTACCTGAGGAAGGATGTTCTTGCCATGGAGGGAGTGCAGCGAAGATTCACCAGGCTGATACCTGGGATGGCAGGAATGACGTATGAGGAGAGATTGGGTCGATTGGGCTTATACTCACTGGAGTTTAGAAGATTGAGAGGGGATCTCATCGAAACTTATAAAATTCTGTCAGGCCTGGACAGACTAGATGCAGGAAGGATGTTCCCGATGGTCGGGGAGTCCAGAACCAGGGGTTATAGTCTAAGGATAAGGGGTAAGCCATTTAGGACTGAAATGAGGAGGAATTTCTTCACCCAGAGAGTGGTGAACCTGTGGAATTCTCTGCCACAGAGGGCGGTGGTGGCCAGTTCATTAAATATATTCAAGAAAGAGTTGGATATATTTCTTAAGGCTAAAGAGATCAAGGGATATGGGGAGAAGGCAGGGACAGGGTACTGAATTTGGATGATCAGCCATGATCTCATTGAATGGCGGAGCAGGCTCGAGGGGCTGAATGGCTGACTCCTGCTCCTATCTTCTATGTTTCTATAAGGATTCGAAATAATGGTTCAAATACCACAGGTCACAAGCTACAGATGGGGGATGTTAGGGGTAAGAAGAGGAGTCGGGGGGAAACGTTTTCACCCTAAGGATAATCGAGCTGGGGAATGAGTTAGCAGGGAAGAACGTTGAAGCGGAGAGTGTAAATGGGCTCAGGAGACAATTAGAGGTGGTTCTGGAGCAATATGATTGAGGGAGATGGTGAGGGGGTGGGTCGCTGGTGTTCATCTAGCAAAAAGGGATGAGCTTGTTTGGGGTCAATGGTCAATCCAGGCTGACACTCCAGTGCAGTGCTGAGGGAGCACCGCACTGTCGGAGGTGCCGTCTTTCGGATGAGACGTTAAACCGAGGTCCCGTCTGTTCTCTCAGGTGGAAATAGAAGAGCCCACCGCCACTATTTCAAAGAAGAGCAGGGCGTTCTCCCCGGTGTCCTGGCCAATATTTATCCCTCAATCAACATCACTTAAAAAAACCAGATGATCTGGTCATTATCACATTGCTGTTTGTGGGAACTTGCTGTGCGCAATTGGCTACTGCGTTTCTTACATTACAACAGTGACTACACTTCAAAAGTACTTCATTGGCTGTAAAGTGCTTTGGGACGTCCTGAGGTTGTGAAAGATGCTGTATGTCTTTCTTTATCCCATTCCTAACAATTCTTAGATTCTGAGCCAGTTCTCTTGCCCTACAGCAATGTAGAGGGGGAAGTGGTTTGTAATCGTGAGCTGATATCTGAAATTCAATAGCCACTATTGAAATGTCTCCCAGTTATCTCGCCTTTGCTGTAACAGTGCACTGTGCAGGTGATGGGAGTGGATCCAGTTTGTTTTTATAGCAGTGGGTGTAATAGTGAAGATCACTGACTAGGATTCTCCACAGTTAATACAGACTGGAGATCTCACTCAATTATTATTGACTGATGTATTTGGTGCGAGCTCATTGCGTTGGAAATTGGCTGGGAGGTAGGAGACGGAGAGCAGGGATAAAGGACTTTGGGGGAAAAATTCAGTATCGCCCCATTTGGGGCGCCATTATTGGCCATGCGCAAAGTTTAGCGCCTGGCGCTAATTATCGCCTCCGACGGCAAACTTGGCTTTTATCGCCCCTGGAGGTGATTGGAGCGCTAAATCAGGCGCTTCACACCTGTCTTAAGGCGCAAATGCCGAGGAGCGAGGCGCTACCTCAGAGCGCTGGCGAAGCAAGGAAGGGCAAATCAAAATGAACCTGCAAAGTGCTGCTCAGTACCCAAAACTCCTTCACACAGCGTTGAATCTCTCCAGAAGTCTCTCTCTCTCTCTCTCTCAGAATGCGTGCTGTAAAAATGTCACCAACAAAAAAAGGCAGGAAGCGGTCGCCTTTAAATAGCGCTCCCCCAGTCCCTTCCTGACTGCAAAACGCTCCCCTCAACCTGTCGTTGCTAGCGGCAGGCGGTAAGGCAGGGGGCGCCACTCAATATCCGGTCCGGGGCGCTACCGGGCGTTGCGCACTCGACTGACGTCACAATCTGCCGGCGCAGGAGATCGTGGCGGTAGTGTTTAGCGCCGCCGCAAAATGTCTAGTTAATTTCGCGAGCGGCGCAAACATTGCCGTGCCCGGGCGCTAGTTGCTTTGCGCCCCATTAGCGCCCTCTTAAGGCGCTAACAGGAGGTGCAAACAACTGAATTCCCCCCCCCCCCCTTTGGCTTTACAAAGTGTGAGAACTCTGGCCTAGAAATTTGGTGGCGCTTGGGGCGCCAAGCTCGCCTGGGTGCCAGAAGTTCCACCCCGGAAGGAGACGATTGCGCCAGCGCGATATTCAGTTTCAGCGCCCCAAACGGAAGCGGGCGTTGCTTGAGGCGCCCCGCGTCCCTCTTGGGGCGCTGAAACTGAATATCGCAGCGCAACGTGCCGCAGTGCCACACACTGCGGCACGGCGCGCTGCGGTACTGCAGGCCTTCCTCCCCTTCTTAAAGGGGAGGGGCCTGCACCAGCGCGATCAGAGATCGCGAGTGCCGGCAAAAGAGCCCGGCACCGAGGAGAGGTGCTGGGCTCTTGGGACACAGCCGGCACTGCCCGGGGGGGGGCGGGCTCAGGAGGCCGGGGATGGTGGCGCGAGGAGGTGCTGGCAGGCGGCCAGCAAAAAAAATGGCCGCCCCGCACCTCCCCTTTAATTAGCGCCTCTACCGCCGCAGGTAGGCCCCCCTGAACCGGTTGCAGATTGCGACCGGCATTACAGCGGGGGGCGCGACCCAATATCGCGATCGGCGCGGAATCGGGGCGCTGCGCACACCGATGATTTCATCGGTGGCGGCGCAGCGCTACAGGCTAACGCCACCATTAGCGCCCCGCTAAATTTCGCGGGGGGCATGGCCAGTGGCGCTAAAGCCACTAAGTGCCCTCTTTGGCGCTAACTGGTGGCGCAGCCCACCAAATTTCTAGGCCTCAGAGTGATGCGAAAAGTGCTGTCGCATTCCAAGCATAAAATGCAGAGGTAGAACGTGATGTCCAAAATAGAGAAAGGCTTCTTATTTGACACTCACCGCTGCCCCCAGCACTGCTGCTCCCGGTACCCCTGGAGAAGAAAGGTCCAAAATTAGCAACAGTTTGAGACAGAATTTTGAAAAAAAGCAGCATCTTACACAGCCCTCTTAGTGGTGATGAAGTCTAAAAGAAGCCTCCAGGTGTGTTAGCTTATTGTTAACTATAGATAAGGATGCATTTGCACGTGGTCTGCCCACGTCACCTTAGTGTGTGTCCTGGAGCACTGCACAGATTTACACTGCACGGACTGGGCACAATCAGTGCTGGGCTGCCACATGGGTTTGGGGAGGTCCAAAGTAGCTCATTTTCTTTAGGCGTCTGACGCATACAAAACCTCATCAATATGCTCAGAGAGTCTCCAAACCGAGCTACTGACAAATCCAGGTTGCGGTTTTGTTTAATTGGTATGGAGCGCACAATCTCACTCCCACAGGGATGTGTCCAAGTCTAGAGACCATTGCCATCTTACATAGAAATTACAGCACAGAAACAGGCCATTCGGCCCAACTGGCCTGTGCGGTCTTTATGCTCCACATGAGACTCCTCCCATCTTATTTCATCTCCTCCTATCAGCATATCCTTCTATTCTTTTCTCCCTCATGTACATATCTAGCTTCCCCTTAAGTGCATCTGTGCTATTCGCCTATGTGGTAGCGAGTTCCACATCCTAACCACTCGCTGGGTAAAGAAGTTTCTCCTGAATTCCTTATTGGATTTATTAGTGACTATCTTATATCTATGACCTCTAGTTTTGGACTAAACATGTTGGCAGAGTCGAGGTTTAGGGAGCCCTCACGTGTGCACTTGGGCACTGCTGCACTTTAACCAGTCTACCAGTGTAGAGCACGCATAATCTTCCTGCTGCATGTCCAGCCAGCACCACCCTACCCATTAAGGCAGGGGTGTCCAACCTTTGGGGAGCTGGGGCCAGATGCACATGCCAAGACCGGAAATGCAAACCTCCAGACACAGAAAAATGAGAGCCCACATTGTACAAAAATAAATACGAGACCTCCCATACGAAAATAAAGCAAGAACCCTCCTCACAAGTGAGATCTCTTACACATAGATCCCGTAATAAGATCCCATACTCAACAATTGTAAGTCTCCAATACACAAATTTGCAAGACACCTACACATATAAATTCCAAGTCCCTCATGCACAAAACATTGAAGCATTCTCCCCTCTTTCCCTCAACGATCCCTTCCTTACCCCATCCACTCTCCCTGCTTCCCTCCCATCCTCTCTCCCCTCCTTTCCTCCCTGTGCTTCTTCCCCATCCTTCCCCTTCCTCGAAGCTCGAAACCTTGGAAACAGCAGGTCTTTGAATTTCCTGGGCCGACAGGACTGGTAAAGCCTCGGCTTGAGAATTCCTTCCCTAAACCCCTTGGCCTCTCCACCTCGCCCTCTTAAAGCCCACCTCTCTGACCAAGCTCTTACTCTCGCCATCCAATTTCTAGCTTACACCTGGGATGTTTTTCTACGTTAAGGGTGCTCTATAACTGCAAGTTGCTGCTGTTGTTACCTGGAGTAGGCATCGGGTTAGAATCTGCCATAGAGGTTTGACTTGGTTGCAACCTTCCAAAGTAACTACCCTGTTATAGGAGGTGTTTTTCGGTGGCTGTACGACAGAGCCTGGCTTCAGACTGGGAGTGCGTGGTCCTTAGCCATCGCATCCACCAGCTCCCCAGTTAAGAAGCAACTGGAGGGCTCTTCAATCTAGCTCCTGGTGACCAAGCCAGCAAGTACAAACCTGCCTCAAATCGAGCATTGAACCAGCAGCGATTCAACGTCTCATTCAGAGAATGCGGGGAATAGAAGCACGGGGGCGATTTTTAACCCTATCCGCCTGGCGGAAACCAGATGGGTGGGCTGTTTTATTGCCCTGGGTCCGACTCGCTGATTTCCCGCCCGATCCTGATTTTAACCTGCTCTTCTGAGCTGGAGGCGTCCTTCTGTAAACAGGTAGATCAGGGTGCCATGACACCATCGGGCCCCGGCCGCAATTCTAACTCTGGTTGGAGCAGGGAAGGCAGGTGAAGACAGCGGGAAGAGGATCTGGGACCAGAAGAGGCCATTCAAGGTCATTCTTTCATTACTGGGCCAGGAGGAGCAGGAGGTAAAACACACGGGCTGAAATGCACAAATACTGAAAGTCTAACTCCACACGTGGAGGGATTTTCCTTTCCTTACATGCTTATGTCATCATTTGGCGCGACATCATCGTAGAGTTCCTGGTCTTGGACTGGTTGCCTTGTGGCCTGTGTGATGGGCACAGAGTCTTTGGGTCTGGCAGCTGCTTTCTTCTTTATCGAGTCGTAGTCGATATCCACGCCCGTCACCTTAATGTAACCATCTGCAAAAGAGTAGACGGACAAACAGTTGTTCAACGGATGAATTGCAGGGACGCAGAGACCCGGTGCTATGTAGCACCATGGTTACCAGAACAATGCTCCAGTGCTTCCATTCTCCAGTGATGATGGGTTCCAGGGACTGAGCACAATCCAGGGACCAACCTATGTGGCAGCCAATTTACGCACAGCAAGCTCCCACAAACAGCAATGTGATAATAACCAGATAATCTGTTCTAGTGATGTTGGTTGAGGAATAAATGGTGGCCCCAGGACACCGGGGAGAACTCCCCTGCTGTTCATCAAAATAGTGGCCGTGGGATCTTTTACACTCACCTGAGAGAACAGACAGGGCCTCGGTTTAACGTCTCATCCGAAAGATGGCACCTCCGACAGTGCAGCACTCCCTCAGCACTGCACTGGTAGTGTCATAGAAACATAGAAGATAGGAGCAGGAGTGGGCCATTCGGCCCCTCGAGCCTGCTCCACCATTCAATGCGATCATGGCTGATCATCCAAATTCAGTACCCGGTCCCTGCTTTCTCCCCATACCCCTTGATCCCTTTAGCCTTAAGAAATATATCCAACTCCTTCTTGAATATATTTAATGAATTGGCCTCAACTGCCTTCTGTGGTAGAGAATTCCACAGGTTCACCACTCTCTGGGTGAAGAAATTCCTCCTCATTTCTGTCCTAAATGGCTTACCCCTTATCCTTAGACTGTGACCCCTGGTTCTGGACTCCCCGACCATCGGGAACATCCTTCCTGCATCTAGTCTGTCCAGTCCTGATAGAATTTTATAAGTTTCAATGAGATCCCCTCTCATTCTTCAAAACTCCAGCGAGTATAAGCCCAATCGACCCAATCTCTCCTCATACGTCATTCCTGCCATCCCAGGTATCAGCCTGGTGAATCTTCGCTGAACTCCTTCCATGGCAAGTGTAGGATTTGCAAAAATCCAGGAAAATACAGTCTACATTGTAAAACCCCTGAAATGGCCACATTTTATGAACACAAGATGGAGTTGGCAGATCACATGACTCATTTCAGAAGGACATACCACTGCAGTATCTTAAAGAAACCTGAGTCGCCACCGATTAGAAGATTCCAGAACTGACTGCAATTGATATGGTAAAATGGTTACAGTAGTAACGAAGTCAAAACAAAAGTATTTACACCTCAAGGTGTGTTAATTGCTAGCAAAACGCAAACCCATCTCTGAAATCGCAGAGCACAGACAAAACCTATTATCTGTACCAAACTCAGAGGGACACAGGACAGATCCCATTAGTTTCATTTACAAGACATTAAAATAAAGTACCTGCTTTTGTCAAAGCAGCCTGCCCATTACTTTAACAAAAGAAAACCCCTGATTTGGCGCCAAGATAAGGGCAAGAAAACAGTATAACTGTTGGGGGAAAAGAGACAAAAACACAGTTTCACACAGACACGAGGAAAAAAGGCAGAGCGAGTGGAGAGGTTCGATTACGGTTCGAGGAGCACGGAGGGCCTACAAGTTCGAGCAGGAGAGCAGGTTCAGGAGCCGGTCCCATAAGGAAGATTGGAGATCCCGGACAATACAGGAGCACCAAGGTCAAGGACAGTTTTTTAAAACCCTGGTGAGCATAGAGGCCCAACTCCACCTAGCTGATCTAGTTGAGGTATACTTTAGACGGGAGGGTTTTTAATATTAAGGGCTTTGTAATTCGGGAGTGTTATTCATCCTTCGTTGTGCCGTGCGCTTTCCCCACCCCCGTTTTATTATATCGCTGATCTAGAATTGATGTATTATGATAGTCAAAGTAACTCTTGTGTGTTAAATTTTAGTTCCCATTGAGAGGCGTGTTCATGATTTTTGTCTGCATTGTTTCTCCATTCTCTATGTTTTATTCTCCTTAAAAATAAAGATACCTTTGATTTAAAACTTCCCTTGTCTCACCTGATCCATTTGTCTTCCGAGTCACAAGTTGGGCCAACACATCAAGGTGGTCTGGCAATAAGTCCAGTGTCTAGAATCAGTGAGGGGGGAGCGCTTCGGAACCGCTCACGAGCAGTGTGAAATCAAAAACCGATCTCGCACACCACAAGCTCGTTAAAACGACCCCTTACACAAGAACATCCTTCCTCAGATAAGGCGACCAAAACTGCACACAATACTCAAGATATGGACTCACCAAGGCCCTGTACAACTGCAGCAAGACATCCTTGTTCCTGTACTCAAACCTTCTCGCTACGAAGGCCAACATACCATTTGCCTTCTTAACCGTCTGCTACACCTGCATTATGTGCCTGGATTATGTGCTCAAGTCCCTGGAGTGGGACTTCGACCCACAACCTTCTGACTCAGAGGCGAGAGTGCTACCCACTGAGCCACGGCTGACATCCCAAGGATGGTACCTCTGACGGTGCAGCACTCCCTCAGGACTACGCTGGTGTATCAGCCTAGGTCCATGCGCTCAAGTTCAAGTGGGAGTCAAATCCATGACCATCTGACCTAGAGGCGTAAGTGATATCAACTGAGGCAAAATGACACAAGAAATCATCAGCACAGAAGCTGAATGATCAGGAATGCAGCTGAGGTTCCAGCTGTTCTACGTTGCAAGGAAGATTTTTCATGGTTTATAACTCCGGACTTTGTCACTTCCAAAAGGGTCTGGTTTAGTCAGTCTGCTATTTCCTTAGGATAGCAAAATACTGCAGATGCTGGAAATCCGAAATAACAACAGAAAATGCTGGAAAAACTCAGCAGGCCAGGCAACATCCGTGAAGAGAAAGTAGAGTCAACGTTTCGGGTGAAAGCCCTTTGTCAAGACTAAAGAAGCACAGGGAATGAAATAGATTAAGAGGCCAGGCTGGGAGAGAACAAAAGAAGTGAAGAGACATTAAGAGGTATTCAAAACGAGACGAGATGGTGATAGGACTAGTGGAGACAAAAGAAGGCTCTAGATTAGGTGTGAAATGTGCTGGCAGAATGAAAGACAGCTGCCATGTGGGAGAGAGAAAAAAAAGAAAGGGGGGGAAGGGCCAAAACAAAGGGCTGGATAAAAAATATATGTAAAGATGTAATAGGGGCCGAGGTTATGATCTGAAATTGTTGAACTCGATATTGAGTCCGGAAGGCTGTAAAGTGCCTAATCGGAAGATGAGGTGCTGTTCCTCGAGTTTATGGTGAGCTTCCGTGGAACAATGCAAGAGGCCGAGGATGGTGAGGTCCAAGTGGGAATGGGGCGGTGAATTAAAATGACAGGCGACCGGAAGCTCGGGGTCACCCTTACGGACTGAACGGAGGTGTTCTGCAAAGCGGTCACCCAATTTGCGTTCGTGAGCAGCGAATACAGTATACTAGATTGCAAGAAGTACAAGTAAATCGCTGTTTCACCTGGAAGGGGTGTTTGGGGCCCTGGACTGTGGGAAGGGGGGAGGTATAAGAGCAGGTGTTACATCTCCTGCGCTTGCACGGGAAGGTGCCAGGCGAAGGCGAAGGGGTGCTGGGGGTGATAGAGGAGTGGACTAGGGTGTCGAGGAGGGAGCGGTCCCTACGGAATGCTGAAAGGGGAGGGGAGGGGAGGGGAAGATGCGTTTGGTGGTGGGATCACTTTGGAGGTGGCGGAAATAGCGGAGGATGATCCGTTGAATGTGGAGGCTGGTGGGGTGAAAGGTGAGGACAAGGGGAACCCTATCGTGGTATTTCCTTACTTGGAGCAACTGTCTCACAGAATCACTTCAGAAAATGGTCTCAGCAATGGGATGGATCATCGCGTGTGCTTTCTTTATACCTTGGGTGGTAGGGGGAGGCCATTCAGGCCCTCGAGCCTGTTCCGCCATTCAATTAATAGCATGCCTGTTCTGTACCTCAACTCCATTTACTTGCCTTTGCTCTGTATCCTGTGATACCTTTACCCAACAGAAATCTATCCAAAATAACAACAGAAAATGCTGGAAAAACTCAGCAGGCCAGGCAACATCCGTGGAGAGAAATTTGAGTTGACGTTTCGGGTCGAACCCTTCTTCAAAACTGGAAAGAAAAGAAACTAGATCGAAGGCAGGGCTGCGATCGGACAAAAGAATAAAAGAAACAAAAGAAGTAGAAGAGATTAGAAGCTAGACGAGATGGTAATAGGCTGAGATTAGGTGTAAAGTGTACTGGCAGGGCAAAAGATAGCTGCCAGGTGTGAGAGAGAAACAAAAGGAAAGGGGGGGGGGGGGAAAAGGAGTGGAAAAATTACAAGAAAAAATGAAATAGGGGCCGAGCTTATGATCTGAAATTGTTGAACTCGATATTGAGTCCGGAAGGCTGCAGAGTGCCTAATCGGAAGATGAGGTGCTGTTCCTCGAGTTTACGTTGAGCTTCTGTGGAACAATACAAGAGGCCAAGGACGGTGAGGTCCGAGTGGGAATGGAGCGGTGAATTAAAATGACAGGCGACCGGAAGCTCGGGGTCACCCTTACGGACTGAACATCTCAGTTTTGAAATTTTCATTTGGCCCCCAGCATCCACAGCCTTTTGGTACAGAGAGTCCCAGATTTCTACCACCCTTTGATACCTCTTCTAAATCAGAACCCTCCCTGAAATCAGCCGCCGCCACCTTAAAAGAAGCATCACCAACCAGGTAAAAAAGTTACTGTGTTTTCTTGCTCTCTGTCAGCCGTGGCTCAGTGGGCAGCACTCTTGCCTTTGAGTCAGAAGGCCATTGGTTTAAGTACAACTCCAGAGACTTGAGCACCAAATCCAGGCTGACATTCCCAGTGCAGTGCTGAGGGAGTGCTGCACTGTCAGAGGTGCCGTCTTTCGGATGAGAGGTTAAAGCTCTCGGGTGGACGTGAAAGATGCCACTATTTCAAAGATGAGCAGGGGAGTTCTCCCCGGTGTCCTGGGCGATATTTATTCCTCAACCAGCATTATTGAAACAGATTATCTGGACATTATCTCACTGCTGTTTGTGGGAGCTTGCTGTGCGCAAATTGGCTGCAGTGTTTCCTACAACAACACTTCAAAAGTACTTCATTTAAAAAAATTTGTTCCTGGGATGTGGGCGTCGCTGGCAATTGAATAGTAACGCCCCAAGCAGGAGGCGGGCTGCTACTGGAAGCGCTCCCCCCCCCCTCTTGGGGCATTCCAGTTCAATATCGCGGCGCTACGTGCAGCAGTGCCACGCGCGTTGGTATGTAGCGCCGCGGTACTGCAGGCCTCCCTCCTCTTATTAAAGGGGAGGGGCCTTGCGCAGCGCAAACTGGGGCCCAGCTGGGCCACCAGGGTGCGGGGATCCGACAGAAGAGCCTGGCACTCAAGAGGAGCGCCGGGCTGACCAATCGCGGAGGAGAGCAGAGGGGGCAGGTGCTGGCAGGCGGCCCACAAAAAAAATGGCCGCCCGGCACCTGCTCTTTAATTATCGCCGCCCCGGCCGCAAGAACGCCCGGCGGTAGGCCAGGGGGTGAGAGCCAAGTTTGTGGTCGGGGCGCTGCGCACGGTGATGACGTCATCGCCGGAGATGCAGCGCCGTGGGGTGCTACTGGCTACCGCCGCCGCTAACCTCCCGCTGAATTCCGCGGGAGCCGCTAGCGGCGTTGCGCTCAGGCGCTAGTTTCCTTGCGCCCCATTGGCGCCGGGAGGCGCAAAGCAACCGAATTTTGCCCCTAAGTTCTTTCTAATTGATTTGACAAACATCTGTAGTACCCATAGCTGACAGCTGGGGGCACTGGTGAGCCACTGGAATGATGATTTTCAGGCCCTCACTCAGCAGAACTGAAGCCCTCGGTTCCGTACCTGGTCCCACTTAAATTTGTGCCCTCGGAATTTTAGTCATTGTTTCAGAAAAACAAAAATAGCCGGATTCATTGATTGTTTTAAAAATTTCTGCCTGGGGTTTTCATCTGTGTTTCATGGCCGGCCTCCCACCTTCCACCATCCAAAAACATCAGCTCATCCAAAACTCTGCTGCCCGTGTCCTACCTCGCACCAAGTCCCGTTCACCCATCACCCCTGTGCTCGCTGACCTACATTGGCTCCTGGTCCGGCAATGCCTCGATTTTAAAATTCTCATCCTCACGTTCAAATCCCTCCAGGGCCTCGCCCCTCCCTATCCCTGTAATCTCCTCCAGGCCCACAACCCCACCGAGATATCTGCGCTCCTCCAATTCTGCCCTCTTGGGCATTCCCGATTTGAATCGCTCCACCATTGGCAGCCGTGCCTTCAGCTGCCTGGAGCCGAAGCTCTGGAATTCCCTCCCTAAACCTCTCCGCCTCGCTTCCTCTCTTTCCTCCTTTCAGACGTTCCTTAAAACCGACCTCTTTGAACAAGTTTATGGTCACCTCTCCTAATATCTCCTTTTGTGGCTCGGTGTCACATTTTGTTTGATAATCGCTCCTGTGATGCGCTATCAATTACTCATAAAAGACTGAGAGTTAGAAGAGTAACCAAAGGCTTTTATTAACAACAGAATGGAGGTCTGCCTCGAGTGGTCGACCGGTCCAGGATACTAAGGGCTGGGGAGCAGTCACCTTTATACTAGGACCTGTGGGAGGAGTCAGCCGAGGCATGTCCAGGCATGTACACTGTGGAATACAAACAGGACAAACAGGAATACAAACAGTGGTTTACCACATTCACCCCTTGTTTAAAATTGAGTCCGGCGGGGTGAAGTGTATTAAAAGTTAGTGTATTGGAGTCTCTCCGGAGGTCTTGTCTGCCGCTGTGATCTGCGTGGCGACGGCAGGGGTAGTGAAGTTTCCGGCGTCGAGTCCAGCGTAGGCTGTGGCACAGGCGTGTCGTCCTCGTAGATGTCGAGCGGGTCGCGGGGCCCAGGCCTGCCGTCTGCTGGGGCTGGATATCGGATCGTGGGGGGTGGTGGTAGTGGGTAGTGGGTTACTGCGGCCCCCGAGGGTGCAAGGTCTCTTATGGAGACTGTGTCCTCCCGCCCGTCCGGGTATGCGATGTAAGCATACTGGGGTTTGGCGTGGAGGAGGTTGACCCTCTCGACCAGGGGGTCCGTTTTATGGGTCCTCACGTGTCTTCTCAGTAGGACCGGCCCTGGGGACGTCAGCCATGGCGGTAGCGATGTCCCCGATGTGGACTTCCTTGGGAAGACAAACATTTTCTCATGAGGGGTGGCGTTAGTGGCAGTGCAGAGCAGTGACCGAATAGAGTGGAGCGCATCGGGGAGCACATCCTGCCAGCGGGAGGTTGGAAGGCCCCTAGACTTTAAGGCTAGCAGGACGGCCTTCCAAACTGTCGCATTTTCTCTTTCCACCTGTCCGTTCCCCCGGGGGTTGTAACTGGTGGTCCTGCTTGTGGCAATACGCCTAGTTAGCAGGTACTGACGGAGTTCGTCGCTCATAAACGATGAGCCCCGGTCGCTATGGATATAGCTGGGGGAGCCGAACAGGGTGAAGAGGTTGTTCAGACATTTAATGACCGTGGCACTGGTCATGTCCGGGCAGGGGAAGGCGAACGGGAAACGGGAGTACTCATCAATAATATTGAGGAAGTACACATTGCGGTCGGAGGAGGGGAGAGGCCCTTTAAAATCAACGCTCAGGCGCTCGAAGGGGCGAGTGGCTTTTATCAGGTGGGCCCTGTCTGGTCTATAAAAGTGCGGTTTGCACTCAGCGCAGACTTGGCAGTTCCTGGTCATGGTCCTGACCTCCTCAATAGAGTAAGGCAGGTTGCGGGCCTTGATGAAGTGGAAGAACCTGGTAACCCCCGGGTGGCAGAGGTCATTGTGGAGGGCCCGCAGTCTATCGATCTGCGCGCTGGCGCAGGTGCCACGCGATAGCGCATCCGGGGGTTCATTTAGCTTCCCGGGCCGGTACAAGATCTCGTAGTTGTAGGTGGAAAGTTCGATTCTCCACCTCAAGATCTTGTCATTTTTGATTTTGCCCCTCTGCTTGTTGTTAAACATAAAAGCAACTGAACGCTGGTCAGTGAGCAGGGTAAATCGTTTTCCGGCCAGGTAGTGCCTCCAATGACGCACAGCCTCCACAATCGCCTGGGCCTCCTTCTCAACAGCGGAGTGTCTGGTCTCCGGGCCTTGGAGGGTTCGTGAAAAGAAGGCCACGGGTCTCCCCGCCTGATTGAGGGTAGCGGCCAGGGCAAAGTCAGACGCGTCACTTTCCACCTGGAAGGGGATGGATTCGTCCACTGCGTGCATGGTGGCTTTGGCAATGTCCTCCTTGATACGGTGGAAGGCTAAGCGGGCCTCTGCCGTCAAGGGAAAAGAGGTGGACTTGATCAGCGGACGGGCCTTGTCCGCATAGTAGGGGACCCACTGGGCGTAATAGGAGAAAAACCCTAGGCACCTCTTCAGGGCCTTGAGGCAGTGGGGCAGTGGAAGTTCCATAAGGGGACGCATCCGGTCGGGGTCGGGGCCGATGACTCCGTGTTCCACAACACAGCCAAGGATGGCGAGGCGGTTTGTGCGGAATATGCACTTCTCCTTGTTATATGTCAGGTTTAGGAGTTGGGCGGTGCGGAGGAATTTTTCGAGGTTTGCGTCATGGTCCTGCAAGTCACGGCCGCAGATAGTCACATTGTCCAGATATGGGAAAGTGGCCTGCAACGCATTTTGATCTACCATCCGGTCCATCTCCCTTTGGAAGACGGAGACCCCATTGGTGACGCCAAAGGGAACCCTAAGGAAGTGATAGAGGCGGCCGTTTGCCTCAAAGGCAGTGTACTGGCGGTCCTCAGGGCGGATGGGGAGCTGGTGGTACGCTGATTTCAGGTCAATGGTCGAGAAGACGCGGTACTGCGCGATCTGGTTGACCATATCAGCTATACGGGGGAGTGGGTAGGCGTCCAGCAGGGTGTAGCGATTTATTGTCTGGCTGTAGTCGATGACCAGGCGCTGCTTCTCGCCGGTCTTAACGACCACAACCTGGGCTCGCCAGGGGCTGGTGCTGCCCTCAATAATCCCTTCTTTCAGGAGCCGCTCCACTTCGGTTTTAATGAAAACCCTGTCCCCGGCACTGTATCGCCTGCTCTTTGTGGCGATGGGCTTACAGTCGGGGGTGAGGTTAGCAAACAGTTGGGGGGGGGTGACTCTGAGTGTGGAGAGGTTGCACCTGGTGCGCAGCGGGCAGTTTGGAAGCTGCTGGCTGCGGACTGTGAGTGGGGGTAGGGGTCCACCGTACGCCATCGTAACACTTTTAAGGTGGCACTGAAAATCTAACCCCAGCAGGACGGCAGCGCAGAGGTCAGGCAGGACCAGAAGTTTAAAATGATCGTACACGGTCCCGTCTACTACGAGTGTCACCACGCAGTAGCCGCCGATGTCCGCCGACTGGGACTCGGAGGCCATAGAAATCCGCTGTTGCGCAGGCAGGACTGGGAGAGAGCAACGCCGCACCGTGTCGGGGTGGATGAAGCTCTCCGTGCTTCCAGAGTCAAAAAGGCAGATTGTATCGTGACCATTTACCTTAATGTCCATTGTGGAACTGGCCAGTTGGTGCGGTCTCGCTTGGTCCAGTGTAACGGATGCCAGCGTAGGGGTCGGTGTGTCGCTGCGGGTATCAGATGAGGCGGTGTCGGGGGCCTGCTGCGTCCCGGCTGTCGTCCAAGATGGCGGCGTCCATGATCCCCATGTGGCTGGAGGCGTCCAAAATGGCTGCTGTACCGGTGATTCGCACACGGCCGGGGAGGTCCAAGATGGCGGCCCGCATGGCCCACACGCGGCGCTGCTGGGGTTCGGGGTGGCTTTGGCCCTGCAGACGCTAGCGTAGTGTCCCTTCTTCCCGCAGCCCGAGCAGATCGCGTTTTTCGCCGGGCAGCGCGCTCTGGGGTGTTTTGCCTGGCCACAGAAGTAGCATTTCTGGCCTTGGGGCACTGCTGTCTGGCCTTGGGACACTGCTGCGGTAGTTGGGCCGTTGTTGGGGTGTGGCTGGGGTGGCACGGCGCTATGAGGCGGTCCTACCGTGTCCCAGGCTGTCATTCCCCGCGGCGTCCACGGTGCAGAGGAGTAGGCATCCATGCCCTGGTAGGCTGCATCCAACGATAGTGCGAGTTCAGAGGCCTTGTTGAGGTCGAGGTTACTCTGCTCCAACAGTCGCTGTCGGGTGTAATTGGATCTGTGGCCCGCTACAAAAGCGTCCCGGATAAGTTCCTCTGTGTACACGGCGGCCTTTACATCCTTACAACCACAGGCCCGGCCAAGCACAGACAGTGCCTGAAGGTATTCCACGGTCGATTCCCCAGGTTGTTGTTTACGACTCCCCAGGAGGTGCCTGGCGTACACTTCGTTCACTGGGCGCGTGTACTGGTCCTTGAGGAGCTTGATAGCGTCCACGTACGAGGTCGCGTCTTGGATGACCGAGTACACTCGGTGGTTCACTTTGGAGGTCAGGACATCCAGTTTGTCCTCGTCCGATTTGATAGCTTCGGAGGCGGTCAGGAATTTTTCGAAACACTTAAGCCAGTGAGTAAACTTGGTGGATGAGTCCGCCTCCCGATGATCTAAGTCCAGGCATGCTGGTGTGAGGATCTTCTCCATTATAAAAATGTTGTTAATAAAATTGATGCGCTATTAATTACTCATAAAAGACTGAGAGTTAGAAGAGTAACCAAAGGCTTTTATTAACAACAGAATGGAGGTCTGCCTCGAGTGGTCGACCGGTCCAGGATACTAAGGGCTGGGGAGCAGTCACCTTTATACTAGGACCTGTGGGAGGAGTCAGCCGAGGCATGTCCAGGCATGTACACAGTGGAATACAAACAGGACAAACAGGAATACAAACAGTGGTTTACCACATCCTGTGAAGCGCCTTGGGACATTTTACTGCATTAAAGGCGCTGTATAAATACAAGCTGTTGTTCTGTTTTAGCAGCACCGTACTTACAAGAGCCATCCAGCGTCCTGGCCAGCCACTTGCCCTCGGGATTGTCCGTGATGCGGATGACCTCGAGGCACTCGCCTTGCTTGCACGGCAGCTCGTTCTTTCCGCTTCTGTAGTCCATCGCGACCTTCACGGTCTGGATCACCTCGATTGGTCCCAAGAGCTAAACAGAAGACAGAAGACTTTCATTAGCCATCCACCCTTTGGAGCAGAGGCTCGGCTCCTAACCTTTATAAAAAAAAATGTTTTAATTCGTTTATGGGATGTGGGCATCACTGGGAAGGCCGGCATTTATTGCCCATCCCTAGTTGCCCTTGAGAAGGTGGTGGTGAGCTGCCTTCTTGAACCGCTGCAGTCCGTGAGGTGAAGGTGCTCCCACAGTGCCGTTAGGGAGGGAGTTCCAGGATTTTGACCCAGCGACGATGAAGGAACGGCGATACGTTTCTAAGCCAGGATGGTGTGTGACTTGGAGGGGAACTTGGAGGTGGTGGTGTTCCCATGCACCTGCTGCCCTTGTCCTTCTAGGTGGAAGAGGTCGAGGGTTTGGGAGGTGCTGCCGAAGAAGCCTTGGCGAGTTGCTGCAGTGCATCTTGTAGATGGTACACACTGCAGCCATGGTACGCCGGTGGTGGAGGGAGTGAATGTTTAAGGTGGTGGATGGGATGCCAATCAAGCAGGCTGCTTTGTCCTGGATGGTGTCGAGATTCTTGAGTGTTGTTGGAGCTGCACTCATCCAGGCAAGTGGAGAGTATTCCATCACACTCCTTACTTGTGCCTTGTAGATGGTGGAAAGGCTTTGGGGAGTCAGGAGGTGAGACACACGCCGCAGAATACCTAGCCTCTGACCTGCTCTTGTTGCCACAGTATTTATGTGGCTGGTCCAGTTAAGTTTCTGGTTAATGGTGACCCCCAGGATGTTGATAGTGGGGGGTTCGGCGATGGTAATGCCATTGAATGTCAAGGGGCAGTATTTAGACTCTCGCTTGTTGGAGATAGTCATTGCCTGGCACTTCTGTGGCGCGAATGCTACCTGCCACTTATCAGCCCAAGCCTGAATGTCGTCCAGGTCTTGTTGCATGCGGGCATGGACTGCTTCATTATTTGAGGAGTTATGAATGGCACTGAACACTGCAGTTATCAGCAAACATCCCCATTTCTGACCTTATGTAGGAGGGAAGGTCATTGATGAAGCAGCTGAAGATGGTTGGGCCTGGGACACTGCCCTGAGGAACTCCTGCAGCGATATCCTGGGACTGTGATGATTGACCTTCAACTACCACAACCTTCCAGCAAATTCAAACCGGTTGAGGGGAGGGTCGGTTAAGGAAAGGGTTGGGATTGCCTTCTAAAAACATCCCACCCAAAGATCCAAGCTGTCCAGTCCAAAACCAGATAGATGCTCCCCTCCCCTAACAGAATGGATGAGCTGCCTGCAGAGGCCCAATGTTGAATGATGAGGTAAGCTTGTGAGTTATATTCTTCAATTATTATTGGGCGCGTTCTCACTGGAAAAGAGAAGGTCGAGGGGTGCAGCGATTGCTGTTTTTAGGGTTCTAAAGGGAGTAGATAATGTTGACCGGGACAAGCTGTCTCACCATGTCCACAACAGTAGAACCAGAGGGCACGGCCTGCGCCTGAAGGGGGTAAATTCAAAACTAATCCATGGAAATAATATTTCAGTGAGCGAGCGGCCAATCTATGGAACATGCTCCCTCGGGATACGATGGAAGCAGTTAGTATTGATTCATTCCAATACAATTTAGATAGATTTCTTTCAGAAAATAACATTTGGGATAAAGTATATGAGTAATTGGAGACGTGAGGTGTGGTGAGTGTAGCGAGCTTGGGAGGAACAGGCGACTTTGGACCTCTGGTTCTCAAAGCTCTCCACCACTGGGGGGATAGCAAAATACTGCGGATGCTGGAAATCCGAAATAACAACAGAAAATGCTGGAAATACTCAGCAGGCCAGGCAACATCCGTGGAGCGAGAAACAGAGTCAATGTTTCAGGTCGAAACCCTTCGTCAGGACTGAAAAAGCACAGGAAATGAAACAGATTAAAAGGCCAGTTTGGGGGCTGGGAAATGGGGATGAAAGAACAAAAGAGAAGTGAAGAGACATTAAGAGGTATTCCAAACGAGACGAGATGGTGATAGGACTAGTGGAGACAAAAGACGGCTCTAGATTAGGTGTGAAATGCGCTGGCAGAATGGGAGACAGCTGCCATGTGGGAGAGAAAAAGGGGGAAGGGCCAAAACAAAGGTGTGGATAAAAAAAATATATAAAAATGTAATAGGGGTCGAGATTATGATCTGAAATTGTTGAACTCGATAAGGCTGTAAAGTGCCTAATCGGAAGATGAGGTGCTGTTCCTCGAGCTTACGCTGGGTTTCCGTGGAACAATTCAAGAGCCCGAGGACGGTGAGGTCCGAGTGGGAATGGGGCGGTGAATTAAAATGACAGGCGACCGGAAGCTCGGGGTCACCCTTACAGATTGAACGGAGGTGTTCCGCAAAGCGGTCACCCAATCTGCGTTTAGTCTCCCCAATGTAGAGGAGACCACTGGGGGTTTTCCTCGCCTCATGCCTGGGTCTGTTGTAGATTCATTGGTAGAGATTGATTGTCATGATTAATCAACAACTCCATTATCGTTGTATCATGCGACCACCAGGATGGTAGATGAACTAGATGGTTCAAAGTCTTTTCTCGTCCAGCAATTCCTATGTTTAACACTCCAGGGAGAGACTCTGGCAGAGCCGACCTGCTGGGGACCGCAGGTCAGAGACTTGGGGCAACAGTGTTGGCAGAAACATCTCTACAACTCACTCCCTGTGAGCACGGCTCCTCACTGGGAGCACGCAATCAACCCTTATATTATTCAAGTACTTTAGCATTTAAAACAAAGCACAAATACATTTATAACAGCAAATGCTGACTTGCAGAGCTGAGCTGGTTAACCAATTGTGCCACTTGAATGAGCTCTTACTGCCAGTCTTACAGCATCAAATATGAGAATAAGGAAGTAGATTGGCCCTTCTCGTAGTGGCAGTGCATGGACTGTAATCTGCTATTAATCAAAACAATGCAAATTCTAATGCTTTGTAAAGGTTCACCTTAAGGTTAGGCAAAGTACTGTATTGTTCTCAGTCTATGCTGGGTGCAATTTGATGCTGGCATGATTGATAGGAGGAACACACTCACAGAGTGAGGACTGAAAGGCCAAGTGTTCTCAATAGAGCTCAGAACAGATGATCAACATAAGGAGCTAAGCTACTGAATCCGAGGGGGTGGCTGGATTGGGTTAACACAGTATCCTTTCACCTCTGGGATTCAAGGTTCAAATCCAGTTCAGACTGATAAGGCGCGTGTCTCCCCTCTCTGCTGTCTAACAGTCCCACGTGAAATGAGTCTCAGCCCGGCTTCTAGAATCATAGGGGGAAAAATTCAGTTGTTTGCGCCTCCCGTTAGCGCCTTAAGAGGGCGCTAATGGGGCGCATAGCAACTTGCGCCCGGGCGCGGCGATGTTTGCGCCGCTCGCGAAATTAACTAGACGTTTTGCGGCGGCGCTAAACACTACCGCCACGATCTCCTGCGCCGGCAGATTGTGACGTCAGTCAAGCGTGCAACGCCCCGTTAGTGCCCCGGACCGGATATTGAGTGGCGTCCCCTGCCTTACCGCCTGCCGCTAGCAACGACAGGTTGAGGGGAGCGTTATGCTGTCAGAAAGGGACTGGGGGAGCGCTATTTAAAGGAGACCGCTTCCTGCCTTTTTTTGTCGGTGACATTTTTGCATCACGCATTCTGAGAGAGAGAGAGAGAGAGACTTCTGGAGAGATTCAACGCTGTGTGAAGGAGTTTTGGGTACTGAGCAGCACTTTGCAGATTCATTTTGATTGGCTCTTCCTTTCTTCGCCAGCGCTCTGAGGTAGCGCCTCGCTCCTTGGCCTTTGCGCCTTAAGACAGGTGTGAAGCGCCTGATTTAGCGCTCCAATCACCTCCAGGGGCGATAAAAGCCAAGTTTGCTGTCGGAGGCGATAATTAGCGCCAGGCGCTAAACTTTGCGCACGGCCGATAATGGCGTCCCAAACGGGGCGATAGTGAATTTTTCCCCCATAGAATGATACAGTACAGAAGGAGGCCATTCGGCCCATCGCGCCTGTGCCGAAAGAGCTCTCCAATTAACCCACTCCCCCCTGCTCTTTCCCCATAGCCCTGTAAATTTTTCCCCTTCAAGTATTTTTCTAATTCTCTCTTGAAAGTTACTATTGAATCTGCTTCCACCATGTTTTCAGGCAGCGCATTCCAGATCATAACAACTCGCTGTGTAAAAAAATGTTTCCTCATATCGCCTCTGGTTACCGACCCTTCAGTCACGGGAAACAGTTTCTCGTTATTTACTCTATCAAAACCCTTCATGATTTTGAACACCTCTATCAAATCTCCTCTTAACCTTCTCTTCTAAGAATCTCTATGGGTCACTGCGGAGAAATTCACCCACAGGGGTGAGCTTTGGAGGATGCTGGCCGCAGGGTGGAGTTGAACCTCAGCAAGCATTCAGTACAATTTCCAGGACAGGCAGGCAAAAGAGAAAGGAGTCTCTGGCCACACTACAGGGGAGGGACATTGTGCACAGACAGAAAGGAGTCTCCGACTGCACGAATATAAGATAATTGGCAAAAGAACCAGAGGGGAGATGAGGAGACATTTTTTTACACATCAAGTTTACACTAATGAGATTTCATGGATGAATAAAAGGGAACAATTGAGTGTAAGGAAAGAGACACACATTAAGTACATAGACAGCAGTAGAGTGCATAATATTAAAATTATGAAAGGTTTTGATAGAGTGGATACAGAGAGAATGTTTCCACTTGTGGGGAAGAGCCAAACTAGAGGCCATCAATATAAGATAGTCACCAAGAAATCCAATAGGGAATTCAGAAGAAACTTCTTTACCCAGAGAGTGGTGAGAATGTGGAACTCGCTACCACAGGGAGTGGTTGAAGCGAATAGTATAGATTCATTAAAGGGGAGGCTAGACAAGTATATGAGGGAGAAGGGAATCGAGGGTTATGCTGATAAGAGTTAAATGAGGAAAGATGGGAGGAGGCTCGAGTGGAGCATAAACTGGTTGGGCCGAATGGCCTGTTTCTGTGCCGTATACCCTACGTAATACAAAGAGATTAGGAGAGAAGTCAAAAAACAATTAGGAAGGCAAAGAGGAACTCTGAAATTAAATTATCAAGGAACATAAAACAAAATAGTAAAATATTTTACAGGCACATCAATAAAAAAAAGGAAGGTCAGGATGGGAATAAGGCCATTAAGGGTTAGACAGGACAATACCACAGGTAACGATAGAGAGATGGCAGAAATATTAAATCATTATTTTGATTCAGTATTTACCAGGGAAATAGAACAGGTGGACATGACGTTGGATGATGAGTTTAGTAATGAGATAAGTGCACTTAAAATAAAAAGAGGGGATATATTAAATAAACTAATCAAACTCAAACAGAATAAAACCCCTGGATTGCATCCACACATTTTAAAGAATCTAGGGAAAAGATAGCAGAGGCATTACTACACATATTTAATAATTCGTTAGAAAAAGGTGTGGTGCCAGAGGACTGGCAGATAGCTAACGTAATAACAATATTTAAGAAGGGGCATAGGACATGTCCAGGGAATTATGGACCAGTCAGCTTAACATCAGTGGCAGGAAAAATAATGGAATCCCTACTAAAGTGGAAGAACATCTAGAAAACAAAAATATAATAATGAATAGTCAGCATGGATTTCAAAAGGGAAAGTCTTGCTTGACCAACCTCATTGAATTTTTTGAAGAGGTAACAGAGAGAGTAGACAATGGTAATGCAGTAGAGGTAATTTATCTAGTTCTCAAAAGGCCTTCGATAAGGTAACCCATAATAGACTAATGAATAAGGTCAGGGAATGTGGAGTCAGGGGACAAGTAGCAGAATGGATTGCTAGCTGGCTTCAAGACAGAAAGCAGAGAGTAGGAGTAAAGGGCAGCTATTCACAGTGGCAGAAAGTGAGTAGTGGTGTTCCACAAGGATCAGTGCTGGGACCACTGTTGTTCACAATTTATATTAACGATTTAGATATAGAAACAGCGAAAAATAGGAGCAGGAGTAGGCCATTCGGCCCTTCGAGTCTGCTCCGCCATTCAATATGATCATGGCTGACTTTGGAATCAAAAACACAATTTCTAAATTTGTGGATGACACCAAATTGGGGTGATAGTCAATACTGAGGAGGACCGCAACAAATTACAGGAGGACAGTAATAAAGTTGCAGAATGGACATATAATTGGCAAGCACGGTGGCATAGTGGTTAGCACTGTTGCCTCACAGCGCCAGGGACCCGGGTTCGAATCCGGCCTCGGGTGACTGTCTGTGTGGAGTTTGCACATTCTCCCCGTGTTTGCGTGGGTTTCCTCCGGGTGCTCCGGTTTCCTCCCACAGTCCAAAGATGTGCAGGTTAGGTTGATTGCCTATGATAAATTGACCCTTAGTGTTAGGGGGATTAAATACGTGGGGTTACGGGGCTAGGGTGGGATATGTGTTGGTGTAGGGGTTACAGGGATCGGGTGGGATATGTGTCGGTGCAGGCTCGATGGGCCGAAATGGCCTCTATCTGCACTGTGGGGTTTCTGTGATTCTGTGAAATGAGGTTCAACACAGATAAATGTGAGGTATTACATTTTGGTAGGAAGAATAGGGAGGTCACTTATTACTTGGAGAGTGCGAGTCTAGGTGGGGTAGAGGAACAAAGGGATCTCAGAGTACAAATACACAAATCACTAAAAGTTACGACACAGGTTAACAAGGCCATAAAAAAAGTAAACCAAGCACTAGGGTTTATTTCTAGAGGTATAGAATTGAAAAGTAGGGAAGTTATGCTAAACCTGTATCGAACCTTGGTTAGACCACACATAGAGTACTGCGTACAGTTCTGGTCACCATATTATAAAAAGGATATAGAGGCACTGGAGAGGGTGCAGAGAAGATTTGCAAGGATGACACCAGAAATTGCCTAAAAGATGGGAGGAGGCTCGTGTGGAGCATAAACACCGGCATGGACTGGTTGGGCCGAATGGCCTGTTTCTGTGCCATAGATTCTATGTTATTATGATCTGGAATGCATTGCCTGAAAAGCTGGTGGAAGCAGATTCAATAGTAACTTTCAAAAAGGAATTGGATAAATACTTGAAAAGGAAAATTGTGCAGGGCTATAGGGAAACAGCAGGGGAGTGGGACTAATTGGATAACTCTTTCAGAGAGCCAGCACAGGAACGATGGGCCGAATGGCCTTCCTCTGTGCAGTAAGATTCTATATTCATTAGACACCCCGCGCAGAGTGAAACAAGCATCAACTGAGAGGCGGCTCACTCGCTAACCACCAGTTTTCTTTTAATATCCATTATTTTGAGCCCATCAGATGGAAATTAGTAGGAGCAATGCTCATTACCTTGAACTTCTTCCTCATCTCCTGCTCTCTCTTTTCTTTCTCTCTCTGCTCTTTTCTCTCTTGCTCTTGCCGTCTCTTCTCCTCCTTCTCCCGTTTCTTCTCTTGCTCCTTCAGTTCCTTGAGTGACCTTTTTTGGACAGAGAATAAAAAGGATTTGGAAATAAATCGTGTAACAAATCCTCTGAGCAACGATTCAAGGGGTTAATTAGAATCGATCCAGGGTCATATCTGTGGTGTATGTAACCTGTTCCACCTTAAGAGACCTTAAGCCTGTTCCACCTTAAGAGATGTACTACTTTCTCTGGCTGCTGTATACGTAATACCGGTGGTGACCACACCGGTATATAAGCACTGTGTAGTAATATTGTATTCAGTATAGTCCCGACCACCAACCAGTAAAGACCTGTTGAATTTACTCTGGTAGTCTGTGTAGTAATTATCACTATAACACACAGACTTAACAGTGGCGACGAGTCCGATTCTTACCCTGCGGCAGTTATTTCCACGGCGGCTTCGTCCACAGACAGGACGTCGAAGAGAGGTTTCCACCCTCATCACCCTACTGGATGACACGTCGAGCGGCAGGCATCGAGAAACCGGAGTGCAAAAGACATCCTGACCTCGAAGCCTCCATCAGCGACTGCCAGCTTTCTTCTTTCTACCTCGGTGGTGGGTAAGCCGGGCAGCGACGCGACAGAAAGTCAACCGCGTTGGCTGTACAGACGGGGCTGGGAAGACGGAGGAATAAGGGCGGTGAGATCGATCGCGACCGGAGATAAGGGCCGGGCCGCTTTCGAGCGAGAGGCGCAGCGCGGGGACATCGATCGCGACCGGCGATAAGGGCCGCATTCGGGCTAAAAGGCACAGCGTCTGGGGAAACTGAAGGCGCGAGAGCCGCGGTGAAGCGGAGACAGCGTCAGGGGACGGTTGAAGACCGCCAAGCGCGGGAAAACCGCCATTTTGTGGGCGGAGGACGACGACAAGAGTGGGAAGCCGCCATCTTGGATAACATAAAAATACAATAAATTGCAACGATGCCTAAACATGGGAACATTAATACCTTTGATAGTGACATCGAAGATTGGGCCATGTATGTAGAACGCATACAAAATTATTGTAAGGCAAATAAAATTCCTGATGCAGATAAAGCACTAACATTATTAAATTTAATGGGTGTGAAGACATACGGGCAATTGAAACACCTGTTATCACCAGATGAACCAGCGGATAAGACGTTCGATGAGATTGTTACTGTCCTGAAAAATCATCTAAACCCCACGCCGCTGATGCTAGCGGAACGATTTAAATTTTACGACAGAAGGCAGCTGCAGAATGAAAGCAATGCTGAATATTTGATGGAATTACGTAAGCTAGCAAAATATTGTCAGTTTGGAACGGGACTGACAGAGGCACTACGAGATAAATTTGTGTGTGGTTTATTTAAACAGGATACACAAAAGCGACTGCTCGAGGAGAATGAGCTGACGCTTGAGAAGGCGGTCACTATGGCAGCAGCACACGAAGTCGCAGCGAGAGGCACGGCAGTAATGCAGCTACGGTCACCGGAACTCGGTACAAACAAATTGGGTTTGAGTTCTGTCAAATGTTATCGTTGTGGAAAGACAACGCATGATCAGAACCAGTGTTGGTTTAAAAACCAAGAATGCAGAACGTGTGGCAGGCTTGGCCACATAGCTAAAGTATGCCGGTCAGGAAAGAAGACCAGCAACAAGAAGTCACCGCAAGGAAAATACGCAAAGGTACACAAGGTGACAAAGAACAGTTTGACCGAACAGAAGTCAGATTCAGACGCTAGCAGTAATGAACTGGATAGCTTAAGAGTACACAACGTTGGTAAGGATGCAGATCTCCAGACAATTTGGGTCACTCTTCAGATAGCAGGAGTCCAAGAAAAATGGAATTGGACACTGGATCGGCATTGACGGTCATGAATAAGAAAGATTACAGAAGGTTATTCCAACATATTCCCCTACAGGATACGGAGATTATATTGAAAACATACACGGGGCAAAGAGTGTACCCCATCGGAAAAATAGAGGTAGAAGTGGTCCACAAGGGCGAAGAAAGCCAAGTAATGGACTTATATGTGCTACCTGAAGGAGGTCCACCACTACTAGGACGGGAGTGGATTAGGAAAATGAATATGGACTGGCACTCCTTGAAGGCACTAACGGTAGATTCCGGGGAAACAGATGTCAAACCTAAACGATTGTCCAGAATATTGGATGATGCTAAAGAGGTGTTCCAGCAGGGACTGGGAACACTGAGAGGAATTACGGCAAACATCAAGATTGATGAACATGCACAACCAAAATTTTTTAAAGCCAGACCGGTACCCTATGCAATACGACCTACTGTTGAAGCGGAACTGGAAGCACTAGAACGTTCAGGTGTACTGTCTAAGGTAGATTGGAGTGAGTGGGCTACGCCCATTGTTCCCGTTATGAAACGTCCTGCGAGCAACAAGCCAGGAGATCCAGGGAAGGTTCGCATCTGTGGAGATTTCAAAATCACCGTTAATCCGGTGCTTCACACGGTGCAGTATCCGCTTCCACGGATTGAGGATATTTTCGCTTCATTGTCTGGCGGGAAACACTTCACCAAGATAGACCTGGCGCAGGCGTACTTGCAGATGGAGGTTGAGGAAGAGTCACGCCAATACCTCACGATCAACACGCATCGAGGGTTGTACCGGTACAATAGGCTGGTGTTTGGAGTGGCATCGGCTCCAGCAATTTGGCAGAGGGCCATGGAGCAGGTATTACAGGGAATTCCAGGCACACAATGTTACCTGGACGATATTCTGATCACAGGTGATGGTGATGAACAACATCTCGCAAACTTGGAACTGGTGCTCAACAGACTGAAAGAGTATGGACTTAGAGTAAATCGGCAGAAATGTGAGTTCTTCCAGAAGCGGATCTCATACTGTGGCCATGTCATTGACCGGGAGGGGCTTCATAAGTCTCCTGACAAAATTGAGGCAGTTGTAAAGGCTCCCGCTCCGGAGAATGTCTCTCAGTTGAGGTCGTTTTTAGGATTAATTAACTATTACCATAAATTTCTGCCAAATCTATCCATGGTACTGCACCCGTTAAACGCTCTTTTACAGAAAGGGGTACCATGGGAATGGGGCGAAACCTGTAAGAAGGCATTTCGCAAAAGCAAAGAATTGATCACCTCAGAGGAAGTGTTGGCTCACTTCAACCCGACACTGCCTATTCGGTTGGCTTGTGATGCTTCTCCATATGGTATTGGGGCAGTACTCTCACACAAGTTGCCAAATGGCACGGAAAGGCCAGTCGCGTTTGCATCCAGATCATTGACCTCCGCTGAGCGCAACTATGCGCAGATCGATAGGGAGGCTCTTAGCCTTGTATGGGGAGTGAAGAAGTTTAATCATTACCTGCAGGGCCAAAAATTCACACTTCTGACAGACCATCAACCGTTGGTATCCATTTTTAACCCTAAGAAGGGTGTTTCGGTGATGACAGCGCAGCGTCTCCAGAGATGGTCTCTTTTCCTAGGGGCACATCAATATCAAATAGAATTCAAAGGTACGAAACAGCATGGCAATGCTGATGGGCTGTCGCGCCTGCCACTACCTGAAGAAGAAGACACGACGAAAGTTGACCCTGTTGAGTTATTTCATTCGACCATCATCGAGTGTTTACCAGTCACCAATGCAAGTATTGAAAGAGAAACCAGGAATGACCCGACACTGTCCAGAGTCTACGAGGTGACAGTGAAAGGATGGCCAACACGGGGTGATCCTCTGTTACCGGCATTTTCGGCAAGGCGAGACCAACTGTCCGTCTGCCATGGTACCTTGATGTACGGGACAAGAGTGATTATTCCTCCCAAGTTAAGGGAAAGAGTTTTAAACGAACTGCATGAAGGTCATCTGGGGGGAGTTAAAATGAAAAGTCTTGCTAGGGCTTATGTATGGTGGCCGGGTATTGACCAACAGATTGAGGAGTTAACGAAAAGCTGCGCTGGGTGCCAAAAAGTGCAAAATGCACCTCCGATAGCACCGCTACACCCATGGGAATGGCCTTCAGCCCCATGGCAACGCGTACACATTGACTTTGCTGGTCCATTCATGGACTCCATGTTCCTAATCGCGGTGGACGCACATTCCAAATGGCCAGAAGTCATCAAGATGAATACCACTACTTCAGAAAAGACAATTGCGGTGTTAAGAACAATATTCGCAAGGAACGGATTGCCAGAACAGATCTGTTTGGACAACGGACCACAGTTTGTATCGGAAGAATTCCGACAATTCTTAAAGAAGAATGGAGTAAAACATTATACCTCTGCCCCATATCATCCGGCGACAAACGGGTTGGCTGAAAGATTTGTCCAGACATTCAAAAAGGCAATTAAGGCCATGAACAATGATCAGATTCCGCTGCAACACAAGGTCGACAAGTTCCTGCTGTCATATCGAAACGCCGATCATGCAGTGACTAACCAAAGTCCTGCCATGATGTTTTATAACAGGAGGTTGTGGTCCAAGTTGGACTTGTTAAAACCAAATGTGCGGAGGGAAGTGGAAAACAAACAGTTTCGGCATATTAACAACAAGACCACTCGAACTTTCGACGTAGGACAACCAGTGTTGGCAAGGGGCTATGGAAATGAAAAATGGCAGTCCGGAACAATTCGGGCCAGACAAGGACCTTTGATGTACACAGTAGATATTGGTCATAATGTGATAAGGCGTCATGCGGATCAACTGGTAGAGTCGAGAGCAAGGGTCGAACCCATGGTTGTGACAGAGACAACTGTGGAAGACGTTAATGAACCTGAAGCATCTACCTCGGCAGGGAATGTACTTGATGATGATGACACCCAATACATTGGAAACCAAATAGAGGAGGCACCTCAACAACAAGAATCAGAGACTACTGAGAGGCGTTATCCAAGCCGCATCAGAAAGCCTCCTGAGAGACTGAACCTTTGAACTGTTATACCTGAAGTTATATATGTATATATGTTATTATGTTATGTTAAATGGGGATATGACTGTTAAGCTAAAAAGGGAGGATTGTGGTGTATGTAACCTGTTCCACCTTAAGAGAACTTAAGCCTGTTCCACCTTAAGAGATGTACTACTTTCTCTGGCTGCTGTATACGTAATACCGGTGGTGACCACACCGGTATATAAGCACTGTGTAGTAATATTGTATTCAGTATAGTCCCGACCTCCAACCAGTAAAGACCTGTTGAATTTACTCTGGTAGTCTGTGTAGTAATTATCACTATAACACACAGACTTAACAATATCGAGGGCAAGAGTCGGAGCACAGGTTGGGGGGTCAGGGATCAGGGGTGAGCCGATGCCTCTGATTACGCCTGAACAGAACGTCAGTCTGGGATATAACAACAACAACAACTTGTGTTTATAAACATCCCAGGGTGCTTCACAGGAGTGCTATAAAATAAAATTTGACACCGAGCCACATAAGGAGAAATTGGGGCAGGTGACCAAAAGCTTGGTCAAAGAGGTAGGTTTTAAGAAGTGTCTTAAAGGAGGAGAGAGAGAGGTAGAGAGGTGGAGAGGTTTAGGGAGGAAATTCCAGAGCTTAGGGCCCAGGCAACAGAAGGCACGGCTACCAATGGTTGAGCGATTTATAATCAGGGATGCTCAAGAGGCCAGAATTAGAGGAGCGCAGATATCTCAGGGGGTTGTGAGGCTGGAGCAGATTACAGAGATAGGGAGGGGTGAGGCCATGGAGGGATTTGAAAACAAGGATGAGAATTTTAAAATTGAGGCGTTGCTTAACCGAGAGCCAATGTAGGTCAGCGAGCACGGGGGTGATGGGTGAACGGGACTTGGTGTGAGTTAGGACACGGGCACAGACAGGGGTGAGAAAGGTCAGACAGGTGAGAACAGATGACCACCTTTTTCCAGACAGAGATGGGATCGGGGTGGGACAGGGCGTGTGATCAGGACTCAAGACTTGCAGAAGAAAATTCGTTGAAAACTTCAGCAGCAAACATTCTTCCATCATTAGACACAAAAGTGTTTAGAAATATGCCCTTTGGCATCAGGTCTACACAGGCTGTTCAGTCAAAGAGCATTCTATCCAAAGTCTGATCAGTGGCAAATACAAAGCTGGTATGAGTAAAAGTAAGCATGAAACATAGAAACATAGAAGATAGGAACAGGAGTAGGCCATTCGGCCCCTCGAGCCTGCCCCACCATTCAATGAGATCATGGCTGATCATCCAAATTCAGTACCCTGTCCCTGCTTTCTCCCCATATCCCTTGATCCACTTAGCTTTAAGAAATATATCCAACTCTTTCTTGAATATATCTAATGAATTGGCTTCAACTGTCTTCTGTGGTAGAGAATTCCACAGGTTCACCACTCTCTGGGTGAAGAAATTCCTTCTCATCTCTGTCCTAAATGGCTTACCCCTTATCCTTAGACTGTGACCCCTGGTTCTGGACTCCCCCGCCATCGGGAACAGCCTGCCTGCATCTAGTCTGTCTAGTCCTGTTAGAATTTTATAAGTTTCAATGAGATCCCCTCTCATTCTTCTAAACTCTAGCGAATATAAGCCTAATCGACCCAATCTCTCTTCATACGTCATTCCTGCCATCCCAGATATCAGTCTGGTGAATCTTCGCTGCACTCCCTCCATGGCAAGAACATCCTTCCTCAGATAAGGCGACCAAAACTGCGCACAATACTCAAGGTGTGGTCTGCTGCACAGGACGGGAGGAAAAAGAGGGGTAGAGCTATAGTAATAGGGGATTCTATTGTAAGGGGAATAGATAGGCATTTCTGCGGCCGCAAACGAGACTCCAGGATGGTGTGTTGCCTCCCTGGTGCAAGGGTCAAGGATGTCTCAGAGCGGCTGTAGAATATCTTGGAAGGGGAGGGTGAACAGCCAGTTGTCGTGGTGCATATAGGCACCAACGATACAGTTAAAAACAGGATGAGGTTCCAAAAGCTGAATATAGGGAGTTAGGAGGTAAATTAAAAAATAGGACCTCAAAGGTAGTAATCTCAGGATTGCTACCAGTGCCACGTGCTAGTCAGAGTAGAAATAGAAGGATATTTCAGATGAATACGTGGCTAGAGGAATGGTGCAAGGGGGAGGGATTCAAATTCCTGGGACATTGGAACCGGTTCTGGGGGAGGTGGAACCAGTTCAAACCGGACGGTTTGCACCTGGGCAGGGCCGGGACCGATGTCCTAGGGGGAGTGTTTGCTAGTACTCTGGGGGCGGGTTTAAAATAAAATGGCAGGGGGTTGGGAACCTGAGCAGGGGGACAGAGGAAAGGGAACCAAGGATAAAAGCAAAAGATAGGAAGGAGAAAAACAAAAGTGGCAGTCAGAGAAATCAACGGTTTAAATCAAACATGGCCACAGTAAATAATAATTCTAATAGGTCTAAGAGCGTTAAAAAACAAGCCTGAAGGCTTTGTGTCTTAATGCAAGAAGCATTCGTAATAAGGTGGGTGAATTAGCTGCACAAATAGAGGTAAATGAATATGATTTGATTGGGATTACGGAAACATGGCTCCAGGGTGGCCAAGGCTGGGAACTCAACATCCAGGGGTATTCAATATTCAGGAAAGATAGGCAAAAAGGAAAGGGAGGTGGGGTAGCATTGCTGGTTAAAGAAGGGATTAACACAATTGTAAGGAAGGATATTAGCTCTGATGATGTGGAATCTGTATGGGTAGAGCTGAGAAATACCAAGGGGCAGAAAACATTAGTGGGGTGGTATATAGACCTCCAAACAATAATGCGAAGGTTGGGGATGGCATTTAAAGGAAAATTAGAGAAGCATGGAATAAGGGCACAGCAGTCATCATGGGTGACTTTAATCTACATACAGATTAGGCTAACCAAATTAGTAACAATACTGTGGAGGAGGAATTCCTGGAGCGCTTACAGGATGGTTTCCTGGACCAATATGTCGAGGAACCAACCAGAGATCAGGCCATCTTAGACTGGGTATTATGTAACGAGAAAGGATTAATTAGCAATTTTGTTGTACGAGGCCCCTTGGGTCGGAGCGATCATAATATGATCGAATTCTTCATTAAGATGGAGAATGAAGTAGTTGACTCAGAGGATCCTGAATCTAAATAAAGTAAACTACGATGGTCTGAGGCGCGAGTTGGGTAGGATTGAATGGGGAATGTCACTTAAAGGGTTGACGGTGGATAGGCAATGGCAAACATTCAAAGACCGCATGGATGAATTACAGAATTTGTTCATCCCAGTTTGGCATAAAAATAAAACAAAAAAGATGACTCAACCGTGGCTAACAAGGGAAATTAGGGACAGCATAAGACCCAAGGAGAGAACATATAAATTGGCCAGAAAAAGCAGTAAACCTGAGGATTGGGAGCAGTTTAGGATTCAACAAAGGAGGACAAAGGGACTAATTAAAAAAGGGAAAATAGAATATGAGAGTAAGCTTGCAGGGAACATAAAAACTGACTGTAAAAGCTTTTATAGATATGTGAACAGAAAAAGATTGGTGAAGTCAAGCGTAGGTCCCTTGCAGTCAGAATCAGGGGAATTTATAATGGGGAACAAAGAAATGGTAGACCAATTAAATACATATTTTGGTTCTGTCTTCACAAAGGAGGACACAAATAACCTCCCAGAGATGTCAGGGAACATAGGGTCTGATGAAAGGGAGGAACTGAAAGAAATCAGTATTTGTAGGGAAATGGTGTTGGGGAAATTGATGGGATTGAAGGCCGATAAATCCCCAGGGCCTGATAATCTACATCCTAGAGTACTTAAGGAAGTGGCCCTAGAAATAGTAGATGCATTGCTGATCATCTTCCAACATTCGATGGAATCTGGAACAGTACCCATGGATTGGAGGGTAGCTAATGTTACCCCACTATTCAAAAAAGGTGGTAGAGAGAAAATGAGGAATTACAGACCGGTAAGCCTGACATCAGTAGTGGGGAAAATGCTAGAGTCCATTATAAAAGATGTAATAGCAGAGCACTTGGAAAACAGTGACAGGATCGGACAAAGTCAACATGGATTTACAAAAGGTAAATCGTGCTTGACTAATCTACTGGAATTTTTTGAGGATGTAACTGGTAAAATAGATAAGGGAGAACCAGTGGATATGGTGTATTTGGACTTTCAAAAGGCTTTCGATAAGGTCCCGCATAAGATATTAGCATGTAAAGTTAAGGCACATGGGATTGGGGGCAAGGTATTGACTTGGATAGAGAACTGGTTGGCAGACAGAAAGCAAAGAGTTGGAATAAACGGGTCTTTTTCCGAGTGGCAGGCAGTGACTAGTGGAGTACCGCAGGGATCGGTCCTTGGACCCCAGCTATTCACAATATATATTAATGATCTAGACGAGGGAACTAGACGTAAATCTCCAAGTTTGTAGACGACACAAAGCTGGGTGGGCGTGTGTGCTGTGAGGAGGATGCCGAGAAACTACAGGATGATTTGGACAGGTTGGGTGATTGGGCAGAAACATGGCAGATGCAATATAACGTGGATAAATGTGAGGTTATCCACTTTGGTGGCAAAAACAGGAAGGCAGATTATTATCTGAATGGCAATAGATTTGGAGAAGGGGAAGTGCAACGAGACCTGGGTGTCCTTGTGCACCAATCGTTGAAGGTAAGCATGCAGGTGCAGCAGGCGGTTAAGAAGGGAAATGGTATGTTGGCCTTCGTAGCGAGAGGGTTTGAGTACAGGAACAAGGATGTCTTGCTGCAGTTGTACAGGGCCTTGGTGAGACCACATCATGAGTATTGTGTGCAGTTTTGGTCACCTTATCTGAGGAAGGATGTTCTTGCCATGGAAGGAGTTCAGCGAAGATTCACCAGGCTGATACCTGGGATGGCAGGAATGACTTATGAGGAGAGATTGGGACGATTGGGCTTGTACTCGCTGGAGTTTAGAAGAATGAGAGGGGATCTCATTGAAACTTATAAAATTTTGACAGGACTGGACAGGCTAGATGCAGGAAGGATGTTCCTGATGGTCGGGGAGTCCAGAACCAGGGGTCACAGTCTAAGGATAAGGGGTAAGCCATTTAGGACAGAAATAAGGAGTAATTTCTTCACCCAGAGAGTGGTGAACCTGTGGAATTCTCTACCACAGAAGGCAGTAGAAGCCAATTCATTAAATATATTCGAGAAGGCGTTGGATATATTTCTTAAGGCTAAAGGGATCAAGGGGTATGGGGAGAAAGCAGGGACCGGGTAATGAATTTGGATGATCAGCCATGATCGCATTGAATGGCGGAGCAGGCTCGAGGGGCCGAATGGCCTACTCCTGCTCCTATCTTCTATGTTTCTATGTTTCACCAAAGCCCTGTAGAACTGCAGCATGACATCCTTGCTCCTGTACTCAAGCTGTTGGATTGTCGTAAAAACCCAACTGGTTCATTAAGGAAAGCTGCTGTCCTTACCCAGTCTAGGCCTATATGTGACTCCAGTCCCACACCAATGTGGTTGACTCTTAACTGTCCTCTGAAGTCGTCTAGTGAGCCATTCAGTCATATTAAACCGCTATTGGTTAAAATAGAAGGCCCACCACCACCTTCTCAGGGCAACTAGGAATGGGCAATAAATTCCGGCCTTGCCAGCGAAGCCCACATCACGAGAATTAATTTTTACAAATCCCACTGGAGAAAGGATGATTGTGGCAGTGTGAGACAGAGGAGACAGGATAAGGAGCTGTACGATCCCACGTGTGATGAGGAATCACAGAACAATCGTCAATGCAATAAGCAGCATGCACTCTGCATCCACGCCTCCTTTCTGTTTAAACTACATTACACTGCGCAAGGAATTGAAATTACAGAGAGAATAGAAAGATAACTTGCAATGATACAACTCCTTATCATATCCTTAGGATGTCTGTACGTGTTTCACAATCAATGGGTTTTAAACCACAGCCCCTATTGTTATACAGGCCAATGCATCAGCCAGCAGCATACTGCAAAGCTCCACAATCGCAACTGAGATGAGTGACAGCTGATTTGTTTTGATGGTGTTTTTTAAGGGGAGGAATGTTGGCCAGGACTCTGGGGGAGAACTCCCATTGCTCTTCTTCCAAATGTGCCATGGGTTCTTCTGCATCCAACTTGACAGGCAGCCGGGGCTTCGGTTTAACGTCTCATCTGGAAGACAACAGCACTAACAAGGCAGCACTCCTTCAGTACTGCCCGAGAGTGTCAGTCTAGATTACATGGAGAGATTGGAGGAGCTGGGGTTGTTCTCCTTGGAGCAGAGAAGGTTAAGAGTAGATTTGATAGAGGTGTTCAAAATCATGAATGGTTTTGATAAAGTAAATAAGGAGAAACTGTTTCCAGTGGCAGGAGGGCCAGTAACCGGAGGACACAGATTTAAGGTGTTTGGCAAAAGAACCAGAGGCGACATGAGGGAACATTTTTTTACACAGCGAGTTTTTGTGATCTGGAATGCGCTGCCTGAAAGGGCGGTGGAAGCAGGTTCAATAGTAACTTTCGAAAGGGAATTGGATAAATACTTGAAGAGAATAAAAATTACAGGGCTATGGGGAAAGAGCAGGGGAGTGAGACTAATTGGATAGCTCTAACAAAGAACCAGCATAGGCATGATGGGCCGAATAGCCTCCTTCTGTGCTGTAAGTTTCAATGATTCTATGTGCTCAAGCCCTAGAGTGGGGCACTCAGAGTGTGACCAACTGAGTCAACAGCCCGGAAATTCGGGTCTCCACGGGTGAGTACGCACGGGGTACTCACACGTAGGCCGAATGGAAGTGCCGGTTTTCTGCATGCACTGCGCATGCGTGGGAAACCGGCACTTCCGATCCTCTGAACGAAGAGGTTCAGAGGTCGAACGCACGCGTAGGAGAGGCTGCGCGTGCGCATCAAACTTACATTTTTTTTACAGGTTTTTCCGGGATCGTAAGCCTGCAGGATTTAGAAATATAAAAAGCAGGCGTAAGGCCTGCTTTTTACAAGGTAAGTGGTCAATTAATTAAAATTAAAACATTTTTCCCACAGGTTTATTATTTTTAAATACTTTAAAGCAAGGTAAGTTTATTTTTAGCCCCGTTAGAATATAAAATTATTTTTTTCAAAAATTTAAATTATTGTTTAAAATAGTTATTTAATGTAATTTATAGTTTATTTAAAAAGTGTGATTTAAAAAAAAAAGTTATTTGAAGGTTTACTGCTATTTTGGGGCCGTAGTATTTATAAGTCTTGACAGGTCTTCCTGTCAATACTTATGAATGGAGCATTCCCTGCTCCCATGGCCCACGTGATCCCAGGGGACGCATCGCACTAACTGCGCCCTTGGGACACGCAAGCACAGCGCGCCGGCAGCTGGGCCAGGCCCTGGATCGGAATTCCACAGGGCCCTACTGCTCAACTGCCGGCACGCAAGGTAAGTGCAGGTGAGGGACTTACACCCGCGGGAAGCACCCGACCCGAATTTCTGGGCCACTTATTGCTGTGTGTATTGTGAAATGGCTGGTGTCACCACTGTGAAATACGTTTTTTATCACAGGGTTCTGCATTCTCTCTTCCTTTTTTTTCCCTTCATTCACGGGATATGGGCGTCACTGGCAAGGCCAGCATTTATTGTCCATCCCTAATTACCCTTGAGAAGGTGGTGGTGAGCCGCCTTCTTGAACCACTGCAGTTCGTGTGGTGAAGGTGCTCCCACAGTGCTGTTAGTGAGGGAGTGCCAGGATTTTGACCCAGCGACGATGAAGGATCGGCGATATATTTCCAAGTCAGGATGGTGTGTGACTTGGAGGGGAACTTGGATGTGATGGTGTTTCCTGCTGCCCTTGTCCTTCTAGGTGGTAGAGGTCGCAGGTTTGGTAAGTGCTGCCGAAGAAGCCTTGGCGAGTTGCTGCAGTGCATCTTGTAGATGGTACACACTGCAGCCACGGTACACCGGTGGTGGAGGGAGTGAATGTTTAAGGAGGTGGATGGGGTGCCAGTCAAGCGGGCTGCTTTGTCCTGGATGGTGTCGAGCATCTTGAGTGTTGTTGGAGCTGCACTCATCCAGGCAAGTGGAGAGTATTCCATCACACTCCCGACTTGTGTCTTGTAATCATCATCTCCATTAAATGTATTTTTGTATTATATGGAGACTTCAATGCGTGTAGTATAAAGAGAGAATCCCATCTTCTCCCTTGTTCTCTCTTTCACTCTTCTTTCACCTCTTAGTGCCCATTCGGTCAGCTCCCCCTTGCCTGCTCTGATCTTCCCCGTGGCTTTCCCCTCTTATCTGACCTCTTCCGTCTCTTTCTCTCCCCTCTGCTTCTCGCTTCCACTCCTGTCGCCCTGTGTTTTCTCAGACCAATCACAACAGCAAAGATGGCAGTGGTGTGTATATTGTGGCATAATGATTTACCATAGATTCGGTAACCTAGTGATTATGATACTGACCCACCAACTCAGCAGTCTAGAGCTCAAATCTCACCTGCAATTCAAGAAACTGAATTCAATCTGTTAGCAGCAGATGATTTAAAGCTGCCACATTGTTGTAAAAAAACCCAACTGGTTCACTTGACAAAATTCATGGAATAGGTGGGTCAGTGGCAGCTTGGATAAGGAATTGGCTTAAGGACAGAAAACGGCGAGTTGTGGTAAATGGCTGTTTTTCAGACTGGAGGATGGTAGTCAGTGGTTTTCCCCAAGGGTCAGTGCTGGGACCACTGCTTTTTTGATATATATAAATGACCTGGATATTGGAATACAGAGTAGAATTTCTAAATTTGCCGATGACAGCAAACTTGGGTGTGTGGCAAACAGTGAGGATGACACTAATCGACTGCAACAGGACATAGAAAGGCCAGCAGAATGGGCAGACAAGTGGCAGATGGAATTTAATACATAGAAGTGTGAGGTGATGCATTTTGGCAGAAGGAACAGGGAGAGGCAATATACACTTAATGGCACAGTTTTAAAGAGTGTGCAGGGACAAAGGGACCTGGGAGTTAATGTGCATAGGTCCCTGAAGGTGGCGGGACATATTGAGAGAGTGATTAGCAAAGCATATGGGATCTTGGGCTTCATAAATAGAGGTATTGAGTATAAAAGTAGAGATGTTATGCTGAATCTTTATAAAGCGCTGGTTAGGCCACAACTGGAGTATTGCGTCCAGTTCTGGTCACCACACTTTAGGAAGGATGTGAAGGCCCTTGAGAGGGTGCAGAGGAGATTTACCAGAATGGTTCTGGGGATGGGGTATCTTAGCTACAAGGACAGGTTGAAGAAGCTGGATTTGTTTTCATTAGAGCAGAGGAGGTTGCGAGGTGATTCCGGGGAGCGCCCTGGCGAGGCTGGCGCCCCAAACGGGGCTATACTCAATTTCTCCCCCTATGTCTCTATGACTCTATGGGGGAGAAATTGAGTATAGCCCTGTTTGGGGCGCCAGCCTCGCCAGGGTGCTAAAAGTAGCGCCCCGGAAACATTCGCGCCCCCGCACCGGAAATTGAGTTGTTGCGCCCCAAAGGGAAGCATGGCGCTACCAGAGGCGCCCCGCATCCCTCTTGGGGCGCTGCGAGTGAATATCGTGACGCAACATGCCGCAGTGCCACACGCTGCGGCACATCGCGCTGCGGTATTGCAGGCCTTCCTCCCCTTCTTAAAGGGGAGGGGCCTTGTGCAGCGCGATCTGGGGCCCAGCTGGGCCCCCGAGGATCAGGAGTGCAGGCAAAAGAGCCCGGCACTCCGCGGGGGGCGGGTTCAGGAGGCCGGGGACGGGAGCGCAGGTAGGTGCTGGCAGGCGGCCAACAACAAAAATGGCCGCCCCGCACCTCGCCTTTAATTTGCGCCTCCCCGGCCGCAGGTAAGCCCCCCTGAACTGGTCGGACATAGCGTCCGGCAGTAAATCAGGGGGCGCTTCCAAATATCGTGGCCGGGGCGCTGCGCACACCGATGACATCATCGGCAGCAGCGCAGCGCTAACGGTTAGCGCCACCACTAACGTCCCGCGGAATTTAGCGGGAGGCGTGGGCAGTGCCACGCCCGGGCGCCAGTTGGCTTGCGACCCACTTAGCGCCCTCTTAAGGCGCTAACAGGTGGCACAACCTACTGAATTTCTCCCCCCATGACTTCTGTCTCACAGGGTAAGGAACCTGCCACCTCTACCCAGTCTGGGCCTAAAGGTGACTCCAGACCCACACTATGTGCTTGACTCTGCCCTCAGGGTAACTAGGGATGGATAATTAATGGATGTGTCTATTCGCAACACCAAAGTTCTGATTGGTCCCCTTGGATAACAAGACCGGATTGATGATTGGTCCCCTTGGAGGACACACCCAGCAGTTTCTCTGGAATGGGTAATTAGATCCTCCCTGCCGACATAATCAATTACTTTGTAAAGTGTAATTCGAGCCATTCTGACTGCCTACTCTAGACAGAACAGAGCTCACTTGGAACAGACAGGGCTCACCCTCGCAGGTTAAGACCTTCTCCTACCCTCCAAACAAGTTCCTGCCCCCACCGCCCAAATTCATGACCACCTCCCAAGTTTCTGATCTTCATCCCCCTTCATCCCCCTGCCCAAGTTCCTGATCTTCTCCCCTCGCCCCAAGGTTCTGACCTCCCT